>NC_134667.1:2571503-2911678 GCF_030463565.1 Pelecanus crispus | reverse complement strand
GGCACTGCGGGGGTGGCGGGGGCCGGGAGGGGGACAGGCGGGGGGGTGGCCCGGGGGGGGGGACACTGCAGGGGGGTCAGGGGACGCTGCGGGGGAGGGGGGGGACACTGGGGGGGGCACTGGGGGGGGCAGGGGACGTTGTTGGGGGGACAGGGGACACCGAAGGGGGTGAGGGGACAGTGTGGGGGGGGAGGTGACACTTTGGGGGGGGTGAGGGGGACACTGGGGGGGGACTGGGGACATGGGGGGACACTGGGGACATGGGGGGGGACAGGGGACACTGGGGGGGGACTGGGGACACTGGGGGGGGACAGGGGACACTGTGGGGGGGACTGGGGACATGGGGGGACAGGGGACACTGTGGGGGGACTGGGGACATGGGGGGGACACAGGGGACAGGGAGGGGGTACAGGGGACAGGGGGGACAGGGGACACTGTGGGGGGGCACACGGGGGACAGGGGGACAGGGGGACATGGGGGGGCACACGGGGGACACTGGGGGGGGCGCACAGGGGACAGGGGCACACGGGGGACAGGGGGGACACAGGGGACACTGGGGGCACAGGGGACGGGGGGGGACCACGGGGGACGGGGGGCACAGGGGGACATGGGGGGGCACACGGGGGGGGGCACAGGGGACAGGGGGGGCACACAGGGGACGGGGGGGGGCACAGGGGACGGGGGGGCACACAGGGGACGGGGGGGACAGGGGACAGGGGGGGCACACAGGGGACGGGGGGGGGGGGCACACAGGGGAACAGGGGGGGCACACAGGGGACGGGGGGGGGGCACACAGGGGACAGGGGGGGGCACAGGGGACAGGGGGGGCACACAGGGGACGGGGGGGGGACAGGGGACGGGGGGGCACACAGGGACGGGGGGGGCACAGGGGACAGGGGGGCAACAGGGGACGGGGGGGGGACAGGGGCGGGGGGGGGCACACAGGGGACAGGGGGGGGCACACAGGGGACAGGGGGGGGCACACAGGGGACGGGGGGGGGGGGGCCACAGGGGACGGGGGGGGCACACAGGGGGACGGGGGGGGGCACACAGGGGACAGGGGGGGGGCACACAGGGGACAGGGGGGGCACACAGGGGACGGGGGGGCACACAGGGGACAGGGGGGGGCACACAGGGGACGGGGGGGGGCACACAGGGGACAGGGGGGGCACACAGGGGACGGGGGGGCACACAGGGGACAGGGGGGGCACACAGGGGACAGGGGGGGCACACAGGGGACGGGGGGGGCACACAGGGGACGGGGGGGGGCACAGGGGACAGG
Organism: Pelecanus crispus; assembly: GCF_030463565.1. Taxonomy (NCBI): domain Eukaryota; kingdom Metazoa; phylum Chordata; class Aves; order Pelecaniformes; family Pelecanidae; genus Pelecanus; species Pelecanus crispus. The sequence continues at coordinate 2,910,396 of NC_134667.1, read as the reverse complement.
GGGGGCACACAGGGGACGGGGGGGGGCACACAGGGGACAGGGGGGGGCACACAGGGGACAGGGGGGGCACACAGGGACAGGGGGGGGACAGGGGGGGGCACACAGGGGACGGGGGGGTCCCGCCCCGGCCGCACTCACCCATGAGGAGGCCGAGGAGCAGCGAGAGGGCCGGGGAACAACATGGCGGGCCGGCTCCGGGGCCCCTCGGCTCCCTTCGGCCCGGTTCGGGGCCCCCTCGGCTGCCTTCCGCCGGGTTCGGGTCCCTCCGGCCCGGTTCGGCTCAGTTCGGCTCCCTTCGGCTCCCTTCGGCTCAGTTCGGCTCCCTTCGGCTCCCTTCGGCTCAGTTCGGCTCCCTTCGGCTCCCTTCGGCTCCCTTCGCGGCTCAGTTCGGCTCCCTTCGGCTCAGCTCGGGTCCCTCCGGCCGGGCCCGTCCCGCTCCTCAGCGCCGCCCCCCGCAGCCCCCAGCCCGGGCCGCGCGCCCCTCCCCCGCCGGGTCCCTCGGAGGGGGTGGGGGTGGGGGTGGGTGGGGGAGGGGAGGAGCCGCTCGGCCCGGGACGGGGCGGGGGCGCTCAGGGCATGGCCGCCCCGCGGGGGCCCCGCTCCCTTCGGCTCCGGTTCGGGTTCGGCCCCGGCCCCGCTCGGGCCCGGCGCACTGCGGCGCCCGGGGGGGGGGAGGGGGGGAGGGGGAGGGGTGCCGGCCGTGACGCACCGAGGGGCGGGGCCGGGGCTCGGACCCCCCCCCCCCGTGTCCCCCCGGGTGTCCCCGAAGGGGGTCCCGGTGTCCCCAAAGGTCACCCCCGTGTCCCTGAGGGTGTCCCCGCGTCCCCCAGAGCTGTCCCCGTGTCCCCAAGGCCACCCCCCGTGTCCCCAAAGCTGCCCACACGTCCCCAAAGTTGTCCCCATGTCCCCAAAGCCACCCCCCATGTCCCCAAGGCCACCCCTGTGTCCCCCACGTCCCCAAAGCTGCCCCCACATCCCCAAAGTTGTCCCCGTGTCCCCAAAGTTGTCCCAATGTCCCCAAGGCCACCACCATGTCCCCAAAGTTGTCCCCACATCCCCAAAGCTGCCCCCATGTCCCCAAAGTCGTCCCCGTGTCCCCAAGGCCACCCCTGTGTCCCCACGTCCCAAAGTTGTCCCCATGTCCCCAAGGCCACCACCACGTCCCCAAAGCTGTCCCCAAAGTCGTCCCCACATCCCCAAAGCCACCCCCGTGTCCCCAAGGCCACCCCTGGTGTCCCCACATCCCCAAAGTTGTCCCAATGTCCCCAAGGCCACCACCATGTCCCCAAAGTTGTCCCAATGTCCCCAAAGTTGTCCCCACATCCCCAAAGTTGTCCCAATGTCCCCAAAGTTGTCCCCACATCCCCAAAGTCATCCCCGTGTCCCCAAGGCCCACCCCCTGTGTCCCCACGTCCCCAAAGCTGCCCCCACATCCCCAAAGTTGTCCCAATGTCCCCAAAGCCACCCCCGTGTCCCCAAAGTTGTCCCCGTGTCCCCCAGGTTGTCCCCATGGATGTTTCCATGTCCTCATGGCTGTCCCCATGTCCCCGTGGTTGTCCCCATGTCCCAAAGTTGTCCCTGTGACCCCGTGGATGTCCCCAGGCCGTCCCCACGTGTGTCCCCATGTCCCCAGAGTTGTCCCCAGATGCCTCCATGGCCACCCCAGGGCTGTCCCTGGTTCCCCAGGGTTGTCCCCATGTCCCCAACATTGTCCGTATGTCCCCATGGACCTCCCCCTGCCCCCAGGGTCCCCATGGACATCCCCGCATCCCCATGTCCCCAAGGTTGTCCCCATGGACGCTTCCATATCCCCCAGGCTGTCCCCGTGTCCCCAAGGTTTTCCCCATGGACATCCCATGGATGTTTCCATGTCCTCATGGCTGTCCCCATGTCCCCAAAGTTGTCCCTGTGACCCCGTGGACGTCCCCAGGCTGTCCCCCACGTCCCCACGCGTGTCCCCGTGGATGTTCTCAGGTGGCCCCACGCACATCTCCACGTCCCCACGCGTGTCCCCATGTCCCCAGAGTTGTCCCCAGATGCCTCCATGGCCACCCCAGGGCTGTCCCTGGTTCCCCAGGGTTGTCCCCATGTCCCCAACGTTGTCCATATGTCCCCATGGACCTCCCCATGTCCCCAGGGTTGTGCCCATGGACATCCCCGCATCCCCATGTCCCCAATGTTGTCCGTATGTCCCCATGGGACCTCCCCCTGCCCCCAGGGTTGTCCCCATGGACCTCCCCATGTCCCCAAGGGCATGCCCAGGCTGTCCCCATGTCCCCAAACGTTGTCCATATGTCCCCACGGATCTCCCCCTGCCCCCAGGGTTGTCCCCATGGACATCCCTGTGCCCCTAAGGCTGTCCCCCGTGTCCCCATGGACCTCCCCAGGCTGTCCCCGTGTCCCCCGCAGACATCCCCAGGCTGTCCCTGTGTCCACAAAGCTGTCCCCAGGGACACTTCCACGTCCCCAAGGTTGTCCCCATGAGCATCCCCACGTCCCCATGTCCCCAAGGTTGTCCCATGGACGCTTCCATATCCCCAAGGTTGTCCCCACATCCCCAAGGACCTCCCCAGGCTGTCCCCATGACCTCAAGGTTGTCCCCATGGACATCCCCATGTCCCCAAGGACCTCCCCAGGCTGTCCCCGTGTCCCCAGGGTGTCCCCATGGACCTCCCCAGGCTGTCCCCATGACCTCAAGGTTGTCCCCATGGACATCCATCCCCATGTGACCAAGGTTGTCCCCATGGTTGTCCCTGTGTCCCCATGCACATTCCCAGGCTGTACCCCACATCCCCATGGACATCCCCAGGTTGTCCCCAAAGTTGTCCCCACGGACATGCCCAGGCTGTCCCCATGTCCCCAAAGTTGTCCCCATGACCTCAAGGTTGTCCCCATGGACATCCCCGTGACCAAAGTTGTCCCCATGGATGTTTCCCTGTCCTCATGGCTGTCCCCATGAACATGCCCACGTCCCCATGGACGTTTCCATGTCCCCAGGAATGTCCCCGTGTCCCCACCGACATCCCCACGCAGAGGACAGGGCAGGCAGGTGGTGGTGGTGGGGGGTAAGGTTTATTGGGGGGTGACCCGGGGTGTCCCCAACGTCCCCAAAGCTGTCACTTGTAGAACTCGTGCTCCTGCTCGTCCTTCTTGATGACGGTCTTGTAGGCCTTCTCGAAGTCCTTGGCCAGCACGATGTAGCGGTTCTCCCGCACCGCCAGCATGCCACCCTGGGGACCAGGCCACCACGTCACCCGCGTCACCATGGCGACAGGCCACCGCGTCACCCCTGCCACCCTGGGGACAGCCCACCGGGTCCCCCCCCGCCACCCTGCAGGGAGGTGGCACCCCATGTCCCCCATGACCACGTCACCCGCTGCCACCCTAACAGAGTGATGTGGCACCTGTGTCACCTCCCCGTCACCCTACCACAGACACAGGATGAGTGGCACCTCCTTGTCACCCTGCCGTGGGGGGACATGGCACCTGTGTCACCTCCTTGTCACCCCACCATCGAGGGATACAGCACGCGTGTCACCCGTGCCACCTCCTCGTCACCCCGCCATGGTGGGACAATGGCACCCGTGTCACCTCCCTGTCACCCCCACCATCGAGGGATACAGCACGCGTGTCACCCGTGCCACCTCCTCGTCACCCTGCCATGGTGGGACATGGCACCCGTGTCACCTCCCTGTCACCCCACCATCGAGGGATACAGCACGCGTGTCACCCGTGCCACCTCCTCGTCACCCTGCCATGGTGGGACATGGCACCCGTGTCACCTCCCTGTCACCCCACCATCGAGGGATACAGCACGCGTGTCACCCGTGCCACCTCCCTGTCACCCCACCATCGAGGGATACAGCACGCGTGTCACCCGTGCCACCTCCCTGTCACCTCCCTGTCACCCCACCATCGAGGGATACAGCACGCGTGTCACCCGTGCCCCCGTGCCACCTCCTCGTCACCCTGCCATGGTGGGACATGGCACCCGTGTCACCTCCCTGTCACCCCACCATCGAGGGATACAGCACGCGTGTCACCCGTGCCACCTCTGGGTCACCTCCCTGTCACCCCACCATCGAGGGATACAGCACGCGTGTCACCTCCTCGTCACCCCGCCGTGGTGGGACACGGCACCCGTGTCACCTCCTCGTCACCCCCACCATCGCGGGACACAGCACCCGTGTCACCTCGTCACCCCCGTCAGCTCCCTGTCACCCAGCCAGGGAGGGCCGTGTCCCCCGCTGTCACCCACCTCCTGGCAGATGGAGTTGATGTCGGCCCCCGAGATCTTGTCCGGCCGCGCCACGTCTGGGGGGGGGTGAAGGAAACGTCCCCTCCTCGATGTCCCCTCCCGGCTCCCCGATGTCCCCAAGACACCCCCAGCCCGCTCCGGGTGGCCTCGTGCCCAGGGCGTCACCCGCAGGTGGCCTCGCTGCGGGCCAGCGCCCCGGGGGTCCCCGATGTCCCCTGGGGTCCCCGATGTCCCTATGCCCCCCCATCAGGTCCCCGATGTCCCCTGGGGTCCCCGATGTCCCCATGCCCCCCCATCAGGTCCCCGATGTCCCCTGGGGTCCCCGATGTCCCCATGCCCCCCCATCAGGTCCCCGATGTCCCCTGGGGTCCCCGATGTCCCCTGGGGTCCCTAATGTCCCTATGCCCCCCCATCAGGTCCCCGGTATCTCTCGGGGTCCCCGCTGTCCTTCTCAGGTCCCCCACGTCCCCTGGGGTCTCTGATGTCCCTGTGGGGTCCCCAACCCTCCCTGACACCCCCTGGGGCTCCCCTGTTCCCTCTCAGGTCCCTGATGTCCCCAATGTCCCCTGGGGTCCCCAATGTCCCCACAGGGTCCCCAACCCCGACACCTCCCTGGGGTCCCCCATGTCCCCATGGGGTCCCCACCCTGACATCTCTCTGGGGTCCCCAATGTCCCCTTGGGTCCCTGATGTCCCCACGGGGTCCCTAACCTTGACACCTCCCTGTGGTCCCCAACCCTAACATCTCCCTGGGGTCCCCGATGTCCCCTCGGGGTCCCTAACCTTGACACCTCCCCGGGGTCCCCGATGTCCCCTCGGGGTCCCCACCCTGACATCTCCCTGGGGTCCCCGATGTCCCCTCGGGGTCCCCACCCTGACACCTCCCTGGGGTCCCTGATGTCCCCACGGGGTCCCCAACCTTGACACCTCCCTGAGGTCCCCAACCCTGACATCTCCCTGGGGTCCCTGATGTCCCCATGGGGTCCCCAACCCTGACACCTCCCCGGGGTCCCCGATGTCCCCTCGGGGTCCCCACCCTGACATCTCCCTGGGGTCCCCGATGTCCCCTCGGGGTCCCCACCCTGACACCTCCCTGGGGTCCCTGATGTCCCCACGGGGTCCCCAACCTTGACACCTCCCTGAGGTCCCCAACCCTGACATCTCCCTGGGGTCCCTGATGTCCCCATGGGGTCCCCAACCCTGACACCTCCCCGGGGTCCCCGATGTCCCCACGGGGTCCCCAAGCCCGACACCTCCCCGGGGTCCCCAACCCTGACACCTCCGCGGGGTCCCCGATGTCCCCACGGGGTCCCCAACCTTGACACCTCCCCGGGGTCCCCAACCCTGACATCTCCCTGGGGTCCCTGATGTCCCCATGGGGTCCCCAACCCTGACATCTCCCTGGGGTCCCCGATGTCCCCCCAGGGTCCCCAACCCCGACACCTCCCCGATGTCCCCACGGGATCTCCACCTCCTCAGGCCACCCCGGCGAGGGGGGGTCCCACCTGGATGGCGGCTCCTAGCGTGGCGGGGTCCCCAGGAGCCCCGTGTCCCCATCCCCGCCCCCCGCGCTGTCCCCAGGTGTCCCCACGTGTCCCCAGATACAGTCCTCGAGGTCCACCTCCTCGGAGAGGTTCATCTTGCCGGTGATGGTGGAGAAGATGAGGCGTTTCTGGCGCCGGTCGGGCAAAGGGAACTCGATTTTCCGGTCCAGGCGGCCGGGACGCAGCAAGGCCGGGTCCAGGGTGTCGGCCCGGTTCGTCGCCATGATCACCTGCGGGGGTGAGATGGGTGTCACTGTCACCGTGCGGCACCCTGGGACCCCCCCAGCACCCTTGGGACCCCCACAGCGCCCTTGGGATGCCCCCAGCGCCCTTGGGACCCCCCCAGCGCCCTTGGGACCCCCACAGCGCCCTTGGGATGCCCCCAGCTCCCTTGGGACCCCCCACAGCGCCCTTGGGACCCCCACAGCACCCTTGGGATGCCCCCAGCACCCTTGGGACCCCCACAGCGCCCTTGGGACCCCCCACAGCGCCCTTGGGACCCCCCCAGCGCCCTTGGGATGCCCCCAGCGCCCTTGGGACCCCAGGGTGGAGCAGCACCTGGAGCAGTGTGTCCCCACGGTTTGCCATCAGGGTCATCTGGGGGAGACACTGAGGTCCCCCCCAGCACCCTTGGGACCCTCCCAGCACCCTTGGGACCCCAGGGCGGAACAGCACCTGGAGCAGCATGTCCCCATGGTTTGCCATCAGGGCCACCTTGGGGGGACACTGAGGTCCCCCCCAGCACCCTTGGGACCCCCCCAGCACCCTTGGGACGCCCCCAGCACCCTTGGGACCCCCCCCAGCACCCTTGGGACCCCAGGGTGGAGCAGCACCTGGAGCAGTGTGTCCCCACAGTTTGGCATCAGGGTCATCTGGGGGGGGACACTGAGGTCCCCTACAGCACCCTTGGGACCCCCACAGCTCCCTTGGGACCCCCCCCAGCACCCTTGGGACCCCCCACAGCACCCTTGGGACCCCAGGGCGGAACAGCACCTGGAGCAGCATGTCCCCATGGTTTGCCATCAGGGCCATCTTGGGGGGACACTGAGGTCCCCCACAGCACCCTTGGGACCCCCACAGCACCCTTGGGACCCCCACAGCACCCTTGGGACCCCCCACCTTGACGTTGACGTTCTGGTCGAAGCCCGTCCATCTGGTTGAGGAGCTCCAGGAGAATGCGCTGAACCTCCCGGTCAGCTGCGGTGGAGGGGGGACATGGTGGGGGGAGGGCCAAGACCCAAGGGACCCCCCCCAGCACCCACCACCCTCCCACGGACCCTCCCGACCTGGCCCCACAGATGGGGGGGACCTGAGGTGCCCTGGGTCCCCCCCCACCCCAAGGACCAGGGGACACCAGGGGGTCCCCAAACCCCACCCTGGGGTTCTCCAGAGGGTCCCTGACCCCCCACCCCCAATTCCAAGGACCCAGGGACACCAGGGGGTCCCCAAACCCCACCATGGGGTTCTCCAGAGGGTCCCTGACCCCCCACCCCCAATTCCAAGGACCCAGGGACACCAGGGGGTCCCCAAACCCCACCATGGGGTTCTCCAGAGGGTCCCTGACCCCCACCCCCCCCAGCTCCAAGGACCCAGGGACACCAGCGGGTCCCCAAACCCCACCATGGGGCTCTCCAGAGGGTTCCTGACCCCCACCCCCGCCAGCTCCAAGGACCAGGGAACACCAAGGGGTCCCCAAACCCCACCACGGGGCTCTCCAGAGGGTCCCTGACCCTCACCCCAGGGCCCCCCCTCCCCAGCTTCGAGGACCTGGGGACACCAAGGGGTCCCCAAACCCCCCCGCCCCAGGGTCCCCAGGTCCCCTCACCCCCTGTCTGGGCATCGAAGCGCTTGGTGGCGATGGCGTCGATCTCGTCGATGAAGATGATGGCGGGGGCGTTCTCCTTGGCCAGGCGGAAGACGTCGCGCACCATGCGGGGACCCTCCCCCAGGTACTTCTGCACGAACTCGGAGCCCACCACCCGGATGAAGGCGGCTGGGGGCACCCGCAGGGGCTGGGACCTTGCGTCTGGGTCGGGGTGCCCCTGGGAGCACCCCCAGACCTCCCCTGGCCACCAGCACCCCAAGGAGCCCACCAGCACCCCAGGGTGTCACCACTACCCCAGGAATCCCACCAGCACCCCCAGGACCCCGTCAGCACCCCACGGAGCCCACCAGCACCCCACCAGCACCCTGGGGTTCCCCCAGCACCCCAAGGAGCCCACCAGCACCCCACCAGCACCCTGGGGTTCCCCCAGCACCCCAAGGAGCCCACCAGCACCCCCAGAACCCCGTCAGCACCCTGGGGTGTCACCACCACCCCAAGAATCCCACCAGCACCCCACGGAGCCCACCAGCACCCTGGGGTTCCCCCAGAACCCCAAGGAGCTCACCAGCACCCCACCAGCACCCTGGGGTTCCCCCAGCACCCCAAGGAGCCCACCAGCACCCCCAGAACCCCGTCAGCACCCTGGGGTGTCACCACCACCCCAAGAATCCCACCAGCACCCCACGGAGCCCACCAGCACCCTGGGGTTCCCCCAGCACCCCAAGGAGCCCACCAGCACCCCCAGGACCCCGTCAGCACCCCGGGGTGTCACCGCCACCCCAAGAAGCCCACCAGCACCCCAAGGAGCCCACCAGCACCCTAGGGTGCCCCCACCACTCTGGGGTGCCCCCAGCACCTCACCAGCACCCCAAGAACTCCATGACCGTTCCAGGGGTACCCCACCAACCCAAGGACCCCACCAGCACCCTGGGGTGCCCCCACAGCACCCCGAAGACCCCACCACTACGCAACGACCCACCACCACCCCCCAACAGTTACCCCAGCACCTCGAGGTCCCCCAACACCAACCCAAGGACCCCACCAGCACCCTGGGGTGCCCCCACAGCACCCCGAAGACCCCACCACTACGCAACGACCCACCACCACCCCCCAACAGTTACCCCAGCACCTCGAGGTCCCCCAACACCAACCCAAGGACCCCACCAGCACCCTGGGGTGCCCCCACAGCTCCCCAAAGACCCCACCACTACGCAACAACCCCCCCATCACCACCCAACGGTTACCCCAGCACCCCGAGGTCCCCCAACACCAACCCAAGGACCCCACCAGCACCCCAAAGATCCCACCACGGGTGCCCCCAGCACCCCGAGGTGCCCCACCTGTGGTGTGGTGGGCCACAGCCTTGGCCAACATGGTCTTGCCGCAGCCGGGGGGTCCGTACATGAGAACACCCCGCGGCGGGTCAATGCCGATCTGGGTGGGGACACGACACCCAAGGGTGACGTCACGGGTCACCAAAGGTCCCGCGCCCCCCCCCACCCTGGGGTGCCGTGCGGTCGTACCTGCTTGTAGAGCTCGAAGTGGGTGAGGGGCAGCTCCACGGCCTCCCGCACCTCCTGCTTCTGGATGTCCATGCCCCCGATGTCGGCGTACATCACGTCCGGCTTCTGGTCTGCAGTGGGGACGGGCCATCAGCGGGGCACCCGCCGGGGCCACCACGGTGGCCGGGGGCCTTGGAGGGTGCTGCGGGGCAACCTCGGCCACCAGAGAACAGCCCCAGGCAGACCAGGTCACCTGGGATCTCGCCCAGGTGATGGCTGGGTAGCTCCAAGGATGGAGACCCACCACCCATCCGCGCCTCCATCCTTACGCGACAACAGCTCCTCGACCAATCTCCCTCCCAAAACATCTCCAACTTGGTCGCTTGGGACCTTGTCCAGGTGATGGCTGGGTAGCTCCAAGGATGGAGACCCACCACCCACCTAGGTCTTGGTGACGGCTCCATCCTCTCGGGACAAGGACAGGAGATTCCTAGTGCAACCTCCTCCCCAGAACACCTCCGACCAGAGCGAGTCGGAGGGACCTTGTCCAGGTGATGGCTGGGTAGCTCCAAGGATGGAGACCCACCACCCTTGGTCATGGTTCCAACCCCTCGGGACAGCAGACCTCTGGTCCAACGTCTCCCTCAAAACTTCTCCAGCCAGGGTGGGGCACAGGACCTGGCCCAGGCGAGGGCTGGATGTCTCCCAAGGATGGAGACCCACCACCCACCGAGGTCTCAGCCCTGGCTCCATCCTTCCAACCAGAGCAAGTCACTTCACAACTCGTCCAGGCAATGCTCGCGTGTCTCCAACGACGGAGACCCACCACCCACGTAGACCTTAACCACGGCTCCGCTCTCCTGAGACAGCAGGGACAAGAAGTCCCTGGTCCAACCTCCTCCACAAAACATCTCCAGCCAGAGCAGGGTGCTCAGGACCTAACCCAGGTGAGGGACGGGTATGGCCAAGGACTGAGACCCACCACCCCTCTGGGTGGATCGGGACCACGTCCAGTTGCTTTCTACCATTTGGGTCCAGCTCTGAAGGTTCTTCTAAAGAAGAGCTCCAACGTGCAGCACCGTGGCATCTCCACAACCCGCCAGAATCCACGGACCTGCCAAGAACGCCCTCAGTCCCACCACCGACAGCGTTAATGAAGATCCATCACCCAACATCAAACCCCTTCTGGTCACCACCTGGACCACGTCCTGCTGCTCCCCAGCCTCCAGGTCCAGCTCTGGAGGTCTGGAGGTCTCCAGCGCACCAACATCTCCCAAACCTAGCAGCACCCATGAACCTGCTGAGAACGCCCCCGGTCCCACCACCGACAGCGTTGGCTGGCGCTCTGCACCCCGACACCCGGCTCCCCGGGACACAGTGGTGGCCCCGAGCGGCGGTGACACACCTGATGTGAGCATCATGATGCTGCTGTCGGCCTCGGGTGGGAGGACGTCCACCAGCGCGTTGCTGTGCTTGTGCAGGGCCACCGAGGCGTTGGGCTTCAGCAGCTCCCGGTCAATGGTGCTCAGGATCCGCACGTAGTAGTTGGAGCCTGTAGGAGAACAGGGACAGCGCGTCCCTCGTGCGTCACCCCACCAGGGTTGTCCCCGAGCCCACCACATCCCCACGATACCTGTCCCCTCGTGGCCATCCCCACGTCCCCACCACCCCTGTTCCCTTGCGGATGTCCTCAACCTTCTGCATCCAGCCCCACGTCCCCACCACGTGTCTTCTTGTAGCCATCCCCAACTGCTCGTGTCCATCCCCATGTCCCCACGTCTTCTTGTAGCCATCCCCAACTGCTTGTGTGCATCCCCACGTCCCCACCATGTGTCTTCTTGTAGCTATCCCCAACTGCTCGTGTCCATCCCCATGTCCCCACATCTTCTTGTAGCTATCCCCAACTGCTCGTGTCCATCCCCACGTCCCCACCACGTCTTCTTGTAGCCATCCCCAACTGCTCATGTCCATCCCCACATCCTGACCACACCTCAGCCCTCACGGCCACCCCCAAACCCTCACGCCCACCCCCGTGTCCTCAGCACCCCTGTCTCCTTGTGGCCATCCCCAACCTTCCATGTCTGTGCCCACCACACCAGACCCCTCATGGCCTGACCATGTTCACATCCCCACCACACCTGAGCCCTCATGGCCACCTCCAACCTTCTGCATCCATCCCCATGTCCCCACCACACCTGGCACCTCATGGCCACCTCCAACCTTCTGCACCCATCCCCACCACACCTAACCACTCCATGACCGCCTGCAACCCTCCACATCCATCCCCACACCTGACCCCTCATGACCACCTCCAACCTTCCATGGCCACCTCCACCACACCTGCCCCTCATGGCCACCTCCAACCCTCCACATTCATCACCACGTCCCCACCACACCTGACCCCTCAAGGCCACCTCCAACCTTCTGCACCCATCCCCACCACACCTAACCACTCTATGACCACCTGCAACCCTCCACATTCATCGCCACGTCCCCACCACACCTGACCCCTCATGGTCACCTCCAACCTTCCATGTGCATCTCCACCACACCTGCCCTTGATGGCCACCTCCAACCCTCCACGCCCGTCCCCACGTCCCCACCACACCTGAGCACCCCACGGCCACCTCCAACCCTCCACGCCCGTCCCCACGTCCCCACCACACCTGAGCACCCCACGGCCACCTCCAACCCTCCACGCCTGTCCCCACGTCCCCACCACCTGCTGCCCCGCCTGTCCCCACCGGTGGTGGAGCCCACGATGGCCGTGTTCTGGTCGACGGCCTCCAGGAACTGTCCGATGACCAAGGGGATGCTCTGGATCCGCTTCACCTCCTCCTGGGCGTGCAGGAACTCCTTCTTCAGATTCTTCTGCTCATCCTTGATGTACTCCTCCTGCACCTCCAGGAACTCCAGCTCCTGCTGCAGCTTCTGCTGGGACAGCTGGAGCTCAGGGGGGGGTCCTGCTGCCCCCCACCCGCGTGCCCGCCCCTCCTCCTGCCTGCACCCACCTTGTAGCGGCTGTAGAGGTCCTCCAGGTCTTCGGGTTCTGGCACCAAGAAGGAGAGACCGGTGGGGGGGCGAGGGGCGGCCAGCGCCGGCAGCTCATCCTGGGGAGGGGGGAGGACACGGAGATGGGGGGGGGGGCACCCAGAGATTGGGGGGCACCCAGAGATGTGGGGGGGGCACCCAGAGAGTGGGGGGGGGAGCACCCAGAGATGTGGGGGGGCACCCAGAGATGGGGAGGGGGCACCCAGAGATGGGTGGGGGCACTCAGAAATGTTGGGGCATGCAGAAATGGGGGGGAGGGGCACCCAGAAATGGGGGGGCACCCAGAAAGAGGGGGGGCACCCAGAGACTTGGGGGGGCACCCAGAGATGGGGGGGAATCCAAGGGGGAGTGGAGGACACCCGGGGTGGTGGGGAAAGCCAGAGATTAGAGGGGACACGCAGGCAAGGGAGGGGGGCACCCAGAGATTGGGGGGGCACCCAGAGATTGGGGGGGCACCCAGAGATCTGGGGGGGGGGCACCTGGGCAAGAGGGGGGTGCCCAGAAATAGGGGAGGGGTGCCCAGAGATGGAGGAGAACCAAGAGATTGGGGGTGGGGGGGGGCACTCGGGCAAGAGGGGGGGCACAGAGATGGGGGGAGGCACCCAGAAATGGGGAGGGGGTCACTCAGAAAGGGGGGGCACCCAGAGGTTTGGGGGGGCACATGGGCAAGGGGGCGCACCCAGAAATGGGGGGGGGCACACGGGCAAGGGCGGGGACCCAGAGATTTGGGGGGGGCGGTGAGGGGTTGTCACCCTGAAATGGGGGGGGGCTCCCGGGGGGTCACCCTGAAACGGTGGTGGTGGGGGGTGTCACCCTAAAATGGCAGGGGGATCCCGGGGGGGCACCCTGAAATGGCGGGGGGATCCCGGGGGGGCACCCTGAAATGGCGGGGGGATCCCGGGGGGGGGGGGTGTCACCCCGAGATGGCGGCGGGGTCTCCCGGGGGAGGGGGGGCGGGTCACCCTCAAATGGCGGGGGGATCCCGGGGGGGGGGGGTGTCACCCTGAAATGGCGGGGGGGGATTCTCCCGGTGGGGGGGGGGTCACCCTGAGATGGCGGCGGGGTCTCCCGGGGGAGGGGGAGGGGGGGTCACCCTGAGACAGCGGGGGGGATCACGGGGGGGTCACCCTAAAATGGCGGCGGGGTCTCCCGGGGGGGGGGGTCACCCCGAGATGGCGGCGGGGTCTCCCGGGGGGGGGGTCACCCCGAGATGGCGGCGGGGTCTCCCGGGGGAGGGGGGGGTCACCCTCAAATGGCGGGGGGATCCCGGGGGGGTCACCCCGAGATGGCGGCGGGGTCTCCGGGGGGGGGGCACCCTCCGATGGCGGCGGGGCCTCCCGGGGGTCCCCCCGTGCGCCCCCGGCCCCCCCGAACCTGCGCCTTCTCCCCCGGCAGCCCCAGCTCCTCCATCGTGACGGCGCGCGGCGGCCGCGGGGGGCGGCGGGAACGGGGCGGGGCCGCGCGGCCGGAAGCGCCGGGGGCGGCGAGCGGCGGCGACACCCAGCGGCCGGGAGGACCGGTCCGCCCGGCGCGCCCCAAGCGGGGCACTGCTCCCAGTGCTCCCAGTGCTCCCAGTATGGCCCAGTGCTCCCAGTGCTCCCACTATGACCCCAGTGCTCCCGGTGCTCCCAGTATGGCACAGTGCTCCCAGTGCTCCCAGTATAGCCCAGTGCTCCCAGTGCTCCCGGTGCTCCCACTGCTCCCAGTGCGGCCCAGTGCTCCCAGTCTGGCAACAGTGCTCCCAGTGCTCCCAGTACGGCCCAGTGCTCCCAGTATGGCCCAGTGCTCCCAGTATGGCCCACTGATCGCAGTATGGCCCAGTGCTCCCAGTGCTCCCAGTGCTCCCAGTACGGCCCAGTGCTCCCAGTGCTCCCATTGTGGCCCCAGTGCTCCCAGTATGGCCCAGTGCTCGCAGTGCTCCCAGTATGGCCCCAGTGCTCCCACTGTGGCCCCAGTGCTCCCAGTACAGCCTAGTACTCCTAGTGTGGCCCCAGTGCTCCCAGTGCTCCCAGTGCTCCCAGTGCTCCCAGTATGGCCCAGTACGGCCCAGTGCTCCCACTATGACCCCAGTGCTCCCAGTGCTCCCAGTATGGCCCAGTGCTCCCAGTGCTCCCAGTGCTCCCAGTGCTCCCGGTGCTCCCACTGCTCCCAGTGCTCCCAGTGCTCCCAGTATGGCCCAGTACGGCCCAGTGCTCCCACTATGACCCCAGTGCTCCCAGTGCTCCCAGTGCTCCCAGTATGGCCCAGTACGGCCCAGTGCTCCCACTATGACCCCAGTGCTCCCGGTGCTCCCAGTATGGCCCAGTGCTCCCAGTATGGCCCCAGTGCTCCCAGTCTGGCAACAGTGCTCCCAGTACGGCCCCAGTGCTCCCAGTATGGCCCCAGTGCTCCCAGGATGGCCCCAGTGCTCCCAGTGTGGCCCCAGTACTCCCAGTACGGCCCCAGTGCTCCCAGTGCTCCCAGTATGGCCCCAGTGCTCCCAGTGCTCCCACTGTGGCCCCAGTGCATCCAGTACGGCCCAGTGCTCCCAGTGCTCCCAGTACGGCCCCAGTGCTCCCAGTGCTCCCAGTATGGCCCCAGCTCTCCCAGTATGGCCCAGTGCTCCCAGTACAGCCTAGTACTCCTAGTGCGGCCCCAGCGCTCCCAGTCTGGCAATAGTGCTCCCAGTACGGCCCAGTGCTCCCAGTCTGGCAACAGTGCTACCAGTATGGCCCAGTGCTCCCAGTGCTCCCAGGGCTCCCAGTATGGCCCCAGTGCTCCCATTATGGCCCACTGTTCAAAGTACGGCCCAGTGATCGCAGTATGGCCCAGTGCCCCCAGTGCTCCCAGTGCTCCCAGTGCGGCCAAGTGCTCCCAGTGCGGCCCAGTGCTCCCAGTGCGGCTCAGTGCTCCCAGTCTGGCCTAGTGGTCCCAGTGCTCCCAATGCAGCCCAGTGCTCCCAGTGCTCCCAGCATGGCCCACTGATCGCAGTATGGCCCAGTGCTCCCAGTGTGGCCCCAGTGCTCCCAGTATGGCCCCAGTGCTCCCTGTACAGCCCAGTGCTCCCAGTGTCCCCAGTATGACCCCAGTGCTCCCAGTACGGCCCAGTGCTCCCAGTACGGCCCAGTGCTCCCAGTATGACCCCAGTGCTCCCAGAATGGCCCCAGTACTCTGAGTATGGCCCCAGCTCTCCCAGTACAGCCCAGTGCTCCCAGTAGGGCTCAGTGCTCCCAGTACGGCCCAGTGCTCCCAGTATGACCCCGGTGCTCCCAGAATGGCCCCAGTACTCCGAGTATGGCCCCAGCTCTCCCAGTACAGCCCAGTGCTCCCAGTAGGGCTCAGTGCTCCCAGTACGGCCCCAGTGGTCCCAGTACAGCCCAGTGGTCCCAGTATGGCCCCAGTGCTTCCAGTGCAGCCCAGTGCTCCCAGTATGGCCCAGTGCTCCCAGTATGGCCCAGGGCTCCCAGTGCGGCCCAGTGCTCCCAGTATGGCTCAGTGCTCCCAGTGCTCCCAGTACGGCCCAGTGATCCCGGTACGGCCCAGTGCTCTCAATATGGCCCCAGTGCTCCCAGTATGGCCCGGTGCTCCCAGCGCGGCCCAGTGATCCCAGTATGGCCCCAGTGTTCCCAGTGCTCCCAGTTCCCCCCAGTGCTCCCAGTGCCGGGTCTGGGGCTCCCAGGGGGGTTTGGGGTGCCGGGGGGGGTGGGGGGGCCCCCCCAGGGCGCTGGGGACCCCGGCACGCGCAGGGCCCCGCCCCCCCCGCCCCAACCCAACAGCGCCCCCCAGCGGCGGGCACCAAGCATCGCCTTTATTTCCATGGGCGGGGGGGGCCCCAAAACCTCCCCTCCCCCACCCAGGGACCCTCCCCACCCCCATTTAAGGCCCCGCCCACTTTAGGGCCCCCAAAAAGGTTTTTTTTGGGGGGGGTGTCCCCAATTCTGGGGGTGGTCCCTTAATTTGGGCGATTTTTGGCGGGTCCCTCAATTTTGGGGTGCCCCCCTTTTGGGGGGGCTCCATTTTGGGGGGGGTGAGCTGTTTTGGGGGGTCCCAAACTGGGGGGTGCCCCCAATTTTGGAAGGGGACCCCAAAATCGGGGGTGCAGCTCCCCGCCTCCCCCCAGTGCTCCCAGTTCCCTTTCACTGCTCCCAGCACCATTCCCCAGCTTCCCCCAGTGCTCCCAGTATCACTCCCAGTGCTCCCAGTATCACTCCCAGTTCCCCCCAGTGCTCCCAGTATCATTCCCAGGATCCCCCCACCACTCCCAGTTTCTTCCCAGTGCTCCCAGTCCACCCCCAGTGCTCCCAGTATCACACCCCAGCTCCCCCCAGTACTCCCATTTTCAATCCCCAGTTCCCCCCAGCGCTCCCAGTTCCGCCCCAGTGCTCCCAGTCCCCACCCCCCAGTGCTCCCAGTATCACTCCCAGTTTCCCACAGTGCTCTGAGCCCCCTCTCCAGTGCTCCCAGTATCACGCCTCAGCTCCCCAAGTGCTTCCAGTTCCCTTTCACTGCTCCCAGTATCATTCCCCAGTTCCCCCCAGTGCTCCCAGTTCCCTTTCACGGCTCCCAGTATCACTCCCAGTGCTCCCAGTATCACTCCCAGTTTCACTCCAGTGCTCCCAGTCCCCCCTAGTGCTCCCAGAATCATTCCCAGTGCTCCCAGTAGCACTCCCACTGCTCCCAGTCCCCCCCAGTGCTCCCAGTATCACTCCCAGTGCTCCCAGTATCACTCCCAGTTTCACTCCAGTTCTCCCAGTCTCCCCCAGTGCTCCCAGGGCCCGCCCTGGCCCCGCCCCTCTGGGAGCTGGGCTGCACTGGGAGCACTGGGAGCCAGGGCCGGAGCGTGGGGGGGTCCGGTGGGGGAGGGGGGGGTCACGGGGGGGCGCGAAGGGGGCGTGGCTTTGGGGAGGGGCGGGGCCAGAAGGGGATCTGGGGGTCATGGGGGGTCATGGGGGCGGGGCTGTGCGGGAGGGGGAGGGGCCGTGGGGAAGGGGCGTGGCCGTGAGGGGAGGGGGTGGGGAGAGGGGTCCCCCGGGCACCCACGTCAGGCACACGCGTGTCCGTGCGTGTTCATGCGTGTCCGTACATGTCTGTCTGTGTGTCCATGCGTGTCCGTGTGTGTCCGTGTGTGTCCGTGTGTGTGTCCGTGTGTCCGTGCGTGTCCGTGTGTGTGTCCGTGTGTCCATGCGTGTCCGTGTGTGTCCATGTGTCTGTGCGTGTCTGTGTGTCCCGTGTGTGTCCGTGTGTCTGTGCGTGTCTGTGTGTCCGTGTGTGTCCATGTGTCTGTGCGTGTCCATGTGTCCATGCGTGTCCGTAGCGTGTCCGTGTGTGCACGGCCGCAGCCGCGCTGCTCCCTGCCAGCACCACCCAAGCCCGGCCCCCTCGCCGGGCCCCACCCACCCCCCGGGGCCACCACTGACCCCCCGGGGCCACCACCCCCCCTCGCCGTGGCCACCACTGACACCCTGGGGAGCTCCACCAACACCCTGTGGCCACCACCACCCCCCCGTGGGCCCACCACCACCCCCCCCGTGGCTACCACCAACACCCTGTGGCCACCACTGACACCCCCATGGCCACCACCACCCCCGCTGTGCCCACCACCACTCCCCTGTGCCCACCACCACCCCCCTGTGGCCACCACCAACACCCTGTGGCCACCACTGACTCCCCCCATGGCCACCACCACCCCCCCGTGAACACCACCAACACCCTGTGGCCACCACTGACCCCCCCATGGCGACCCACCCCCCCCCCCATGATCACCACCACCCCCCCTGTGGCCACCACCACCACTCTGTGGCCACCACCGACCCCCCCCATGGCCACCACCCCCCGCCCCGTGGCCACCACCAACACCCTGGGGGGGCTCCACCAACACCCTGTGGCCACCACCAACACCCTGTGGCCACCACCGACCCCCCCCATGGCCACCACCCCCCGCCCCGTGGCCACCACCAACACCCTGGGGGGCTCCACCAACACCCTGTGGCCACCGACAACACCCTGTGGCCACCACCGACCCCCCCCCATGGCCACCACCCCCGCCCCGTGGCCACCACCAACACCCTGGGGGGCTCCACCAACACCCCTGTGGCCACCACCAACACCCTGTGGCCACCACCGACCCCCCCCATGGCCACCACCCCCGCCCCGTGGCCACCACCAACACCCTGGGGGGCTCCACCAAACACCCTGTGGCCACCACCAACACCCTGTGGCCACCACCGACCCCCCCCATGGCCACCACCCCCGCCCCGTGGCCACCACCAACACCCCTGGGGGGCTCCACCAACACCCTGTGGCCACCGACAACACCCTGTGGCCACCACCGACCCCCCCATGGCCACCACCCCCCGCCCCGTGGCCACCACCAACACCCTGGGGGGCTCCACCAACACCCTGTGGCCACCGACAACACCCTGTGGCCACCACCGACCCCCCCATGGCCACCACCCCCCCGCCCCGTGGCCACCACCAACACCCTGGGGGGCTCCACCAACACCCTGTGGCCACCACCAACACCCTGTGGCCACCACCGACCCCCCCCATGGCCACCACCCCCGCCCCGTGGCCACCACCAACACCCTGGGGGGGCTCCACCAACACCCTGTGGCCACCACAACACCCTGTGGCCACCACCCGACCCCCCCATGGCCACCACCCCCCGCCCCCGTGGCCACCACCAACACCCTGGGGGGCTCCACCAACACCCTGTGGCCACCACCGACCCCCCCCATGGCCACCACCCCCGCCCCGTGGCCACCACCAACACCCTGGGGGGCTCCACCAACACCCTGTGGCCACCGACAACACCCTGTGGCCACCACCGACCCCCCCCATGGCCACCACCCCCCGCCCCGTGGCCACCACCAACACCCTGGGGGGCTCCACCAACACCCTGTGGCCACCACCGACCCCCCCCATGGCCACCACCACCTCCCTGTGCCCACCCCCCCATCCCCCTGTGGCCACCGCCTCCTCCCCGTGGCCACCGCCGACATCCCCGTGGCCAGTGAAAGGGCTAATCCTCTGAGGCTCCCCGAGCCCGTGCCAGCGGCTGGCTGAGCGGGGGTCGGTAACGGGACACGTTCCGGAGAAGGCGGCTCCTTGTCCGGCACGACTGCAGCGGACCCGGAGCTGCTCGGGCTGAGGAGCGGACCCAGTGGCCGTGCAAGGAGACCCAAAGCTCGGCCGGCGGGCAAGTGAGGAGGGCTACCGGAGACCACCGGCGGAGCCCCGAAGACCACCAGAGACCACGCCTGCGGATTGGACATTTGCATACGCTAACGAGTTTCCAGGAAACGGCACGTTTACGCGCGCGGGTTCTCGGCAATGCCGTGGCTGCGTGCGACCCCGGCAGGCGCTCGTCGGCGGGAGGGCGGCGGCGGAACGATCCCCAGCGCGGCAACGCAGGGCGCTGCCGAACCGCAGCCCTGCGGCTACTGAGCCTTGCGGCGGGAACTTCCCGAATGCTCCGCTTCCTGCTACGGAGACCTTCAGACTTTGAAGAATAGTAGCTGCGAATTTTTCGATCGCCACCACCAACACCCCCGTGGCCACCACTGACCCGCCATGGCCACCACCCCCCTCCCCGTGGCCACCACTGACCCCCCCCATGGCCACCACCCCTTCCTCGTGGCCACCGACAACACCCCGTGGCCACCACCCCCTCCCCAGGGCCACCACTGACCCCCCCATGGCCACCACCCCCTCCCCAGGGCCACCACTGACCCCCCCCATGGCCACCACCCCCTCCCCATGGCCACCAACAACACCCCATGGCCACCACCCCCTCCCCAGGGCCACCACTGACCCCCCCATGGCCACCACCCCCTCCCCAGGGCCACCACCAACCCCTCTGTGGTCACCACCCCCCTCCCCATGGCCACCAACAACACCCTGTGGCCACCACCCCCTCCCCATGGCCACCACTGACCCCCCCATGGCCACCACCCGCTCCCCATGGCCATCACTGACCCCCCCCCATGGCCACCACCCCCTCCCCATGGCCACCAACAACACCCCATGGCCACCACCCCCTCCCCATGGCCACCAACAACACCCTGTGGCCACCACCCCCTCCCCGTGGCCACCACCCCCTCCCTGTGGCCACCACCCCCTCCCCGTGGCCACCACCCCCTCTCTGTGGCCACCACCCCCGTCCCCATGGCCACCACCCCCTCCCCATGGCCACCAACAACACCCCATGGCCACCACCCCCCTCCCCGTGGCCACCAACAACACCCCGTGGCCACCACCCCCTCCCCGTGGCCACCACCCCCTCCCTGTGGCCACCACCCCGTCCCCATGGCCAGCACCCCCTCCCCGTGGCCACCACCCCGTCCCCATGGCCAGCACCCCCTCCCCGTGGCCACCACCCCGTCCCCATGGCCACCACCCCCTCCCCGTGGCCACCAACAACACCCCGTGGCCACCACCCCCCTCCCCGTGGCCACCACCCCCTCCCTGTGGCCACCACCCCGTCCCCATGGCCAGCACCCCCTCCCCGTGGCCACCACTGACCCCCGTGGCCGGGGGGGCTCTGCCGGGCAGCACCCAGGGCAGCAGCCCCCAGCCCCCCATCGCTTTTCGGGGAGGGGGCTCCCCGGCGGCGGGGGGGGCCCGAAGCCGGCAGGGGGCACGCGGCCTCCTGCCCCCCGCCCCCAGGGCTGCCCTGGCCTTGACCTCGTCCCGGCCTCGCCCGCGCCGCCCGCCGGGGAGCCACGAGCCGTGCCCACCCCGCCCCAGCCTTTCGCTGACGTCGAGGAACTTTCCAGAAAGAGAAGAAAACCGAAAGCAAAGCTGATTCTGGGAGGCGGGGCCCGGGGAGCAGCACGGTTGTGCCCGACAGGTGCGGTACGGGGAGGGGGCAGGGGCAGGGGCAGGGGGCAGGGGTCAGGGGGCAGGGGGCAGGGGCAGAGGGCAGGGGTCAGGGTCAGGGGGCAGGGTCAGGGTCAGGGGGCAGGGGCAGGGGGCAGGGGCAGGGGCAGGGGGCAGGGGCAGGGGGCAGGGTCAGGGGCAGGGGGCAGGGTCAGGGGGCAGGGGGCAGGGGCAGGGTCAGGGGGCAGGGTCAGGGGGCAGGGGGCAGGGTCAGGGTCAGGGGGCAGGGTCAGGGGGCAGGGGCAGGGGGCAGGGTCAGGGGCAGGGGGCAGGGGCAGGGTCAGGGGGCAGGGTCAGGGGGCAGGGGGCAGGGGCAGAGGGCAGGGGGCAGGGGCAGGGGCAGGGGGCAGGGGGCAGGGTCAGGGGGCAGGGGTCAGGGTCAGGGGGCAGGGTCAGGGTCAGGGGGCAGGGGCAGGGGGCAGGGTCAGGGGGCAGGGTCAGGGGGCAGGGTCAGGGGCAGGGGGCAGGGGCAGGGTCAGGGGGCAGGGTCAGGGGGCAGGGGGCAGGGGCAGAGGGCAGGGGGCAGGGGCAGGGGCAGGGGGCAGGGGGCAGGGTCAGGGGGCAGGGGTCAGGGTCAGGGGGCAGGGTCAGGGTCAGGGGGCAGGGGCAGGGGGCAGGGTCAGGGGGCAGGGTCAGGGGGCAGGGTCAGGGGCAGGGGGCAGGGGCAGGGTCAGGGGGCAGGGTCAGGGGGCAGGGGGCAGGGGCAGGGGGCAGGGGGCAGGGGCAGGGTCAGGGTCAGGGGGCAGGGGGCAGGGGGCAGGGGGCAGAGGGCAGGGGGCAGGGGGCAGAGGGCGGGGGGCAGGGGCAGGGGCAGAGGGCAGGGGCAGGGGGCTGGGGGCAGGGGCCAGGGGCCAGGGGGCAGGGGGCAGGGGCAGGGTCAGGGGGCAGGGTCAGGGGGCAGGGGGCAGGGGCAGGGGGCAGGGGGCAGGGGCAGGGTCAGGGGGCAGGGGCAGGGGGCAGGGGCAGGGGGCAGGGGGCAGGGTCAGGGTCAGGGGGCAGGGGGCAGGGGGCAGGGGGCAGAGGGCAAGGGGCAGGGGGCAGAGGGCGGGGGGCAGGGGCAGGGGCAGAGGGCAGGGGCAGGGGGCTGGGGGCAGGGGCCAGGGGCCAGGGGGCAGGGGGCAGGGGCAGGGTCAGGGTCAGGGGGCAGGGGGCAGGGTCAGGGTCAGGGTCAGGGGGCAGGGGGCAGGGGCAGGGGGCAGGGGGCAGGGGGCAGGGGCCAGAGGGCAGGGGGCAGGGACAGGGGGCAGAGGGCAGGGGGCAGAGGGCAGGGGCAGGGGTCAGGGGTCAGGGGTCAGGGGTCAGGGGCAGGGGTCAGTGGGCAGGGGTCAGGGGCAGGGGTCAGGGGCAGGGGGCAGGGGCAGGGGCAGGGTCAGGGGCAGGGGGCAGAGGGCAGGGGCAGGGGGCAGGGGCAGAGGGCAGGGGGCAGGGTCAGGGGCAGGGGGCAGGGGGCAGAGGGCAGGGGCAGGGGTCAGGGGTCAGGGGTCAGGGGTCAGGGACAGGGGTCAGGGGTCAGGGGTCAGGGGCAGGGGTCAGGGGCAGGGGCAGGGGGCAGAGGGCAGGGGGCAGGGGGCAGGGGCAGGGGGCAGGGGCAGGGGGCAGAGGGCAGGGGGCAGGGGGCAGGGGCAGGGGCAGGGGGCAGGGGGCAGAGGGCAGGGGCAGGGGGCAGGGGGCAGAGTCAGGGGGTAGGGGTCAGGGTCAGGGGGCAGGGGTCAGGGGGCAGGGTCAGGGTCAGGGTCAGGGGCAGGGGCAGGGGGCAGGGGGCAGGGGGCAGAGCCGTCCCCCGCAGCTTTGCCAGCTCCCTAAAGGGGTTTTGGAGCCCCAAGCTCCCCACTCGGGTGGGTTTGAGCCCCAAAGCTCCCTAAGTTGGTGCTTTTGAGCCCAAAGCTCCTTCAATCAGCGTTGCTGACCCCAAAGCTCCCGAAACTCTGTTTCTCAGCCCCAAACGTGCCCAAATTGGGTTTGTGAGCCCCAAGGCTCCCTACGTGGGTGCTTCTGAGCCCAAAGGCTGGTTCTGATTGCCAAAGCTCCATAACGGGTGGTTTGGATCCCACAAGCTCCCGAAATGGGTATTTCTGAGCCCAAAAGCTCTCTAAATAGGAATTTTTCGGCCCCAACACTCCCTAAATCGGGGCTTCTGAGCGCAAAAGCTCCCTGGAGCGGTGTGTCTTAGCCCTAAAGCTCAGGAAATTGCTGTTTCTGAGCCCCAAAGCTCCCTAAATGGCTGCTTTGGATCCCCAAAACTCTCTGAATGTGTGTTTATCAGCCCCAGAGCTCCCTAAATGGGTGTTTCTGAGCCCAACAGATCCCTAAATCATTTTTTTCTGAGCCCAACAGCTTTTAAATCAGCGTTTCTGACCCCAAAAGCTCGCTAAATCAGTTTTTCTCAGCCCCAAAGATGTCTAAATGGGTGTTTTGGAGTGATAAAGCTCCCTACATGGGTGTTTCTGAGCCTCAAGGCTCCCTAAATGGCTGGTTCCGAGCCCAAAAGATCCCTAAATATTTTTCTTTCAGCCCCAGTGCTCCCTAAATCCGTGCTTCTGAGCCCCAGTTCTATGTTTCTGATTGCCAAAGCTCCCTAAATGGGTGTTTCTGACCCCAAAGGTTTCCTAAACGGGTGCTTCCGAGCCCCAAATCTCCCTAAATCGATGTTTCTGAGCCCCAAGGCTCCCTGAATGGCTGTTTCTGACCCCAAAAGCTCCCTAAATTGGCATTTCTGAGCCCAAAAGCTCCCTACATTGCTGTTTCGGACCGTAAGAGCTCCCTAAACGGGTGCTTCCGAGCCCCAAATCTCCCTCAATCGATGTTTCTGAGCCCCAAAGCCCCGTTTGCCGTCCGACTGTGGGGCTCCGGTGTCACACGTCTCCCCCCGCGCCCCGCGGCTCCAGCCCAGCGCCATGGAGGGCTCCGAAGGCGATGGAGGAGAAGAGCTGCACCCGCAGGCCCCGTCCGCCCAGGAGGGCGAGGGCGGGCCCTCGGCGCGGGATGAAGGTGTCGGCAATCCCGGGACGCATCCGACGACATCCGAGGGCCGAAACGCCCTTCCTGAGGGATGCGAGGGCACCGGTTCAATCCCGGAGCAGGTGACAGGGGACCACGTGTCCGACTGTGGAGACAGCTCCTGGGAGATCGTCTGCCACGCGCCAGGTACCGTCCTCTTTTCCTTCAACTCTTCCCGTTTTTCTTTTCTCCGGGCGAAGGTCCCGGGTTGCGTTAAGGAGCAGAGACGACAAACCAGGGGAACCTCAACCGCGCGGGTACCGGTGAGGGCGTTTCCCCGGACACGTCGTCTTTGCTGACGATAACGCGGGTGCCGGGTTGTGTCGGGAACGGCCCTGGGTGGCAAGAGCTGGTTGGGAGGTGGAAGCTCTTGGTGACAGCACACCCAAAAGCCTCCTGGGCTTCCCCTGGGACCTGTCCAGGGAGGAGGACGGGGGGAAGACGCGATGGGCCGTGCCAGCACCCAAGCTGGCACCCTGCCGGCCTCGCCGCCTGTCCCTGTGGCCAGCAGGGCCGTGCCCAAGCACTGCTGGAGCTTGGGAGGATGGTGACGACCTCGCTCCTAGAGCGGGTTGGGCTGCTTCTTCCGAGAAGACCATGGCCAAGCTGCGAGGAGCCCCCTCCCCTGGTAAACCCCAGTTTCTGCCTTTTCTTGCTTGCCGCCTCCTTCGGAGGCGTTAATCGGTGCTTTCTCCTGGGTTGCAGATGCCTGGGAGATCGGAGAAGGCCCGGGACCTTCCAGCAGGTTCGTTGCGTGGAGGGATGTGACCACTGAAGGGTTTGAGGTTGAATCTGGGGGGCTGGAGGTGCAGCAGCTCCCCAGGGGAAGGGGCTATGGTGGGAGGAGACGCAGCCTGGGCATCGTTAGGTCCCTTCTGCCCTCAAACCCCACCTCCGCTTGGCGCAGGGAGAGCCCAGGATGTCCTTCCGCATCCTCTTCCCGCACCCAAGCGGCGAGCGCTCGCTCCAAGGCATCCAGGTCTTTCCGAAAGACCTCGGAGTAACCAAGGGGTCTTCGACAGGGCGGGAGGTGACGACGCAGGGGACGTGCAACCTCTGGGAACGTCGGCCGGGAGCCAACTGAAGTGGACGTGAGCGGTGGAGCAGGGACAGGCGGGGGAGGGGGGCGGTGGCAGTGGGACGCAGTGGGGACCCACCACCCCTTTTCCAACAGCTGCCAGCCCAGCCCGTATCTGTTTGGCGGACGTCACCCACCGCAAGACACGATGACCATGGAGTTTGTTGCCGTGCTGTCAGAATATTGTAACTTCGACGAAAGACCCAAGATCTGCGTTGTCTTCTACAAACAGCCTGGCCTCTGCGAAGAATTCGCCAAAATGGAGAAAAGGTAAAGAAAAAGATGGTTGAATTTACGCTGAGGAGGCGTTTCAGCTGCGGTTCTCCTTCGGGAGATTCAGCTCTGGGCTGAAGGACCCCGCTGCAGGTTCCTACAGCGGTTGGAGGTGAACCCCCAAATGGAGAGGTCCCGGTGGAGTCTTGGTGGTGGAGCACGCGGTGGTGGCTCCTCCGGTCTCCCCGTCGCTCCTGGAGCTGCCATTTTGGCTGGGGCCAGCATCTTGCAGCCCTGCGCGAGGATCTGAGCTGGGCTGGTTGATTTAATTAATCCCCTGGCTGAAGAACCTGGCTGTGGATTTCTCCCTGACATTTTGAAGGTCAACAATGCCTCGTCAGATGAACCAAAACTTGGCCGTTGGCTTGGGGTTGACCTTGATGGTCGGGCCCAAGCCAACAAGCTCTTCTTCCTCTTCCAGAGGCAGAGTGATCATGGGCAGCGCCAGGATCCCTCTCTCCCACCTGCAGCGAGGACTCATCTTTTATAAATACGCCCTCGTTAACACCTACAGCCCAGAGAGAGAGTGCCAATTAGAGCACATTTCTTTAGAGAAGTTCGACATCCCGGAGGCCTCGAAGTACAGAAACGCTCAATTCTATCGTGTCGTGAATATACCCAAAGGGGAGATCAAAGCAGACGGTAAGCACTGTTATTGTACCCCAAAGTCATGACCGGACGCGATGGTGATGGCTGTAGGCTGGCCTACGTTTCACCCCGGTTTCTTCTGGGAGGTTTCAAGCCGCAGGTTTACGAGCTGCTCGTACAGATAAGCTCTTTCCTCATAATAAAACTCAGAGCTGGCACCCAAGCCGTAGCACCCAAATGCTGTCCAGAAAATGGGTGGCGCCTCTTGGGCTGGAGGAACGCACAGATGGTTCCGTGCTTTCGGGGCGCAGCTGAGCGTGGTGTCTACATTTCGTTCCCAAACTCTTCCGTTTTCCCCAGGAACGTGGACTTTCTTTGAATGCATCAACTGCAACTTCCTCAGCAGCAGCATCGACGTTCAGAAAGTCTTCCCCAGAAAGGCGGACAGGTGCAAGAGACAGATGGAGTACCTGGAGCGCAGTTTCTTTGCTCCCACCACCTCCTGGAATTCCCTTGAGGATATGGAGAGGAAACTGCATAGCTACGAGACGAGCATCAAAGGCTGTCTCGGGGACGCCGAGAAAGGAGAAAGCTTTGAGATCGTCTGCAGTTGGGATGTGGGAGCGGTAAGCGTCCGCCAAAACCTCTGGGGAGGTGGCAAAGCGATGTCCCTCATTTTGGGGGATGGCTTGGACCATCGGAGGGGTGAAGCGAAGAGCCTTCTCCTGCCCGGTGTATTTAGCACCTGGGACCTTCCCGGATGGACGTGTGGCACCGGGAATAAATAATTTCTCCCTAGGGAGGTGCCACGCAAGGTGCCCCCGGGCGGCGGCATCTTCTACCTCCCATCCTCCTCCCTGGACCCGGCTGTTCTCGGAGGAAAACCATCTTGTGCAGCCTAGTGAAGCGCCCTTCTCCTTATTCTTGTTGTCCAGGTGAGAGACAATATCGGAGCCTTCATACAAGCGATCGTCAAGCGCCTGAAGACCGAGAAACATAAACTTCCTAAGCTCCTGTTCGCCTTTCACACCTCCTTTCGCTATGACATCCCTTTCCCCCCGGCGTCCATCGCCCAGGCTGAAAAGCGCCTCCAGGCCATCGAGCTCTTCCAAGACAAATACAAAGAACTGAGAGGAAAAAGGTAATTTCGATGTGTCAGCCTGCTTGCTCAGGGCAACGACGGAGGTCTGGGGCTCAGCTCAGTTGTCCCCACGTGCCACTTTGGGTGCCATGTCCTATTGCAAGGGGTCTGTGAGGGTGCATAGCCGCGGGTTGGTGCCTTCCAGCCCAGTGAGTCCACCTTGGGTACCCCGGGCACCTCGAAGAGCATCCGATGTCTCTGATACTGGTTGTCCCCTGGAGCTGTCTCGAGCCGAGCTCTTTCCAGGCAGCTGCCTGCAGGCAGGGTGAATCCTATCACGCGTTGCGGGAACAGACTCCATCCCGTGTTGGCACACATTCCCAGCAGCATCCCAGTGGTTGGTTACGGGAAGTTTGACTTTTTTGGACTTTTTTTTTTTGCAGCAAATACGTTCCGGCTCTGAAGAACATGTGTCTCAGGACCACTGAGGGCACCTTGTGGATCTGGTTGGTCCCGCTGCTCTACGCGATCACGGAGAACATGGAGGACCCCTTTCACCCATGCGAAATTCCTTCACGAGCCTTCCTGCAGCTGAGGAGGGACGAAGAGAAGCAAAGGTGGGTCTGAAAGGCTGAGGTAGGATCGGGGTAATGAACTGTCCTGCTCTTCAAAGCGCTTTTCATTCCTTCTGCTTGGTGGCTTCTCAGGGAGTTGCCCCTTCTCCTTGGCACGCTGTGTCCCCTGCCCTGGGGGGTGCTGAAGGAGCATTGGTGGACCTCAAGGGCAGGATGGAGCCGGGTGCTGTGCAGTCTCATCCAGCCAGCTGGATGGGAGCAGTCCTGGGGAGAGAATGGGTTGGAAAGGACCTGCAAAGATCATCTCGTCCAACCCCCCTGCCACGGGCAGGGCCATCTTCCACTAGGTCAGGTTGCTCAAAGCCCCCTCCAACCTGACCTTGACCAGTGCCAACGATGGGGCAGATGTCCCTGTCCATGGCAGGGGCGTTGGACTAGATGATCCTTGAAGCTCCCTTCCCACCCAAACACAACCCAGCCCATTCCATGATCTTCCACGAGATCAGGTTCCTCAAAGCCTCCTCCAACCTGACCTTGAACACTTCCAGTGATGGGGCACCCACAGCGTCTCTGGGCAACCCGTTCCACCCTCATCGTACAACATTTCTTCCTCAAGTCCGCTCTAAATCCAGCCTCTTTCAGTTTAAAACCGTTGCCCCGAGCCAGGTGCAAGGACCTCGCACTTGGCCTTGTTGAACTTTGTGACGTTGGCACAGGTTCAGTCCTCCGGCCTGTCAAGGTCAACTTGAACCCTGAGTTTTGTCCTCGTGACCTTAAAGCGGGCAAATTTCCAAAAATTCCTGCTTTGCCGTGTAGAGTCGCTCGCTGTCAAACCCTGGCTCCTGCTTCCAGCCCCCAGCCACCCTGGCTGTAGGTCACCACTGTGTCTACCGGTCACGGTGCCATCTCAAACGCCACCAATGTGCCTCCTGCTCCTCCAAAGTCCATCTGACGTTCTTGACCTGCTTTCCTAGGGACGTCCTGAAGATGATAGGTGCTCACAAGACCTTGATTGAGAGATGTGCTCCGCTGGCAGAGAAGGTGGTGGAGATGGTGACCGTGAAGAACTTCACCAGGGACCCTTTGCCTGACGTTTGGCTTCCACTCCAGCTCCTCTTGGAGACCTTCAGCGGGCGCATCCTGGCCATGAGTAAAGCCTCGTCCCAAATACCTGTAAGGACAGCTGACTGGTGAAGACCTGCTCTGGAGGGAGTGGTGGGGCTGTTTAAACGTGGGTCAGAATGTGTCCTTGGTTCCTACAGAGATTTTCAGCAGGACTGAAGGACTTAAATCGTAGAAACCCAGGATTAGAACTGAATCCTGGGAGCAGAAGAAAGGAAATCCCTTTAATCTTGCCAGCAAACTTCACGCTTTAGTGTTTAAGTGTGGAAGCTCCTCAGCTGCAGGAGCAGAAGCCTTCTCACGTTTGTCCTTAATGTCTTTCTGTCCTCTTTTCAGACGGACAGTTTGAACGTGGCTTTGGAAACCATCGCCACCAGGACGGACTCCTGGTTCAAGGCCTTGTGAGTGGGGGCTTCTTGAGAGGAGCGGTGCTGCGGCACCTCCGTGAAGGGTCTGGGGAGGGAGGGATGGATGGACGGAGCCCTGGCTGAGCAGGGAGAGGGTGGCTGCCATGGTTTGCCCCTCACATTTTTGATGTCTTTAACCCCACCATGGCTGGAGAGCATGGAGACCCACAAGGCTTGTGTCCTATGGACCTGCCCACGTCTCCCAGCTGCAGACGGTGGCTGTGGTCAGGTAGCGACTGTGAAAGCAACTGCAAGAAGCGTTCGGTCCTTTCCCGTGTCCACAGGTGCCCGTTGGCGTCTTCAAAGCAACATCTGAAGCCCACGAAGGAGCACGAGGTCTTGCAGTGTCTGAACTTGGTGTACGTCGTCTTCAAGCTTATTTTGGAGGAGCTGACGGAATTGGTGTCGTTCAGCTCCATGATGCTAATGCTGCAGACGCTTGGGATGTTTGTCAGCAAAGCGGATTTGCTGCAAGCGAACAAGGTGAGAACAAGGTCCATGGCTTCTGTCACGAGGGCTTAGCCTCCTGTTTGTAGCCAAGGAGAGCCCAGAGCTTCTGCCTCACTCTTTGATTTCTCAAGGAATTCCAGCAGTTTACGTCGGCAGAAAGTTTCCAAGAGTTTTCACGTCGGAGCACGCTGTGGCTCGAGACATACTTTCACAGGGCACCCATGGATGAGAAATCCTTCCTGAAGAACATTGAGGTGAGTGACGAGACCCAGAGACCAACGCGAGCCACAAGCCTTGGTAGATCCAGGTGTTCCTCAAGGTGCAGCTGATGGGTTTGGCTCTTCCTCTGTAGGAGTGGCAGCAGCTGCTTTTGGCGAAGGTTGTCTGTGCGGGGTGGACCAAAGAGTGGCAAGGCTTGGTCCACAACATGTTTGGGAAGTGGCTGAAGAAGGTGAGTCGTGGAGACCTTCCAGCTGGTGCGGGATGATGCTCCTGGTCTTTGCCACGCTCGGTTCTGCCTCGGTCACCGTTTTGGTGGCGGAACTTGAGCAGGCTGGTACGGACCCAGAAAGCAGCTGCCTCTTAAGTGTTTCCTTGCTGTAGGTTAACAACAAATACCTCGTGGACTTCTACTGGGCTTTCCTGAAGGTGGAGAAGCCCTACCATGCGGAGCTGGAGAGCTGCTTTACAAATCGCATCGTCCAGTGGATCAGAGCCCTCGACAAAAGCGAGGTAGGAGAGCTGCCACCCCTCCTTGGGCGGCTGGAGGCCTCTACGTCCCGCTTTGCCACCTCTTTTACTGATCTGTGCTGGGTTAAGAGAGCAGGGAAAGGTCTTTCTGAAACAGCCACGAGTCCACAGAGCCCCTGAGGAGGAGAAATTTCTCGTCCTTCCAGGAACCCATGCTAAATTCCATCATAACCATGTTCCGCAAGACGAACAAACCGGCTGCTGGGACGGTGCTTTCTGTTCTCGTGGAGAAAATGTGTTTGGAGGTGAAGAGGCTGGGAAGCGTCGACACGTTTGATGAGAGCACCGGCCCCGTTCTTGTAAACCTGCTCAACACTCCCGGGATCTGCGATCTCATTTCTGCTGTCCGTGAGTGTCCCCTGAGCGCTTTTCTTGGGAGAAGGCCTTGGTTTGTAAGTGAGCTAGCTGGGAAGACCAGGTCTTTTCACAGGGACCTTCCGATTTTGTTGGCACCACAAAATGAGAGGGAAAAATCTTCCACTCTAGGAAAATGAAGTTTCCTTTCAGGAAGGGAGAAGCATCTTGGTTTCCTTCCAGGAATCTTGATTTCTTTATCCCGTCGCAACGCTGCTTTGTTGCGCACCCAACGAGCATGGGGCTTGTCATTGAGGAGAAGGACGTGATGGAGCCAGAGCGTGTCCACGCAAAGACAGTCAAGCATTAGAACAAGAGAGGGGTGGTGACATCACCACGTTTCCATGGTTGGACAAGGCTGGTCTGAGGCCATTGTTGGCCCTCCTTTGATCAGGAGATGGAGGAGAGGACAACTCGTGGCTGTTGCTCCCTGCTACAACTTCTGGCACCATCAGAAAGACTCGGGGTTTGTTGTCTCCGTAGCTGCCCTTCCTGTAGCAGCCGTTGGCTGTGCTGGGATTGTCCCTTCGCCTCCTCTTGGCCAGAACAAAGCTACCCAGCATCTTCTTCTGTGCCCCGGTCCCTCTTGGAAGCCCTCCATGTCCGCAGGAGCTGCATGCCCAACCTCAGATGCAATCTCCTAGGTGGTCCCCATGGTTTCCTAGGTGGTCCCCATGGTTTGTTTCAGGAAGGGGGAGATACTTGGGTTTCCCAAAGGAAATTGGGGATTTTTCCCAAGATGCTGGTTTTGATGGTTGAGCTAGAAAGCAGTCACGCTTCTGTCCTCCACACCGGTGGGGCGACGGATCCCCACGAACTGGAAGCTGCTGGCTCTTCCCGAGGATGTGGCTTCAGAAGAAATACAGGAGAGAAATTGCCGGCTGTCTTTCACCCTTTGCTCCCTTCATTTATTTTACAGAAGAACTGGAGTGCAAGTTTCAAGTTCAGCTCAGCAACAGCGCGGAAATCCTCCTTTCCCGGGTACACATGCTCTCCAGCTTCGTGGGACGTCGTGTTCTCCTGGGAGACGTTCCCTGCAGTATCCTCTCTGACATCTTAAAGCATGAGGAGCTGTTTAAGAAGATATTGTGCACCTGTGGTAAGTTTGGTGTTTTCAACTTGGGTGTGTTTTCATAGTTACGTGGCCAACAGGAGCTATATCTACTGGGCAATTATCTAAAATGCAAAGAAAACGAAAAATTATCTGCAATGGGAGTCCAAGAAATAGAAGCAAAAATGTCCTAGTTGGTCACAGAGGCGATTTTAAGCAATTTGAAAAGGCGGGAGTGAAAATTCTGGGTTTTTAAATGCAGTTAAAGTTTTGGGGTGTTTGTGGAATTTATTTCAAGGATTGCAGTGGTATAGCTTTCTGGTTACATGCCTTGCCTTCAGGCCCGTCGCAAACTCCATCTCTGTTCAATTAAAACCCAGAGGAAAGGCAGCAAGTCCTCCAAATTCTGCTCGGAGAATAAGCTTTATTGCTGGTTTTGGTGGTTTTGGGGGCAAGTCCTCCAAATTCTGCTCGGAGAATAAACTTTATTGCTGGTTTTGGTGGTTTTGGGGGCAAGTCCTCCAAATTCTGCTCGGAGAATAAACTTTATTGCTGGTTTTGGTGGTTTTGGGGGCAAGTCCTCCAAATTCTGCTCGGAGAATAAGCTTTATTGCTGGTTTTGGTGGTTTAGGCAGCAGTGCTGCTTTGGGAAGAGGCTGCAGGCTTTCTGCAAACTGAAACACTCATGGGGTTTTTTGGTGGCAGGGGTTATGTTCCCTGCAGCTCTTCTCTTTCCAAGGGTTTCTCCTTCATGTCTGGGTCTTTTTTTTTTCCAGACTCCTCTTTCTCCAAGTGTATAAGGAAAGTGCTGGAGGTCAGGAAGCAGGAGTTTGAGCAACTGGAAGAGCAGAAGCAGCACAGACGCTCCTTTCTCCTGCTGTGCCGTGGCATAGAGGACATGATAAAAGGTACCGGTTGGGTTAATGGAGCTTCTTCTGTGGTTCTGGAGTGGGGAGATGTCTCCTAAGCTACAGAGTCTCACAGCGGGTGGGAGGGAAATGCGATCAGGGAACCCGTTGACTTCAGGGCTTGTCTTTGTTGGGGGAGAAAGACGTGATGTGAGTTCCTTCTTGTTGTTCCCACCCGGTTTAGTGGAGAGAAGTACCGTGGAGAAAAGCATCATGGACAACGAAAGTTTTAAGGATCAGATGTCGGTGAAGAAGTTCTCCATCGACGGCAAGAGCGAAATGGAATCGCACATCCTCACCGATTATAGCGACATGATGCAAAAACTTTACATCGTGGAGAAAAGCCACTGTTTCCTTAGGCTGTGGAAGATGAGAGCAGAGCAAACCAAAGCCACAACACCTGAAGGTCAAGTTTTCTCTGTAGAAGATGTTCAAGAAAAAATTTATAAGCCAGCCATCGCTGACTTTCGGCAAACCTACCTGTCCCTCAAGGACTTGTCCATCACCCTTGGGACCGTGCAGAGCCAGTTTGAGGGGCTGCTGGGAGACAAGGATCGGCTGCTGGAGGAGTTTAAAATCATGGAGGACAGCGAAGGGCCAAGGGGTGGAACGCCTCACTGGATTGCAGGTGCGGTGGAGAGGATCGAAAACTACCTGACCCTCTCGAGAGTGGTGAACACTGCCAAGATGATCGACGCTCTGAGGCAGATGCTTCAGCTGGAGGGGGATTTCCAGATTCTCAGCGACCTGACGAAATACGTACGTAGGAGATGCGTGGGCATTGTGTTGAGTGCTCTTGGGAAATCCAGGTAGACAGGTCTATATGTGGAAGGAAGGCCACACGTGGCAGCTTCTGATTAAATCCTGTCAGGTTCCTCCTCAACTAGACTTGAGCGATAGACTGGAGGAATTACTTCCAGTTGCCTCTTCCTGTTCATTGTGGAGGCCTACAGGGATGAATTCAAGAGCAGACTTGGGCTTGAGGCCAAGATCTCATCTTGCTTGGGGAGGAGGAGGTAGAACTGAGCTTCTTTCCTTCTCTTCCCAACAGATGCATGTTGGTTTTTGTTTCTTTTTCCAGGAAGAGCAGGAATTCAAAAAGAAGCAACTTGATTTTATGACCGAAGACTTAATGAAGGTGAAAAAAAGTTTGAGTGACATTCCCCAGGGAGTCTTGGACTTTTTGAGGGAACTTCTGGAATGTGCAAGGAAAGGTTTTACCTCCTGGATCAAGACCATTATAAAAGGTGGGCTGGAAGGAAGGAAGTCGTCAGATGTAGCAACGGATGGAGACCACTTAGTCCTCGTCTGTCCCCGTGTACAACACAGCGTTACAGAGAAATGCAGAGCAGAGAAATGCCTCAGCTGTCTCTCTTACTTATCTTTTTGCTTTATTTGTTCCCCCCAGATAAGATGGAAATCCCCGCATTTGTGGAGCTGGCATCGATTTCTGCAGGTGAAAATGACCTGGATATCGACAGAGTGAGCTTCTTCCGTGATGCCATGACTGCTGCTGCCCCCATCGTATTAGACCTGAGTCCCACAGCTGGGTTTGACCAGTTCTCTGAAGCTCTGTCTTTCGTCAGAGAAGCCATCGCGAAAGACACTAAGCTTCCCAAGAAGCTGGTGAGTCTTCAAGTCCCGTGTCCAAAAGTCACCTGGACGCTTGCTGTGAGGCCCAGTTGCTCACGTGTAGGTGCCCGATGCCATTTAAGATGGTGTCCCCAGAGCATCCACGTGGACCTGGGCAAAGGCTGTGCTCTTTTTGGAGCTGGAAGCCTGGTGGAACATCTCAAATGACCTTACACACGCGTGTGGGCAACTGGAGGAGACACCCAGCAGGTGTTGTGAATAGGAGGAAAAGAGTTCTGGAGGCTACAGTTTAGGGTCAGAGACTGGTTGAGGTTGGAAGGGACCCCTGGAGAGCGTCTGGTCTAAATCCCCTGCTTAAAATAGGGTCAGGTAGGGCAGGTAGCTCACGGCCACGTCCAATTGGGTTTTGAGCATCTCCAAGGCTGGAAGACTCCAGAACCTGTTTGAGAATAGGATAGAAAAGCTTTTCTTCTGTTTAACAGAATCCCTTGTGTTTGTGCCCCAGGCTGTCACTGAGCCTTACGCTCTGCTCCCCCCCAAAACCAGTGGAGAACAAGAGCTTCACCACATGCCAGCGCTCTGGGGTGTTAGGATAGGTCCAACTCCTCAGAAGCCATGGGAAACCCCATCCTCAGAAGAAACGGTCACCGAAACCCCACCTGTGTCAAATTTGGGGTGGGGGAGCAGTGCTCAGCGTCCTTCCAGCTGGTTACTGGGTTTCCCTTTGGTTCTTCTTTTGCAGAAAGATTCCTGTGACAACAGAGAATGGATCCAGATGGTTCACGACTCTCATGGCTCTGTGGAGTGTTCTTCAATCGCTCAAGCCAGAAGCATCAACAGAAATGGGATTTTTACCATCTCGGCACCTCCGAAATGCAAGGTAAAGGGTCTCCAAGGCTGTTCCTTGTCCAGTTGTACTTCTTAGTGCTACTGGGAGAAAAGACCTTTCTTGAAATCAACTTCCGATGAGCATGCCGGGTTGCCAATAGATCTCCAGTGGGGTTTGCAACTCATACCACCAATTTTCTGTTAAACCTGGAGTATTTTCAGCAGAAAATGGGCTTTTCTTTCCTCCAAAGGAAGTGGTACGAGACACGTAGAGTCCTGATGTGCTGCCTTTCAACTCAGAGCTATGTAAAAGGCCACGTGGTGATGTCGGTTGTCTTCTCTGCCTTCCAGGCTACGCTTGAGGACTGTGTCTCGTTGCAACTGCTGAATGACAGCGAGGAGAGCGCACCTCCAGCAGACCAGAAGGCCAAGAAATACTGTTTGTCTGAGCTCACGGAGCTCCAGAACAAGCTGATGTTGCTCGCCACCAAGGTTGAGCAGGGCAGAGAGGAGGCAAACCGTTTCTTGGAGGTAAGTCGCAGTGCAGCGCCGACATTTGCCTGGAAAACAGTGGCCGTGGGGATTTTGCTGGAATTATTTCCGGGAGACTCATCCATGACCTGCAGTTCTGGCCTTTCAAGCACAGAGGTGTTGCTCCAGGATGATGCCCACTTCCCGTGCTACAGGAGTGGGATTTGTCTGCCTAAGTGGTGTTCTTTACTTGTGGTGCCCAACAGCCCATCCAAGACCTTTCCTACTTCACTATGGCAGGACTCATAGAACGATTTGGGTTGGAAAGGACCTTTGAAGACCCTCTAGTCCAACCCCTCTGCCACAGACAGGGACATCTTCCACTAGATCAGCTTGCTCAAAGCCCCGTCCAATGCAACCTTGAACACTTCCAATGATGGGGCATCCACAACTTCTCTGGGCAACCTGTTCCAGTGTCTCACCACCTTCATCATAAAACATTTCTTCCTTATTTCCGATCCGAATCCACCCTCTTTCAGTTTAAAACCGTTGTCCCTTGTCCTGTCACTACAGGCCTTGGTAAAAGGTCTCTCTCCGTCTTTCTTATAAGCCCCCTTTATGTACCGAACGGACGCAAGAAGGTCTCCCCAGAGCCTCTCCGACTGAGCAACCCCAACTCTCTCAGCCTTTCTTCACAGCAGGGGTGTTCCAGCCCTCTGACCTTGTGTCCCTCCTCTGGACCCACTCTAACAGGCCCACGTCTTTCTTAGAATCATAGAATAGGTTGGAAAAGACCTTTAAGACCATCGAGTCCAACCGTAAACCTAACACTGCCAAGTCCACCACTAAGCCCTGTCCCTAAGCACCACATCTACACGTCTTCTAAACCCCTCCAGGGGTGGGGACTCAACCACTTCCCTGGGCATCCTGTTCCAGTGCTTGACCACCCTTTCAGTGAAGAAGTTTTTCCCAGCATCCAATCTAAACCTCCCCTGGTGCAGCTTGATCCCATTTCCTCTCGTCCTATCGCTAGCTACTTGGGAGAAGAGACCAACACCCACCTCACTACACCCTCCTTTCAGGTAGTTGTAGAGAGCGATCAGGTCTCCCCTCAGCCTCCTCTTCTCCAGGCTGAACACCCCCAGCTCCCTCAGCCGCTCCCCACCAGCCCTGTGCTCCAGGCCCTTCACCAGCTCCGTTGCCCTTCTCTGGACATGCTCCAGCACCTCAATGTCTTTCTTGTATTGAGGGGCCCAAAACTGGGCACAGCATTCCAGGTGCGGCCTCACCAGCGCCGAGTACAGGGGGACAATCACCTCCCTGCTCCTGCTGGCCACACTATTCCTGACACAAGCCAGGATGCTGTTGGCCTTCTTGGCCACCTGGGCACAGGGTTGGCTCATGTCCTTGTGCTGGGGACTCCAGAGCTGGACACAGTGCTCCTGGTGAGGTCTCACCAGAGTGGAGTAGAGTCCCATGGACTTTAAGGACATTCAGGTTCTTCAGGCACCTGATCTACGATGGGAGGGACTTCCTTCCCCCCGTCTCTGCCATGAGGTTCGGGGCCTTGAGAGATGTGGGAAGAGAGATTACCATTGAAAACCGAGGCAAAAAGATTAATATCTCGGTCTTTGCCATGTCAGTTGACACCAGCTCTCCTGTCTTATTTACCAGGGGGGTACATTCCCTTTAATCTCCTTTTTCTGGCCAATGTACCTGTAGAAGCCCTTCTTATTCCGCACATCCTTTGCCAAACTCAGCTCCACCTGTGCCTTAGCTTTCCTGATTCCATCCCTACACATCCAGGCAGCGTCCCTATATTCTTCCCATGACACAGGGCCCTGCTGCCACTGCCTCTGCATTTCCTTCTGACGCTGCACTTGGACCAGGAGCTCCTTACTGAGCCATGCAGGCCTCCTGCCTTCCTTGCACAATGTCTTGCACATGGCAATCAAGAGCTCTTGCACGCTAAGAAAAATGTTCTGACAGAGCTGCCAGCTCTCTTCAGCTCCTTTAGCCCTGAGGGCAGTGTCCCAGCGCGTCCCATCCACTAATTCCTTAAACCACTCAAACTTCACTCACCTGAAATTCAGGGTCCTGACCCTACTCTTCACCTGGCCCATATCACGAATTCCACCAGGGCATGATCACTGCAGCCCAGGCTGCCGCCGATGTTGACATCCCTAATTAATTCATCTCTGTTGGTGAGCAACAGGCCCGGCAATGCTTCTCCTCCGTCAGGCTGTCTGTCACCTTGGCAAGGTTTGGCCCCAGCCGGCAACCAAGCACCGCACAGCCGCTCGCTCGCTCCCCCTGCCCCGGCGGGATGGGGGAGAGAATGGGAAGGGTAAAAGTGAGAAAACTCCTGGGCTGAGATAAGAACAGTTTAATAACTGAAATAAAATAAAGTGAAATAGTAATAGTAGTAGTAATAACAATGTATTATTATTATTATTAATAATAATAATAATAATATACAAAGCAAGTGATGCCCAACGCAATTGCTCCCCACCCACTGACCGATCCCAGCCAGTCCCCGAGCAGCAATCGCTGCTCCCCGGCCAACCCCCCTCCATTTTACATACTGAGCATGACGTCACATGGTATGGAATAGCCCTTTGGCCACTTTGGGTCAGCTGTCCTGGCTGTGCCCCCTCCCAGCTTCTTGTGCCCCTGGCAGACATGGGAAGCTGAAAAGCCCTTGACCAGTGTGAGCACTGCTCAGCAACAACTAAAGCATCAGTGTGTTACCAGCATTGTTCTCATCCTAAATCCAAAACACAGCACCATGCCAGCTCCGAGGAAGAAAATTCACTCTGTCCCAGCTGAAACCAGGATGCACCTGGATTAAGAAATTATCCTAGACTGTCGCCAAGAGTTTTCTGGACTGCTTCCATCTTGCTGTGCTGCTTTTCCAGCAGATGTCAGGGGGATTCAAGTCCCGCCAGCAGGATCAGAGCCTGTGAGCACGATGCTTCCCGTAGCCGAAGTAAGACTGCTTCGACAGCAGGCTGCCCTTGGTTGGGCATCCCCTAGTAAGCACCAACCACGAGGTTTCCTTTCGTGGCTTGGCTGCTGATTTTTACCCAGAAGCTCTCAACGTGTCCTTTTTAGAGGTACACGCCCTCATTCCTTGAGGCATTTCACGGGTGTTTCCCAACACACCAGCAGCCCCTGGCTCTTCTCTGTTGCTCAAAACCCCATCCCCTTCCCTTCTTAAGTCCAGTTTAAAGCTCTCCTTAAGTCTGGACAGCTGCTTGGTGAAGACCCTCTTGCCCCAGTCAGTCAGGTGAATCCCATCGTCTCCCAACAGACCTGGCTTCTCAAAGTTAGACCCGGCTTCTCAAGGGTAGATCCAGCTTCTCAAGGGTAGACCCGGCTTCTCAAGGGTAGATCCAGCTTCTCAAGGGTAGATCCGGCTTCTCAAGGGTAGACCCGGCTTCTCAAGGGTAAATCTGGCTTCTCAAGGGTAGATCCGGCTTCTCAAGGGTAGATCCAACTTCTCAAGGGTAGACCCAGCTTCTCAAGGGTAGATCCAGCTTCTCAAGGGTAGACCCGGCTTCTCAAGGGTAGACCCGGCTTCTCAAGGGTAAATCTGGCTTCTCAAGGGTAAATCTGGCTTCTCAAGGGTAGATCCGGCTTCTCAAGGGTAGACCTGGCTTCTCAAGGGTAGACCCGGCTTCTCAAGGGTAGATCCGGCTTCTCAAGGGTAGACCTGGCTTCTCAAGGGTAGATCCGGCTTCTCAAGGGTAGACCTGGCTTCTCAAGGGTAGACCCGGCTTCTCAAGGGTAGATCCAGCTTCTCAAGGGTAGATCCAACTTCTCAAGGGTAGATCTGGCTTCTCAAGGGTAGATCCAGCTTCTCAAGGGTAGATCTGGCTTCTCAAGGGTAGATCCGGCTTCTCAAGGGTAGGTCCATGATCGTAGAAGCCCAAACCTGGAGTATGGCACCAGCTGTGCAGCCAGATGCTCCAATCCCTTTGCTGTCTTCCCTGCACTCTCTCCAGTACATCCATGTCTCACTTGTACTGGGGAGCCCGCAATTGAGCTGTACAGATCTCAGGAGGAAAGCGTGACCCGAGCGCTGTTTGGAAGCTGTTGAGAACATGCTTTTGTCTCTTTGGCGTGTTACAGATATTGGAAAAAGTTGAAACAGTTGGAAAGTTGTACCTGGAGCTTCTCAGCATTGGCACCATCCTCTTCAGCAACTGGCAGGCTGACATCTACTGCAACCCTCAGCAAAGTGTGAAAGTCTACGCAGAGTTTGGAATTGCTGGGATCCTTGTTCAGAGCACAAGACCCCTCCTGGAGGAGCTGGACAGCCTCTCTAAAGCGATGGAGCGTTGCCTGGCAGAGTGGAAGAAGTACCTGGAGACTCAAAGGGACACCTACTATCATCTCAACCTCTTCACTGCACACCAGCTCTTCTACTTGTGCAGCGAGCTGGCCAGAGTCCAGAAGGGCATCGTAGAACCGCAGGTGCTCATCACGCTTTCCGTCATCAAGCGTGACGTCAAAGAAGAAGATATCAAAAAAGCCCTGGGGGATGCGCTGCTGACTCCTCTGGACTCCGTGAATACGTCGGCAGCAGGCGAGGGATCGGTTACCTGGCACGACTACGTCTTTCGTTTTCCCCAGCTCATCAAAAGCTTGGCCGAATCGGGCTACGACGAGTCGGTGGCAAAGGCAGCCTTGCAGAGCTGCCTGTCCAACTCGCCCGTCACGGAGCAGATGCTCATGGATTTCGCCTTCGAGCAGGGCGACGACAAGGAGTTGGTTGAAGAGCTCAGCAAGTTGTATGAGGAGACGAGAGAAACCTTCCTGCAGAAGAGACGCAAATTTAAAACCAGGAGCAGTGGTGTTGACCAGGTTTCCTTCAGCAGCCTGGCGCACGATGAGTTGGCCGTCTCCTTTGAGAGTTTGCCATCTATTTACGACAAGGTGAATCTGCTCTGGGATGCCTACTGTAAGAAATTTGCTGGGCTGGTGTCTGACAAATACATAGGCTTGGATGTTTTGGGGGAGATGCTGAAGCGCTTGGCCGCTCGAGAAAGCACGTGCGTTGAGAGAAGTTTACCGGTAGGCTTTGAAGCGGGGAAGCCGCTTCTTGTCATGTGTAAGGAAGAGGAAATGTTACCCAACATGTTATTCGTCTACCGACACACTGAGACGGCACCTCTCCCGTCGTACGACGAGGTCCTGGTGTGCACACCCGACACGGAGGAGGAGGAGGTGGAGCTGCTTCTCAGGAGAGCTCTTTCCCCAGGTTCCCGAGACCAGAAGATCTACTGTTTGCTGGGTGCCGATAAATTAGTTTATAAAGTTTCCAAACAGCTCGAGTCCCACTTCTTCCGCCTGGTGCAATCTTCCGGCATCCCCAACTACAGATTCATCATCTTCTGCAATGCCAAAGCTCACAACTCCTATGTTATCACGGCCTTTGATGCCTACAAGGTGACTTTCCCCTGCCACTCCAAGACAGAAATCCAGACCTACCTGAAGATGCATCTCAGCGTGCCGAGCGGGACAGCCCCCGTCGCTCAAGCCTTTGAAGAGCCCTATCAGCAGAACGTGAAGTTCGTCTTTTCGAAGCAAGCGGGAATGGGTAAGTTTCTGGGGAGCTGTGTTCTGAGTTGTGCCTCCAACCAAGGAGGCAAGGTGGCACACCGTGCTTTTGGGGAGAGATGTCCTCGGTTTGGGTCGCACGCGAGTGTAGAAGGGTAGATGATCGCTGCCCGTCTCTTCTGCTCCTTAGGGAAGTCTCTCTTTGTGGACAATACCGTCGGAAAGGTCCGTGCCCAGCTGGGTGGCACGCTACCACTTCACAAAACCATTAGGCTGATGGAGTCGGACATCGATTTCCAGTTCTTCGTGGAGGAGCTCTTCTCCATCAAGGAATCCTCGACCGAAATTCAGCCCAGCATCTTCCACATCGATGTGTCTCCAGTGGTGAGTGCTTGGATCTTAAAGTGGACAAGAAGAGGTGGTGAAGCACTGAACACCCTACACGCAGGGAGGGAGAGAAGGAGCTGGAAACTCAAATCCAGCCCAGTCAGAGCAGCAAGCGTGCTTTGGCAGGCTTCTGCATCAATTTTGATTCGGTTTTTTTTGCCCTGCCAGGTATCGAAGGGTCTCTACCGGCTGCTGATTGGCCTGTGCATCCTGCGGCACATCCAGAGTCCTGACGGCTTGGTCTGGAAGTGCAAACCCTCCCACCTTTACTTGATCGAGTACCTGGCAAAAGGGAAAGGTGTTAGCAGTACGAGGAAGCAAGAGGTATTTTGGGGGTCTGCGCTTGGGTGGAGGAACCGTTAAGGCTGAGCACGAGTAAACCTGCTAAACGCTGATGTCTCCGCTGGAGCAGCGCACAGTTTAGGGCCTGTCTCTGCAGCGGGGCAATGTCTCACCTCCACAGAAGCAACCAGGCCAAAGACACCTCTACTCAGAGTGAAATATCGGGCCCTGCACTGAGTCCTAGAGGAAAAAGGGAGCTGCTTCATCCCAGTTTTGCTGTAACTGGAACCTCACGCGTGTTTTTAAAGCCAATTTGCAGCTGAGCTGTGCTTTAGAGTGACTGAAGGCGTGCGATGCACCCCAGCTTGCCTAGGGGTTGCTCATCCCTCTGTGGTTCCTCACCATACCTTGACTATTGGCTGAGTTCAGGTCCCTCCATCTCCAAAAGGATTTAGTGGGACAGGAGAAAGCATAGGAGAAGGTAACAAGATGACCCAACCCAAGACAGGGCGCTGGGCAAGACAGACCTTAATGGTTACAGGGATTTCCATCCGTGTGAAGGCTTGGGGAAATCTGGGCACTTCTACATTTTTTCCCAGCTTGCTGAACCATTTGTGACGAGGGGGAAACAAAAAAAGGGGTTTGGGTGATGTAGGCAAATGTGGGAGGTTGGAGAATGGTCCTCATGGAGATTTGTGTCCTCTGGCTTTTAGGTGTCCATTGAGATGGAAGAAAAATTTCTGGACCTTTTTCCTACCGTGGAGTGCGTATCGCCGCTGCGGGCGCTCGACTTGCTGGGAGATCCCAGCTCTGTCCCTCCTGCGGAACTGAGGGAGGAACAGTTTGACCGGGACAAGCTAAACAGCGAAGTTTTCCAAAGGTCCTACCAATACCTCCGCAGATATAAACAGAAGGAAAACCTTGACCATTTCACTTTTGTCCCTGGAAGCACTGAAGGGACAGAGAAAGAATGCCTGGAGTGCTTGATGGAGTTCTGTGGGAG
This sequence comes from Pelecanus crispus, assembly GCF_030463565.1. Classification (NCBI taxonomy): domain Eukaryota; kingdom Metazoa; phylum Chordata; class Aves; order Pelecaniformes; family Pelecanidae; genus Pelecanus; species Pelecanus crispus. Next base: position 2,867,595 of record NC_134667.1, on the reverse strand, counting down.
AAGCAACCCCTCCTGGACTGAGCTCCGCAACTTCACGCACTTCTTGAACTTCCAGCTAAGAACGTGTGAGAACTCGGTCTTCTGCAGTCCGGTGCTCGGAAGGGAGTTCTGTGGCTTCAAAACATTTGTCATCAAGTTCATGATCACCATGTCCAAGGACTTTGCCATGCCTTCCCTCAACATGTCCGATGAAAGCGTGCCGAGGGAGGAGTGGAAGGAGATGGACAGTGTGTTGAGAGAGTACCAGCTACGACGCAAGTGGGAGCAGGGGTCTCACCCTTATATCGTCTTCCACGCTGAGGGTGATTCCATGGAGTTTTTGGGGTTTCATATCAACCAGAACTTTGACGCGATTGACGCTTATTCCCAGGCTGTTTTGGAGACGGCGGTTATCAGCCGGAACTTATACGTGACCTTGGCATTCCAAGGTGTTCCTTTCAATAAGGAATTTGAAACCTTACACAGAACCGACCAGTTGAACGTCCTCTGCAGAGTCTTTGGTGTGAAATGCCAGGAAGATGTCAAAGATCCAGACGCTTCGTACCAGTTGACTCTGGACAACACCATGAAGATGCTGGCTATTCACCTGCGGTTCCAGTGTGGGATCCCTGTGATCATCATGGGTGAAACCGGCTGCGGGAAGACGAAGCTGGTGCAGTTCATGTGCAACCTGCAAAGGGCAGGCAGGGAAGTTCAGAATATGGTGGTGGTGCGTGTTCACGGCGGCACCACCTCCCGGACCATCCAGGAGAAGGTAAGGCAGGCCATGGAGCTGGCACGCGCCAACGAAGAAGAGCACAACGTGGACACGGTGCTCTTCTTCGACGAAGCCAACACCTCAGAGGCCATCTTTGCGATCAAAGAAGTGCTGTGTGACCACAGCGTCAACGGAAAGCGGATCTCCACGGACCGCTTGAAAGTGGTGGCTGCGTGCAACCCTTACAAAAGGCACGCCAAGGACACCATTGAGAAACTGGAGAAAGCTGGCTTGGGATACCGAGTCCGGAGCGAAGACACCCCGGAGAAGCTGGGTTACATTCCTTTGCGGCAGTTGGTGTATCGGGTGCAGCCCCTTCCTCCCAGTTTATTGCCTCTGGTCTGGGATTTTGGGGAGCTGAATGAGAAGACGCAAAGCCTGTACATCAAGGAGATTGTGAAGTCCGCTGTGGGGACCGAGATCCCCGCGGGAAACCTGGGCGTCTTCACCAATGTCATTTCAGCCTCCCAGAAGTTCCTGAGAGAGAGGAAGGACGAATGCCGAGTCGCCAGCCTCCGGGATATAGACCGCTGCATGAAAATAGTGCTCTGGTTTTATGGCTTGAGAGACCTGCTTTTCCGGCAGGTTGATGAGAAGAGGCAGCCTGAGGAGGAAGAGGACCCGACCTTAAACGATGCGCAAAGGGCTTTGGTCCTTTCGGTGGGGGTCTGCTATTACGTGTCTCTGGAGAGCCGCCGAGAGTACCTGGAGGAGGTTGCAAAATGCTTCTCGGTCCCTGCGTCCCGGCTACAGCAAGAGCTTGAGTTGTGCCAAGAGGTCTTTCTCGATAACCTCTCCATTGGTAAGGAGATAGCCCGCAACACCGCTCTGAGGGAGAACATCTTCATGATGGTCGTCTGCATGGACCTCCGGGTGCCACTCTTTCTGGTTGGGAAGCCGGGAAGCTCCAAATCCCTATCCAAAACCATCGCTGTGAATGCCATGAAGGGCACGTTGTCCGGAAACCAGTTGTTCAAAAGATGCAAAGAGGTCCAGCTGCTCTCCTTCCAGTGCAGCCCCCATTCAAAACCAGAAGGCATCATCTCCACTTTCCGACAGTGTGCTCAGTTCCAGAAGGGCAAGAACCTGACTGAGTTTGCGTCCGTGGTCCTGCTGGATGAGATCGGTCTTGCAGAAGACTCGCCGGATATGCCGCTGAAGACGCTGCATCCTCTTCTGGAAGACGGATGCGTTGACGACGAGAAGCCGGAGGCCTACAAGAAAGTTGGCTTTGTGGGCATCTCCAACTGGGCCTTGGACCCTGCCAAAATGAACAGGGGCCTCCTCGTCTTTCGGACTGAACCTAGCAAGGACGAGCTGGTGAAGACCGCCAAAGGCATCTGTGCTGAGCAACCTCGCCTTGAAAGAATGGAGCATTTGTTCCCCATTCTGGCAAACTTCTATTGCAACGTGCTGAAAGAACAGGAAACGGAGTTCTTTGGGCTTCGCGACTTCTACAGCTTAATCAAAATGATTGCGTCCTACATGCAGGACACGAGGTGCAGTTCTCAGGAGCTCCTTGTAAAGGCCATTCAGAGAAACTTTGGAGGCTCCAGAGATATCTGTCCTCTGGAAATCTTCCGTACCTGCACCAGCGAGGTACGTCTCACCCGTGCGATGGAAACCAGCTGCATCCGTCTGCTGAAGGACAACCTGGACAAACGGCAAGCGGGATTCATGTCTCGTTACCTCCTCTTGCTGACCACCAACAACGCTGCCTTTCAGATCATCCAGACGGCAGGGCTTATAGACACCGGCAACTGTGACATCATATTTGGCTCCGGCTTCCCACGGGACCAGGATTATTCCCAGGTGTGCCGCTCTGTGAAAAGGGTGAAAACTTGCATGGAGATGGGCAGGCCCGTTGTCCTCCTCAACATACAGAACCTTTACGAGAGCCTTTACGATACCCTCAATCAATGCTTCGTCAGCCTGGGGGGCAACTACTACGTTGACCTGGGCCTCGGCACTCACAGGGTGAAGAGCCGCGTGAAGGAGGAATTCCGGCTGATCGTTATAGAGGAGAAGAAGGTGGTCTACACGCAGTTCCCCACCCCTCTGCTGAGCCGTCTGGAGAAGCATTGCTTGGACATGAACGCCATCCTCAACGGGCAACAGCAGGACCTGAAGCGGGACCTGGAGAGATGGGCCCGTCGGTTTGTCGACATCAGGAACCCCGGTTTGTTCAGCGTCTGGTCGCACACGCTCGCTCCCAAGGAACACGATGTCTTCATCGGCTTCAGTGAAGACACGTCCGCCGCCATCGTGCTGGAGAGCTCCCAGCACGTCCGCTGCGGAGGCTACGATCCCTACGGAGAACCGGTCCTCTCCGCTGCCACAAGCAAACTGGTGGAGTGTGCCACTCCTGACTCCATCCTACGCCTCAAGTACTGCGCTCTGGAGGACGCTAAGCAGATCCAGGAGCTGTATTTCATCGAGCAGAAGCACAACAGCCTGGCCGACCTCTTGCATGAGGCAATGAGCCAGCAGAGGAGGAAAGGCAGCACCGCCGGGCCGTGCCTGCAGGTACTCGCGCTTGGCTGTAGAGCACCCAAGGGTGCTGTTGGCTTTCCAAGCGAGCACGGTGGCCCCACGATCTTGGTTAGGCCAGGACGACGATGGGCTTATGTCCGCCCTCTTTTCCTCCGCGGTCGCCTGCAGCCAGGGTAGACTCTGCCCTTCCTCGGGAGGCGGATGGGATCTGCTCAGCTCTGGCTCAGGCTGAGATACTCGAGGCACCTTCCAGCTGCCTGTAGATGAGCACCAAGCACCATCGGAGATGCCCTGGAGGATCCCACCTGTTCGAGGCAGCAGGACAACCAGTTTTGATTTCCCTTTTCACCGCAGGTTTCTACCCACGCCAGGCTGCTCAACCAGAAGGATTTAGACGTGCTGAGGAAGACGCTCCATCTCCCGGATGCAATCCACTGCCTCTTCCTAAGCCAGTTTGACACCGAACACGCTTTCCGCCAGGACCTCAGGTGGGCTCTGACGCTTCTTTTCTTTAACCCTGCAGGTGACTTCCAGTCCTCACAGTGCGTTGGGGTGGGGTGGGTGAGACCTTTCCAGAAGGAGGCATTCCAGAGGCCCTTTCATTGTAGGAATGTCTTCAGAGAGCCGCAAGAAGCGAGACTGCTCCTCGTTCAGTTTCATTTCGATGAGCCGCAGAGCAGCAAAAGGCTCCTGGCCTGTGCCAAGTAAGCAGCCTTCCTTCGTCCTTTCTTCATCCTCCTCCCTCCTTCCTCCCTCCTTGTCCTTCGGCCTTTGTTGTCCTTCATCGTCCTTCTTCCTCCTCCTTCTTCCTCCTCTTCCTTCCCCCTCCTCCCTCCTCCTCTTTCTTCCCCCTCCCTCCTCTTCCTCCTTGCCCCTCCCTCCTCTTCCTCCTTCCTCCCTTCTTCCTCCTTCCTTCCTCCTTCTTCATCCTCCTTCCTCCTTTCTTCCTCCTCTTTATTCCTCCTCCCTCCTTCCTTCCTCTCTCCCTCCTTCCTCCTTTCTTCCTCCTCCTTCCTTCCTCCTTCCCTCCTTCCTCCTTCTTTCCCCCTCCTTTCTTCTTCCTCCTTCCTTCCTCCCTCCTCCTTCCTTCCCTCCTTCCTCTTTCTTTCTTTCTTTCTTTCTTTCTTTCTTTCTTTCTTTCTTTCTTTCTTTCTTTCTTTCTTTCTTTCTTTCTTTCTTTCTTCCTCCTTCTGTCTTCCTCCTTCTGTCTTCCTCCTTCCAGGCCCGGCGTACTTCTCAGAAACCTGTGCTGCCTTTGGCCCTTTCTCCCCGCTAAGACTTGAGCTGGGCTGTGCTGTGGACTCTCTTGTCTCGTTTGCCCCAGAAAGAATGTCCTCTTGGACGGCGTCCCCCCAAGGGAGCAGATTCAGACGACTGCAGCCTTTGGTGGGGAGGGGGATTAACCCCTGGCAGGGCTCACGGAGGGAGGAGATGCGGTTGTTGCTTGGAGAGATCGGTCAAGTGAGTCTGGAATTAACCAGCTCTGACCTTCTGGTGGTGCTCCCAGGTACTGCATCACAGACGAGCGACGGAGGTCGGCCAGCCCCCATCTGTTGCACATCGTGCTGATCACTAAAGTCCCGCGGGTCCTGGGAGGGTGTAGCTACCTGGCTTTTGACAGCGGTAAGGTTACGCTCGCTACTTTGGGTCAGGAGAAGAGCGGGAGGGGAAGATGAAGACGTGCAGAGAAGACATGTGAAGTGGTGGCTCTTCCATCTCTCGCTGCCTTCCTGCCCTGGTTGGCCGGTAAATCCGAGCAGCCGAGCCCACTGGTTTTCCAAACGGCTGATGCACCAAAAGAGAGCAGATGGACTGATCCATCCTCTTGCCTCTCCAGGCGAGTGGAAGTCCATCCACTTGGATGACCTGATACCTCCAGAGAACTTTAAGGCCAATCTCAGCCAGCTCTCCAAAATGACCATTGCCGAGATTTTCACGAGCAGCTCCCTGCAGCAGCTCCCAACAGGTGAGAAGTCTCTCGCCACAAACCCACCGTCTGCCCCCCACCACTGTCCCTTCCAGAAACCCACTGCCCCATCCTCCGATGTCCCACCTGTGGATAAGAATGCACCTGGATCAAGCAGGTCCCAAGCTGTGGGTCCCAGGAGCACCTGCTGCTTCTGAGGTCCTCACAGCAATGAAGCCTTTGCCTCCTGAGGGGCAAACTGCGATGGTGGAGCAGCAGTTAACGATGGCAAACTACCTGTGCCGCTGGAGACTTCCCTACGGAGTCAACACGAGCTTGTTGGCCCCCATTCTTTGACTAGCTGCTTGGGCAAACGGGGCAGAAATGGTTTGATCCGTGATCGCAAGCCAACTCTGGGTGGCTCCTGGAATCCGTGTTCTTGCTTAGAGGTGTCCAGCCAGTTGCTCCCCGAGCCTGAGGGTCTGCTGTCGTCAAGCAGCCAATACCAACAGTTGGGTGGCTTCCACCCCAGTGCTGCTTTCTTTCTCCCTGTTGATTGGCAAGGCACTCCCAACACCTCCTGTGGATGGAAGTATCTCTTGTTGGGGGTTTTTACAGCCAAGTCGTGTGGTTGATTGTGCTTTCAGGTTCTCCAGAGGGTTCTGCTGCCCTGGGAAGCCTCACCGAGTCTGGTCTTTACCCGGAGGAAAACGTATGTTTTCTTCTTTTTTTCTCCTCATTATAGTTGCTTGTCGTTGTGCAAGAACTGCCTTGGGTATCAACAGACATCTGGGATCTGCTTTTGAAGGTCCTTGCTTGGGCTGGTACCCTGTGACAGGAAAGAAGAGCTGCAGGTCTTCCTGGGTCACGTTGTGAGGGTGCAGTCGGGTGGTGGTCTCCCAGCCCACCTGTGAGCGACTGGGACAAGCCCAGGAGCCTTTTGTCACCGTCAACAGAGCGGTGTCCCTTAGCAGGGACATCAGCAGCCCTCCACGCCCCGGGGACTGACTTAACCAGGGTTTGTTGGGATGGTGAGATGGGTACAGACCTCAGAGCCCACTGTGCTCCGTTCTGGAGAAGACGAATCCATGTCCCAGGACAAGCGTCCCCAGGCAAATGAGAGCAAAGTAGCGTCGAGCAACCAAGTGACCTGCAGTCTTTTCCAGCCGCAGTTCCTCAACGTGGACGCCATGATCAAAGGGAGCATCCAGAAGGCTGTGATCCAGCTGGAGGACAAGAAGGACAACAGCCGGCGTCCAACGGAGAGGATCAAGATCCTTCACAACTTGCTTTTCCACACTCAGAGTAGCGGTACGTGTGAGTAGAGAGAACTAGAAGGGGCTCCTTGCACACTGCAAGCTGTATGGCAAGAAGACGACAACGGACAGGTTGAGAACCAGTTCTGGTGTCCCTCAAAGCCCAGGTGGGTGGGGAAGTACCCAAGGGAGAGAGGACGAGGTTTGCATGGGGCCTCCTTCACCTCCCTGCACAGTCCCTCATGTTCATGATCAGAATCTGTACTGAACCACAAAGCTCTGCTGCAGACCTTGGTAGATGGTCCCTGACAGATGTCACTTGCCAGTGGAAGTTGATTTCTGCGTAGGACTTATTAAAAAAAAAATAGGTGGTACGATTTTTGAGTGGGAAACTGCGGCAACCAAAATCCCTTGCAGGTTTCTGACGGAGTCTCCTACTTGGAGACGAGCAGTGGGAGGGTTTTAACCAGCGCTGTTCTGTGATTAGTTTCCAGCCACTTTATGACCATCCTGAAGAAGAGAATTTGTTACCTGCTACAAGAACGAGAGAAACACGTCCAAGAGCCAAGGGAATGGATTTTCCACAGGGCGCTCTCTACCAAATTCATCCTGGAAGACACATCGTTCAGGTAGTGCTGGCTGTGGGCCACCTTCCTACTGTCAAGGAATTCTGTTCCTAAAACTGCTCTGCGTGAAGTATGAGGCACCTTGCTTAAAGACCACGACGTGCCAACCAGGAAGTGTCTAAATACGTGTTTGGTTTGGGGTTTTTATTTTTTTTTTATCAGCCTAGAACAAGGTAGGGGCTTGCTGAAAGGTCGTAGTCAGTCTCAAAAGCAAAAAATTAATTCGGAGCACTGTTGATTTTGAGGCAGCTTCTTTTGGAAGGGCTTTTCTGGAAGCAACCAATGTTGGTGGACTGTGAGATAGACAAGGATGGTGAGCGTCAAGCCTGGATGTCCACATCTGGCATCTTCAGAAGCGGTTGGGTTGTTTTGGTTGACTTTGGTTGACGAAGCTGGGGAAGGGTCTGAAGCACAGGGCTGGTGGGGAGCGGCTGAGGGAGCTGGGGGTGTTCAGCCTGGAGAAGAGGAGGCTGAGGGGAGACCCGATCGCTCTCTACAACTGCCTGAAAGGAGGGGGCAGTGAGGTGGGTGTTGGTCTCTTCTCCCACGTAATTAGCAATAGGACAAGAGGAAATGGGCTCAAGCTGCATCAGGGGAGGTTTAGGTTGGATATTAGGATATATTTCTTCACTGAAAGGGTGGTCAAGCATTGGAACAGGCTGCCCAGAGAGGTGGGGGAGTCACCATCCCTGGAGGTGTTCAAAAAATGGGCAGAGGTGGCACTTGGGGACATGGTTTAGTCTAGTCTACCCTTGATTGGTTTAGTGTGGACTTGGTAGTGTAGGTTAATGGTTGGAGTGGATGATCTTAAAGGTCTTTTCCAACCTAAACGATTCTATGATTCTATGACTTGTGGGCCTTCAAGACCGATGCTGTCCCCTGGGCAGAGGAGGGCTTCTTGGTGGCAAGCAGGGAAGCAATGTAACGAGCTGTGTCACCTCCTTTTTCAGGCGAGCGCTCTGGATGCACCTGGAAGACATTGTGGTGAACATCTTTGCCCAAATTCTCGCCGTGGTGGATGCCAACAACAACCTGGATCACATCTCTCAAGACTCCCCGCTTGCAGAACTGTGGCTCCAGATGTTCCAAGAAGAAACGTTCCTAAAAATTAAATACACCAGGCAGTAAGAGGCGGGGTGTAAATGTACAGGGAGGTGGTTTTCCTCAGGAGAGTAAAAGCTGCTGTTTGCAGTGAAACTGTAGCTCCTGCTTGAGGTGCAGATGCTTATAACCCAGCCATGGAAGGTTTTGGGTGTCAAGCCACTGGCACCAAAACTTCCCTGTTGTTTTAAGCTGTCAGCAAAATTGGCTCCTTCCCTGTTCTTGCCCAGTTTTCCCTATTCCTCCCTTTCCTACCAAATTTCTGCCCAGGTTTCTGAGCCCTTTTAAAGGGAAGACCCATGAGTGGGAGTCAGGGACTTCTCTGAGGTGGTCCATCTCTGGACGCCTACAGTCTGTCGCACAAGTTAATGCTTCTTTCTGCGCTGTTTGAATTCAAGGGCGGTGGATGCTCAGATTCCCGTGTTATCGATGACCGAAGACCCCAACACCTCCCTCTGCTGCCAGTTTCCATTCAGCTGGGTTTTGAAAGCCTACCTGGATGACGTATGGGAGAAAGTCTATCATATGAAAGGTAACATCAGACTTTCCAGGGGGAGCTTTAACCCAGCAAAGCTGCCAAAAATCCGCCTCCTTAGTAGGAGGAACCACGGGGGCTGTGTTCCTCACTCAGATGACCCAGAACTGCGTTGTGCATCTCTTCTGCATTCTGTCTCCTCTTGCGTTGTGTCCCTTCACCCGTGGCCTTGCACTGGGCCACGCGTCCACCTCAGTCTTAATGAGGAGCTCCCATTTTCCGCTAAGCGGCCGGAACTCTCTTTGCTCTCCCTTCTAGATCAGCCCAAGAAGCCAACGGAGGAAGCAGCCAGGTTCTACCAAACCTTCATCAAGAAAGTCTTGATGCCAGACGGCAGCAATCCAGACATGCTACGCTATTACGCCAACGACTTTCTCAGGATGGCTTTTCCTGGCCAAGATCTCTCCGTCTATGAGGTGAGTAGGGCTGGGTAGAGCACCGGCTTCAGCTGGCGCTGGCTTTGGCCTCAGTCCTATCCTTCCTGGCCAAATCGGATGTTTTGATAAGCCCTCCCTTGTGCTTCTCTCTGACTACTCCTCAACTGTTGGGAACATTCCGTCCTAATTCCACCTTAAGAACTGTTTGTGATGAGGAGACTTCACATGGGATACCACAGCAATGCTAAGCATCCCACCTTAGTCCCGTTGCTGTTTGCTTCGAGCAGAAATAACACTTTTTATTTTACCTGCAGATTCTGTCAAAAGCTTTCCTAGCCAGCGCAGAGCAACTCTGCTCCTCCGTGGGCAGGGGGGAGATGGGCTTTTCCCCAATTTGGCTTCACATGGAATATTTTTACCTCCAAGACGATTATCAGCTCTTCGTTGACATAGCAAAAAGCAATGACGCTGTCATAAGCGAGCTGCAGGCAATGTATGAGACGAACCCCCCAGAAATGGTGAGCAAAGAGCTGTGTTTGCCCTCTAACCCCTCTCCTACGGCATTTGAACATGACGGTCTTCACAGCTTCCATCATTTAATTACATACTATGTAATTAGGAAGACCTCCTTGCCTTTGTGTCACTCTGGGTATCACGTTGAAGTCCCCTTAGAGATTTTGACCCTAGAGGTGGGTGGGACTCGTTGCGTCACACTCCAGTGGTGGGCTCCAGCTCCTTAGCTTGCCACGCCCGCGTGGAGATGTCCGCATCGCTCCCCAGATGCTCATTGCTTAGAGCAGCAAGCTAAGGTTTTTAGAGAACTCCCCACGGTGGCTCCAAGATCCTTCTTCCTCCAAGGCGTGGTTAGGCTCATTAAAGCCCTTCCTCGTTTACAGATGCCAGAACTTCACCCGTAAAAGTCCATTGCCTTCTAACTTAGCCCTGTCAACTACTCTAAAAGCTCTACCAGCATCTAGTCGTGCGGCACCCCTTCCCTCTGCGCGACCCACCAGCGAGGACGGCTCTTTACCTAGACTCCAGCTTTCTCTGTCTTTGCAAATGTCATTTCAGTTTGTCACTCTTGATGCCTTGAACATTCTCCTGAAGAAAGTGCAGCCCTCCGAAAACGGACTTTTGCCCTTCGATGCCTGCATAGCGTGGCTCAGAAGCGTCAAGTCCATTAAGCCCTGGGTGGAGTGGATCAGTCTGGACAACTACCAGCTTCAGTTCTACCAGAAGAAGAAGAAACTCCTGGAGAGTGTGTTGTAAGTTCAGTCACTCTCTCTTGACAGTAGCACCAGCAAACTTCTTGACGCCTGAAGGTCAGGTGAACTGAAGCCACCCTCCTCTGGGGGAGCTGGAGTCACAAGTCCTTCAGCTGTCCCCTCCTTCCTGGTCCTTCCTCATTATCACAAACACGGTGGCAAAGTGGCTCCAAACAAAAGTGGTGGATGTTTCACTGTGATCATATTGCTTAGTTCTGGTGGAATTTCTCCTTGCGTGCTTGACGGTGCCAAAATGCTTTCTGGCGTGGGACAAGTAGTTCTCTCCAGAGACAACACCCAGAAATGGGCTGGCAGTTTCAGTTTGGCCCAAGGTTCATTGAAAACAAGCAGCGTAGACAGGACCGGGCCACATCTTTCTCCCTCTCATGCTACCTCAGAGGGTCTTGTGTCCTCCAGTGGCCACATGCTACCTGGGACGAGTCACAGAAATCCTGGTGGGAAGGGACCTCAGGAGGTCTCTGGTCCAACCTAATCGGCATCCTTCGGGGCGTGTGTTTTGCAGACATCGCTGGACCTGCACCAACATTGTCTACATGTTGATTGACCACCTGCTGCACAACGAGACCCACATAGAGGAGAAACTCCTGAGGCTTGTGGTGAAGCAGTTCATCTTCCTCTGGAACGTAGGTGTTTGTTGGAGCAGTGAAGCTTGGGAGGGCTCTTCTCTTCCAGGAGACCTCTGGTCCCAGCTGTAGGGAGGGCTTAGCAATGGGACAAGGCTGGAAACACCATCCGAGAGCTGGATTCAGAATCCAAACTGAGGATTTGGAATCAAGGAGGGCTTCCTTCAGAATTGAAAGGGTTAATCCAGGCCGCTTGCCCTCAGAGGTCCACGCAGAGACATCCATACGTGGATCTGCTCAATTCTGCTGTTAAAATCTGTGCCCCTGCAGCACTGACATCCCATAACGTTCGTCCTCCACGTACCAGAGAGACGTTTCTGCTGAACTTGCACTGTGTGTTTGTCTTCTGCAGCGCCTCTATGGAACCCCGGGATTTGAGCCCGAGGGGACTTTTGATTTGGTGACGAAAGTACTGAAGAAATGCAACGCGAATGCCGACGTTGTGTATCTGGTGTAAGTCCGAGCTGAAAAAAAGTTGACTTCAGGGTTTTCCCATCGATGCAATTTTTGTAGAGGGTGGGGGAAATATGTCAGCACTAGGGGTGACCCTCTTTGGGCCAAAGGGAGGCCACCCTGATGAAGCCGAGGGGTGAGAGCCAGTCTTGGAGGTGATGAATCATCTCTGGAGGAACTTCTCTTAGGTGGGGTGCCAAAGAAACCGTCTCCCCTGAGCACCCAGGCTCTCCATCCCCTTCACCCAGCCATCCTCACCATGGACCTCTCTGAGATGGGCTGGTCCTCATGCAGCTCAGAAGGTGCCAGGTCTTGAAGCGGTGGTGGGTCACCCTGGTTCTCTACTGACCGTAGAAGCTAGACAACCGTGCCCATCCAGCTTCATCCCCCCCACCCCAGGGTGTACGTTAGGCAGGAGCCAACCCACGCCCCTCCTCGAACCCGGCAGCAGCGCTGAGCTGCCTCTTCTTTTGGTGGTGTCCCTCAGGAAGGGTGTGAAGGAATGCAAGAGCTGCCTGCGGGAGATCACTGACCCGGCGGAGCTGCCCTGCAGCCACATCTTCTGCACTCGCTGCATCCAGCAGTGGCCGAACAAGCAGTGTAAGATCTGCAAGGAGGAATTCCCGGAGGATTACATACCCACGGCTTCGGAGGCCACCAGGTATCCTGGCGCTGGCAAAAACCTGCCTGTCTCAAGCGTGTTCGTGTTGAATATTGGGGTAGAAGATGCTGGTGCCTGAACAAACGGCCATCTCGTCTCCCTGGTTTGGGTCCTGTGCTCTGCAGAGAGAGGGAAGTTTTTCATTTCCTTGGTTGGAGGTTGACCACAAGTCTTGGTTTTCATCTTCCCTCCAGGGAGGCTGTCGCCAGTCACAACAAATTCAGGAGGAAATGCAATTCCTTCTTCGTTGAGTTCATCACCATGTACTTTTTGGGAGACAGAGAGGCACCATCTGCCGAAATCATTCGGCGACTGATACAGTTTGTGGCTTGCAAACCCAACCCTGAGCGTCAGACGGGGAAAAGGGGTAAAAGAGCTTGGTTCCACTCTACCCGGGTCTGACCTTGCGCTCTTGGAAGCCAAATAACAGATGTCATCCTTCCTTCCTAGTGTACAAGCCGAAAAGCGAGTTGTCGCCCTTCGAAGAATGCATGGACACCAGTCCCACCATCCAGTCCTCCCTCCTGAAGCTGCTGCTGCGATGCGGGTCAGCCCACAGGTTGCTCCCAAACCCCATTGCTGAAGCCCTTGTCTACATGGATGCTGATGCTCTGTCCCCTTTTCTGCCCTAGGTTCAACAACGTCAAGGTTCACTTGGAAGAATACCTGTCCCAGATGGAGGAAAAGATAATATCCAACCAAAGCAACATGGACCATTTCTACTTCATGGTGGTGCACTGTCTGGAGGTGAGTGCCCGTTGGGATGCACTGGGAATCCCAACCAACACCGTAACTTGGAGCCACCACCGCAGCTAAAAACCTGTTAATCACATTAATTAGCCCCCCTCCGCATAGTTTTGTGGCTGAGGAGCCAAGGGCAGAACTCACCTTAAAGATGAGGAGCAGGCACAAGGAAGGAGGAGGAGCTGCTCAGTTATAACCCACCTTCAGAGTCTTAAAAACTGTCTGTCTCTCTCGAGCAGGATTTTATGTATCCTTCTGAAGAAGACGACGTCAGCCAGCTTGCTGAAAACTGCCTCTCCACCGCAGACCTGTCTGCTTTCTGCGAGCCTGAGGGCTCAAGAATTAACACCCTCCAATTCATCGCCCAGCTCCGGCTCTCCATCAGCCACGTGGCCACCGTGCTTGGCAGACGGACGCTTTCCGGTGAGTTCTTTTGCTTAATGTAGCACGAGAACTGCGCCTACCCCTAAGCAGGTCTAGAACAAGCCCCAGAAAGGTCTAGCCTTGGAGGTTTTTGCTGGAAAATTACTGGTTTTTTAAAAATTGAAGTTGTTTTGGACACACTTTCCAGCTCTTCAGTCCCCAGACTCACTGTGTTCTCCAAGTATTTCCCTACGTATTAAGGGACCCTCTGTAGATTGGCTTGAAGCCGTGCTTCAACCTGTGGGGAGAAGATCCTACTGCAACCTAGATCCTACTGCAACCTCAACAGCTGTAGGAGCTACGTGTGACGTGCCACCACTGGGGACTGGGCATAACGAGAAACCTCCTTTCCAGCCGCAGATCCCAAAGCACCCGCTGCCGAGGGGAATGAGAAAGAGCAAGACCTGGTGAACGCAATGAAGAAGCTGGTTGCGAAGGCTCCGACTCCGTGGCCTCAGGTGTTCCTCCTCAGAAATCTCTGTGACATCTATGGGCTCACCTCTCTGTGGAAGATCCTCCAGGCGGAGAAGTGGATTTTACCCCAAGGGGTAGAAATTTCGCAGGTGGGTTGTTTCCTGAGGGCCTTGTGCCAAAGCAGAGCTGGGGAGGGGTGGGATTCGCTGAGCTCGAGCCCTCTAAAATTGATTCACGGGGCTCCCTTGTAGTTGAGGAGCACAACAGGCCCCCGTAGGGCGCAGTCAACCTCTCTTCCTGCCCTTCCACTGGCTTCTTAGGATAACAACGTGCACCTGTGTTTTTCAGGAGAGAAACACCTGGTCAAATACATCACTGATGTTTTTGGTGCTGGAGAAAGCACAAAACCAGCTAAAAAGCAAAGATTCTGCAGAAAACCAGAGTTTGACTGTAAGTGTCCATCCTGTCTCTAACAGGAGGTTTCCATGGTTTTTGGTCTGGGACTGTTGGTTGGTCTGGAACCGTTGGTCTGGGACCATTGGTTGTTCTGGGACCATTGGTTGATCTGGAACCTCCTGGAAACAGAAGGTTTCCATCTGTGTTGATGGAGAGCTGTGGCAGCTCCCTGCTGCCAGGGGACACAAATGGGACTTTGCATGGACACTGAACCTCAGCGGTGAAGCCAGAAGACCCCTCACGGGGAGGTGCCGTGCTGGTTGCCTTCGCTTATGTCTGTTTGGTTCAACTTTTGTAGGCTGTCATGAGACAAATGGGGAGCATCCTCCGGTTGCCGTCCATCCCAGACGGGCTGCTGGAGGCCAAACTGAAGAACATCATGAATGCTTTGAGCGACAGCGAAGACCCAGGGTTGCTGGAGGTGGTCTTCCACGCTGCGCTCACTCTGGCCTTGTTCCCGAGCCGCACCACTCACCTCCTCAAGAACATCTGCTTCAAGCCTGACGTGGTGAAGGTGAGCTGCAAGGCCGAGGCGCGCAGCTCTCTCCACCCCGCTGTCCTGGTGCACCGTGTCCTGGCGGACAGGCTTGCTTTGGTCAGCTTGTTGCTTTGTAGACCGTTGTTCCTCTTCCTTCTCGCTCCTTGGGCTGAGAAGTAGCTGCGATCGTTCATCCTGGTCTGCTTCAGATGTGGATGAGATGTATGGTCTACGGGTGATGCCCATCTCTCTACTGACTCGAGGGGAGCTGGGGGCCTGGCAGAGCTTCGCTGGCGGAGATGAGGTGGTTTGAAGCCCTGCCCGAGCATCCTCCTGCCAAAGGTGGTGGAGACGCTCGTTCCTGAGCTGGGCTTCCCCTCGGGTCTGCCCATGCATGAGTTGTTCCTGTTACTGGAGGGCTGTGGGAGGCAACCAGGACATCGTGCTGCTTTTCCTGGAAGTGAAGGCAGCAGCCACCTCTGGATCCTCTCCCTTCCCATCAAGGCCATGTTTGGCCCGTGCTGTATTCAGTTCCAGAATCAAAACTCATCAATAATTGGGACTCTTGGGGACTTTGCTCATTTCTGGTCACTCCAGCCTCACGTCTCCCTGTCTGATGCACCTCGCTCCCTCACTCGGTCCCCATTCCCTCACCAGAATTTTCTCCCTGATGACAGTGGCAATGCAGGAGGACCCTTCCTCCCCAGCGCTTGCTTTAGAAGCAGAATTGTTCCTCAGAGAGGTGGGAAGCGAGCTAGGAAGATGGTTACCCCGTGCCTCACTTTCTGTTGCGTTTCCTTTCCAAGGGGTCCTACCTTCCCACCATGCCTGGAGACCTGCTTTTTGATGAGAAGAACTGGAAAATCGGTGCAACGGATAAGATTTGGAGTAAGCATGGGGGGAATCTGGCTGCTCCTGTGGTCGGCCAGGGGCCGTAAGGAAGGGATTAAAGACTCCTGAAGGCCATCTCTGTCCTTCTGTTGAGTCCTTTATGATCTCCACCTGGGTGGAGCAACTGTGGGTCCCTTTTTGACAAGCTCTGTGAGGGGCACGTGGTGGGGCTGGACGCCAGGAGGTGGGAGCCAGGCCTGTCACCCTCTTGGTGAGCTTCTGGCCACCTTCCCATCATGGAGGTTGTTGTGGGAGATGACTGGCTAACCATATCCTCTTTCACACGTAGCTTGCCAGTGTGGCTCGTACTGGATTGTCACCGAAGTAAGTGTCTCCTCCTGGCCGCTGGTCTTTGCAGCTCTGTCTTCTTGCGCTTCTCATTGCATCGCTGTCACCTCCATGGGAAAAAGCCAGGCCTGGGATGAGCACCTCAGGTCGTCTTCTGTCTCCCAGAGGTGCCCATCCCCTTTGCACCATCTTGAAACACATCTCGGCCTCCTGGCCCAGCTGTTTCTACTGGGTGGCCGCTATAGACGCTCCTCCGGCTGCCCTGCTCCCCTCCTAACGCAGACTCCAGCGTCACCTCTGTGTCAAGTGGCCCTTTAGCTGCAAGAGCAGCTGCAAGGCTCAGGAGCCAGTTGGGGCTTCTCCAAGCCAGCTGGGCTCTTCTCCAAGCCAGCTGGGCTCTTCTCCAAGCCAGTTGGGCTCCTGTCCCAGCGAGGCGCTAGGCTAAATGGAGCCGAGATCTGCGTCTCCCCATGGGAGCAGTGGAGCAAAGCGGGTGCTTCCGAGGTCTTGGTTAGTCTCATCCCCAAATCGACGCCCAGATGTATCCTGCTGACTGTAGGAAGAACCTGGTTGGTCTGGAGGTGTGTGCATCCCCTCTCGCCTCTCATTAGCTGCTGGAATGACCCCATGTAGAAAGCCAGGTGGAAGATGTGGAAACCCCTTGGGTGCCCTCAGCTTTTGCTAGATGCCTTCAGCGCCCCGCTGGGCTTCCAACCTTCTCTCTCACTCCTCCCCCCTGTGTCCAAACGCAGTGTGGGCTTCCCACGGAAGTGAAGAAATGCAAGTGTGGTGCCACTGTTGGGGGAACTAGGCACAAACCTGAGGCAGGCTTCACGCAGAAGGAAGTGTAAGTCAACCCTCCTGGCCTCGCAGCCCCGGAGGGCTTCACCCGTCCACCTGACCCTCCCGCAGAGCCATGGGCATAGGGAAAATGCCGTGCTTGGCCAAAGCAAAGGTCTCTGCGTCCCGTGGTCCCACCGCGGGACCTAGCAAAAGACATGGGCAATTGCTCTTTCTGAACGCAGCACCGAGGATAAGACGGAGAAAGGGTACATCCTGGGGAGCCCTCCTTTGCGGAGAAACGAGCTGGAGAGGTGCCTGTCACCTGCCTGCGTCAGCCTTGCGAGAGCTCTGCTCCACTCCTCCCTCCTGCTGGGGATCTACACTGACAAACAGGTGAGCGACCACCACGCCGTGATGAGCGCTCAGCCTAGCTGGAGAGGAGACCTTCATGAGAGCCTAACGGAGGAACCTGCCCTGTCTTCCAGGCAATTCTAGACCTGATGAAAAAGGAACCGGAGGATGTGGAAGTGTTCTTCTGGGGCCACCTTCAGAAAGACGTCGAGTACCTGGCAGAAGCACTCAGCAGGAACACGGAGGATGCCGTGTTGACTGTCCATCTCTTTCTACAGCACCTGAGCAACGACAGCCTGGCAGGTAGAGAGATGCTGGGCAGCTCTGGGGGGTCACCAGCAAGCTCCCAGTGGTTGGGCTTTAACTGGGACCAGTGTTACCGGTGCCTCTTTGCCGGGACAGTCTCCATCCCGGGACAGTCTCCATCCCGGGAAACTGGCGAGAAGATGGGGAGGGCAGTCAGCTCACCCAAAGCACTCAGGCCAGACCAGCTAGAGGGCATGAGCAGACTGGGAGATAGTTTGCTCCGAGTAGGCACCTGTGCCATCCCTTCTGCTCTCGGTTCCTCTTACTTCTACATCATCGTACTCCTCGCTGTCAAGAGACCCAACAAAGCTCTGGGCAGACCCCAGGGTCTACAGGGTAAAAGCTCACGTATTCCTTTGTGTCCTCTACAGATGAGAGCGTAGCCTTGAGCATCCTGCCTGAGAAAAAGGACCGAGAAGAATGGGAAACCTCCTTCAAAGCCCTGGCTCAGCCCTTCTTCCAGGTACGCCTGTGCCCAGCTGCTGCTCGCAGGCATCGCGTACCCAAAGCACTGCTTTGCCGGTGGTCGTGTCCATGTCCAGACGCACCTGATGAGCTCAGGGCGTTGCCGCGTGAAAGGAAAGAGATTTATCCCCTCTTTTTTGAACTGGGACCTCGTCCTGGGCTGATGGAGACCTCCTGGCTGCCATGGTCTCCTGCTCTGCTCCAGCAGAGAGCTGGCTTCTTCGCCGCTTTTTATATGCTGATTCACATCCTCCTCGGAAACCAGTTGGGTTTCTTCCCTTGGAGAAAACCACCTGTGGGTTTCTCCCTAAGCAGCTCTGTTGTTCCTTTGGTGGCAAGTTCTCACCATGCCCCCCACTTCTCCAGAGCCTTCGTTGCTTTTCTTTGCCCTGAGACCCCGTGAATCCCCTCGGGCTGCTTGGGTAGCGAGGGGTGGCTCCTAACGACCCTTGGGTTCTTGCAGGAATTGGAGCAGAGCCTTAATTCTGTCAAGGAGCAGAGGATGAACGAAGGTCCCCATGGCTCCAGCCTTCTCCTGAAAATAGCTTACGGCCAGATGCCACCTTTCCAAGACCTGCCGAGGCAGGGGCTGATCAACCAGCCCTGCATGTGGAGACTTGAACAGAAGATGACCATCCAGACCTTGATGCATTTCCTACAGCAGGAAGATGGGGAAGGCACTGGAAACCCATACCCCATTCTGCTGGAGCTCCTCTCGAAGGTTTGCTGTGGGAACATCTCCTCTCCTCCAAAGCACATGCAGGCATTGAGTAGATTCAGCCTGGCTGGTGTCCGTGGGGCACTGGGGTAACTTTCCCCCCCACCCCCACCCCCGTGTTTCTTTGGAGCATCCCAGTAAGACAAGGTCCTCCTCCAGAATGCCCCGCAGTGCCAGATGGGATCCCTGTCCCTTGAATCACGCTGAATTTTCTCTTCCAGCTTGAGAACATCCAACATGTCCGACACCTGCCTGACATTTTCCGTCTGCAGAACGCCCTGATCCACTTCTTCCAAAACAGCCATAAAGGGGAAAACTACACAGTCCGACAATTCCTGGACCAGCCTGAGCTTTCAGGTGTGATATGGGATTCCATCATGCCTGGGACACGGGTGTTAGACACCCCTCAGCACCCAGATGCTCCGCTGAGGAGCTGCTGCCATAGTTTGTGTGGTGGAGCCAATTCAGCCAACACAAGAGCAGCCCATCGAGGCTGGGGGCGCCTCTGCCGGAGCAGTTCTGGGGGGAATTTAGGAGAAGGTGGAGGTGTCGCAGGCATTGAGATGGATCCGGGGCAGATCCTTTCTCCTGGGGCATTTGGTGCCTGGCAAGGTTCTTCTGCCGTGAGCAAGCACGATAGGCGAGATGGGCTTTTCAGCGCCTAAGTCACGGTGCCTGGTTGATTGATGTCACATGCGGTCTCACGCAGGCTCGAAGCCCAGCTCGAGCCAGCACACGGCATGGTTTGCTGTGACACCTCCAACGATGTATTTGTCGGAGACGTCCTTTGACCTGGCACGTCTCCTGGGAGGATGCCTTGACGGGGCTGTTTTCTCCTCTCTTGTGCCCACAGAGGACCAGCGTTTGGCTTTCAGCAGAGCTATAGAAACGATCTGCAAAGTTTGGAGCAATATTAAAATGAACCCATCCAGCTCAGGTACGTGCTCTTCCTCTGGGAAGGAAGAGGGATGCCACATCCCTCTTTCCTCAGCCCTTTCTTCTGGGGATCATAGAATCTTAGAATCGTTTAGGTTGGAAAAGACCTTTAAGACCATCCAGTCCAACCATTAACCTACACTACCAAGTCCACTCTAAACCAATTAAGGGTAGACTAGACTGAACCATGTCCCCAAGTGCCACATCTACCCATTTTTTGAGCACTTCCAGGGATGGTGACTGCACCACCTCTCTGGGCAGCCTGGTCCAATGCTTGACCACCCTTTCCGTGAAGAAATTTTTCCTAATTTCCAAACTAAACCTCCCCTGGCGCAGCTTGATCCCGTTTCCTCTCGTCCTATCACTAACTCCGTGGGAGAAGAGACCAACACCCACCTCACTGCCCCCTCCTTTCAGGCAGTTGTAGAGAGCGATCAGGTCTCCCCTCAGCCTCCTCTTCTCCAGGCTGAACACCCCCAGCTCCCTCAGCCGCTCCCCATCAGCCCTGTGCTCCAGACCCTTCCCCAGCTCCGCTGCCCTTCCCTGGACATGCTCCAGCACCCCAATGTCTTTCTTGTAGTGAGGGGCCCAAAACTGGGCACAGCATTCCAGGTGCGGCCTCACCAGCGCCGAGCACAGTGGGACAATCACCTCCCTGCTCCTGCTGGCCACACTATCCCTGACACAAGCCAGGATGCTGTTGGCCTTCTTGGCCACCTGGGCACACTGCTGGCTCATGTTCAGCCGCTGTCGACCAACACCCCCAGGTCCTTTTCGGCCAGGCAGCTTTCCAGCCACTCTTCCCCAAGCCTGTAGCGCTGCATGGGGTTGTTGTGACCCAAGTGCAGGACCCGGCACTTGGCCTTGTAAACGTTGGTGTTTCCGCCCGGGATCGAAGCGGGGACCTTTCGCGTGTGAGGCGAACGTGATAACCGCTACGCTACGGAAACCCGCGCTGATGCTCCGAAGCTGAGCTGCTTTCTGCAACGACCCTTCCCTTCCCTTCCTAGCAAAATTGCTGAGCTTGCTTGCTTTCCACCTGCTAAAAACAAATGGAAAACCCGTCTGAAAATACAAAACCTAATAAGAAATCCTTCCAAGAATCCCTCCAGTGAAAGGGAGAATTTCCCCTGGGATCCTTACAGCGGGTAGAAGACTGTTCTGCCCTTTCCCAGGCATCACCGTCCTGCCGGACCTCTCGCCGAACGACATCAACACCAACACCGCCATCCTGCATCTCCTCCCCACCCAACCGTCCATCAGCCACCTGGTGACCATGTTCCTCATCCAGCTGCAAAACAGCTGTGTTGACACGGCTGCGCGGGTCACCAGGGAGAGGCAACGGTAGGTCTCGAGCCGCTCACCCTAGGGCTGTCCATCTCCTCCACCCTCCATACAGGCTCCGTGAGAGGTTTTTGGGGCTGGTGTGGGGCTTGCAGGGGAGCTGTGGCAGCCAAGCGATGCCGCTGCAAGGTCCTGGTGGCTTGGTGTTCAACAAAGCGGGTCCTTGATGGCAGAGCAGGACGAGGCAAGAGGCCCTCTAACCACACAGGGCAACCATTCCTCTCCCAGGTCCATCTCCACAGAAGAGGTGAAGCCCTCCTCTGTGCTGGCCATAACCAAGAGCGATCTGGTGACCATGGCGCTTGCCAACTTCCAGTACGAGATAGACGAAGATGGCACCAAGACGGCCTACTTCAGCTTCCAGATGCTGCAGCGGCAAGTGGTTCATCGCTTCATCAGCGGGAAGCCCATCATCAAGGCTCAGGTGAGCTCAGCATGGGCCAAGTTGGGTTGCCCCAGGCCAGCAGTGGGGTTGGGGTCTGTTTCCAGCCTCTTCTGCACGCCTTTCTGGAGTCAGCAGACTCAACCGAAGGCATTGGCAGATGCCTGCTGTGCACCTGTCTCTGTTCCTTGGGTTTTGAAGGAGTGCCATGGCCAGAAACCGCTTCCGTGGTCATGAAATGGTGGCCTGAAAGGTAGCGTGAGGACCTACAGCCCTGTCTTTTGTGAAGGGGAAGCTACCCTAGTTTCTTTGAGAACGAGGGAGGAGTTGGTAGCCGTTGAAAGAACTTCAAGAGGCATCTTCCGGGGTTATGGATGGTCCAAAGCGGGACTCTGAACCAGCCTGGAGGAGCACATCCCTGGCTGGGGCTGTTGGTCTCCATTCCGTGAAAATGAAGCCTGGAGCTGGTGGGAAAAGGGGACTTGAGGACACTAGAACCAGGCTGCCCTGCAGCAAATGGGCTGTGTGTGCTCTCCTAAATGTGGAGATCTGTCCACACTGGCTGTCCCTGGGACCCTTCTGGTCCTTGAAAGTGGCTCCCGAGAGGACTTCCTCCATCACCTTGCAGGGAGGGAGGTGAGGCTGCGAGCTCCCCAGATCCTCCTTCGTGGAGATGCCTTTCTCCAGCCATCAGGAACCTCTCCTGATCTCCACAACCCCACAGTGGCCTCAGGGGGCCATCGACCATCTCCTGCAGAACCCTCGGGGACATCCCGTGGACTCACATCTGCTCAGCTGAACTTCCCTGCTGGCCCCTGTTAAGTGGCACCGGGCGTGTTCATAACCACCTGTCCCAAACCCTTTCCAGACGGCTCCGTGCATTACCCTCAACAACGTGAGGACCCTCCAGGCCACCAAGACGAAAGTCAGGGACCAGCTGCCCCAGGTAGGAAACAGGTCGCCGGTCTCCTCCATGCGACCCCGAGGTCTCCCCTCACAGCCCATGACACGATGCGGGCACGGAGACAGGGCAGACCCAAGGTCAACTCAAGTAGGGGGCTGGAGACCTGGCAGGACCCGGTTCTCCTGCGCCAAGGGGACGAGCGGGCTGGGAGGGTATCACGTTGTGGTGGTCCCAGCCCTCGCTGGGTCGCATCCTTGCCGTTCTTGCTGCCAGGAGCTGCTCAGCGTCAACCAGCAGAAGCGCATCATGGAAGAGGCCCGCTCGGTCAACGCCCTCTCCAAGGCCCTGGCCACCTTGAAGGTGGCTGCTGAGTTCCTGGCCGTGACGGGTGGTGACCCAGAGCGCCCGCTGCCCGAGTACGTGCGGCAGGAGCTGAGGATGGACGCCGGCGCGAAGCAGTTCCAGGACGTGCCGGTGGGTGAGGGGCTCAGGGCGGGTGGGAAATGGGACCCTCATGTCCTCCCCTTGATGGCCACCCCTGCCACTCTGGGTGGGGCTTCACGTCCCCTGTGGCTCTGACCACCCTCACGTGCTCCAGGGTCCCCAGATCTAGTGTCTGTGAAAGTTCGGGGGTCCCCTGCTCGGAGCAAAGAGGTCCTGGGCACCTGGGTGGGTTTAAAAGCTTGGTTGGGCGGTGGCAGGTCTTCATGCCATGTCCACCAACAGCTTGGGGACACCTTGGGCACTGCGGATGGCCTGGGGCACCTCGGGGGGGGATGCCGGTGATGTGGGAGCCAGGGGTTTGTAGATGCTTGAACTGGGCAGTTGAGGTGCAGCCATCAGGGGATGCTGGTGGCCCAGCGTGTCCTCTAGGACATGCTGGAGTTGAGTGCAGACATGACCTTTCCAAGGAGCTGAACGCCTGTACCTCTCTGTCCCCCTTCTTCAGGTGGCCCCCAACACCCGGCTGAAGCACATCCTGTCGCTGTGGCAGGTCCTGGCGGCTTGCAGGTCCATGCTGTTGGTACAGATGAACCAGGTGAGGGAGAGGAGCTTGGGGGAGGAGATAGCATTTGCCCCGCCATGGAGAAGAAAGGGAACCTGACTTTACGTCAAGGTCTCTGGCCCATCCGGAAGATAATCCACCCCGCTGGGCACTTTCCAGAATGGCTTATGTCATGGAAGCTCTCTGGTGGCCCTGATATGAGGTTCAAGGACACGAGAGGGTTGTGGTGGTCTTTGCAGGATCCCTTCTGCCTGGTACCCAAGCAGTTCCACGAGCAGCTGGATGCAAGGCAGGCAAAAGCCCTGTCCTCTGCGTTGTCCAACACCAACCTCGACCTCTTCCTCATTGAGCTTCACGAGATGATCATGGTGGCACTGTCCGGATTTGAGCCTGAACATGAGTAAGTCCAGGTCGTATCCTGGGACAGCCAGAGAGGTGGCAGAAGTCGCAGCTTCCTGCGAGGGTTTGGTTGGGGAGAGACCTCTGAAGGTCTCTGGGCCACGTCCTGCCCCAGGCAGGTTACTCAAGGCCTCGTCTGCTTGCAAGTTGGTGGATCTCTGTCTTTGGAGATGCTCGTCTTGGGGGCTGTCCAAGGCGGCATCACCCCTGAGGGAAGAGGTTCTTCTTATGCCCAGCCATCAGCTGCCCCACTGGCTCCTGACGCCACTGGAGACACCCCAGAGCGGCCTCTAGCACGAGGCGTTGGCCATCACTGGCCAGCAATCTTGGCCACTACGGAGAGCCACCATTGACCAGCAACCTTGGCTGAGACAGCGCTTATTATTGACAGCCAACGCCGGCCATGGCTGGTGGCTGCGGGCGGTGGGACACCCATCCCACCTCTGCCCGCTCACCCCCGGCTCTACCTCACCCACAGGCTGAAGTGTGCCTTTAAGTTCTTCCTGGAAGACAACCAGGTCCCCGCCACCTCTGTGGATACCCTCACGGATGGCCTGGACCCAGACATTCCTGTCAAGAACATCCTCTCCGTCTGGAGGACGGCTGCGAAGACCAGCCAGATCAACGTCCCTGCCTATGGCCAGGAGAGGCCAGCCCAAGGCAGCCGTTAGCCCCCTTCTCGCAATGACCCTGCTGCTGGCTTGCCCCCATGGTCACAGAGGAAACATCCACCTCTAATCCCAGCTCTGGGGGCCACACAGGAGCTGCGTGTGGGCTTCTGGAGCAGCTTGAGCCTCCGAACCGCTGAAATCCTGCTCCCGCACTGCCTGAACCCGGGTGAGAAGCTCTCACCTGGACCCGCCACTGCCCCCACGAGGACCCCAAGCATCCCCGTCCCTCCGACCCTGCCGAGCCGCAGCGGGAACTGAGCATCTCCGTGGACACAGCACGGCTACCCCTGTCCTCAGTCGGCCAACTCTGCCCTCCAGCAGCCCCAGGGGCGTGCGAGGTGCTGGAGCCCCTCTGCCACCCCCATCTTGGCCAAGGGGTGATGCTGTGTGTCCCCGTGCCCGTCGTTGGTGGCCTTCATCCTGCCTTGCCCCTCCTGTCCCTTGCTGCATCATTAAACACTCAAGGATCCATCTTGGTTTTGTGTTGTTCCCAAAACGGTGGTGGAGGGCACCCGGCTGCTGTCATGGGTGTGACTGTCCCTTCGGCGGGACCACCATGGGGCTCAAAGGGCCTCTGGAGAGGCAGCGGTGGAGGAGCTGGAGGCCTGAGCTTCCTCCACGGGTGGCCAGGGCCAGGAAAGACCACAGCCACCCTGCCCAGAGCTGCCCCCAGTGCTCCCAGTATACCCCAGTGCCCCCAGGGTTTGACCCACGTGGTGAGCTCCTTCCCTCCATCTTCCTGGGGAAGGAGGCTCTCTGTCCTCTCCACACCCTGCAGGTATTTATAGACCTTGATGAGACATATCCCCCCTCCCGCCCCGCCCAGTGTCTTCTGCCGGCTGGACCATCCCAGCTCCCTCAGCCTCTCCTCCTTGGAGAGATGCTCCAGTCACTTCATCATCTTGGTGGCCCTTCCCTAAGTCTAGTTTAAGGCTCTTCACAGAAGTCTGGCCAGCTTGTTGGTGAAGACCCACTTGGTCAAGTGAATCCCACCAACTCCCAACAAATCCAGCTTCTTGAACACAGACCAAGCTCCTCAAAGGTAGATCCAGCTCCTCCAAGGTAGAGCCATGGTCACAGAAGCCCAAACCTCGAGTATGGCACCAGCCATGCAGCCAAATGCTCCAATCCCTTTGTCATCTTCCCTGTACTCTCTCCAGTGCGTCCATGTCTCACTTGTGCTGGGCCCAGCCCTCCAGACATGGCCTCACCAGCACAGAGGTGAAGGACCACCTCCCTCCACCCTGAGCCGCCTTTGCAGCAAGGGCTCATGGTTCACGGTCAACTCGGTGGCCACCAGGACCTTTGCTCCAAGCTGCTTTCCAGCCTGGTGTCCCCATCGTGTCCTGGTGCCGGGGATTGGCCCTCCCCAGAGGCAGGACTTTGCACTTCCCCTGCTAGAACCCCATGAGGTTCCTCTCAGCCCCTTTCTCCAGCCTGCTGAGGTTTCTCGGGGTGGCAGCAGGACCCTTTGGCATCTCAGCCACTCCTCCCAGCTTGGCGTCGCCTGCAACTTGCCGACGTTCAGCCGGTTGACAACCCACCTCACTGCTCATCCAGCCCAGGCATCAACAGCTTCTCTAGGGGGATCTTACAGAAGACTGTGCTGAAGGTCTTCCTAAAGTCCGGGTGGACAATGACCACTGCTCTCCCCTCGTCTGCTAGGCCACTCATTGCATCGTAGATGCCTATCAAGTCGGTCAAGCATGACTTCTCCTTGGTGAAGCCATGCCGACTCCTCCTGATGCGGATCTCATCCTTCACGCGCCTGGAAATGGTTTCCAGGATTAGTTGCTTCCCCACCTTCCTTTGGGAATTCCCCGCCGGCCCCACAACCGCTGCTCCCCAGCATCCCTTGAGCAGGCAGCGAAGCGGGAGCCGTGGCGCGGGCAGGGACGCGGCAGGAGATGGATGAGACCCTGGGGAGGCAGGAGGAGATCCTAGCCCATGGCCAATGCCTCCTCCCTTTGGCCCATAGCCACTGCCAGGGCCATCACTTGCGTAATGTCCCCGTGGCCACATCTGTTGAGATCAGATATGCCCGATGCTGGCTGGTAACGGTCATCTGATAACACCTCCCCTTGAGAAGGAAGGACCGGCCACCCAGATTGTGCAACAGCCATGGGGCTTGCAACACGTAAACCACCCAAAACGGCAGGTTTCCACCCCAAAACCCCTCACCCCTACGGGTGGTTGCTTTTCGAAAGCATCTCTTGGACATTGCTCTGTGTCCTTGGTGCAGTTTGCCATGGCTGTCTACAAGGTGAAGGTGGCAACTGGTGACACCCTCGAAGCTGGGACCAAGAATTCCATCTCCATCACCTTGGTGGGCAGCCGTGGCGAGAGCCGCCAGACGACCTTCAACTACTGGTTCCTGCCGGGGACGGTGAGCATGGGGACGGGGACACGAGGGGTGGCATGGGCTGTCCCAGGGGCCCCGGCATGGGTTTTACTGGAGAGGGTAGGAAAAGGGTTGGGTCTTCTCCAAGGTTTGGGGGGATGGTGGGAACTGGTCTTGAGGGGATGGAGGAAAGGGGTCTTGAGGGGATGGAGTAAAGAGGGTCTTGGTGGGGGTATGGAGGAAAGGGGTCCTGGGGGGATGGAGGAAAGGGATCCGGGGGGGATGGAGGACAGGGATCCTGGGGGGATGGAGGAAAGGGATCCTGGGGGGATGGAGGAAGAGGATCTTTGGGGGATGGAGGACAGGGATCCTGGGGGGATGGAGGAAGAGGATCTTTGGGGGATGCTTTGAACCCTCACTCCACTGGCGGGAAATCCCTGTATCCCTGAGTGCCACCCTGGGGCAGCTGCCCTCCCACCCCAAGCCATTTCCACCCCCTCCACCAGGAGAAGGACCTGACCGTGCGCTGCGAGCAGGACTTGGGTTCCATCATCCTCATCCGCCTGCACAAGTGGCGGCTCTTCTTGGAGGACGCCTGGTTCTGCAAGGATGTCTGCGTGATGGCCCCCGATGGCACCCTCTACCGCTTCCCCTGCTACCAGTGGCTGGAGGGGATCACCACGGTGGAGGTCCGGGAGGGCTCAGGTGGGACCCATCCCACCCCCATCCTCCTCTGCTAGCCAGGGAATCCGACCTTGACCCCTCTCTCCTCCTTTCCAGGGAAAAAGCTGGTGGATGATGAGCTGGAGATCCTCAAGGAGCATCGGCGACAGGAGCTGAAGGCACGGCAGGAGACTTACCAGTGAGAGCAGGGACATAGGGATGGAGGTCCACCATGGCCATGGTGGCATGGCCAGTGATGACACTGATGTCTGTCCCCATGTCCCACCTGCAGCTGGAAGACCTTTGCCGAGGGATGGCCCCGTTGCCTCAATGTGGGCTCCATCTTTGAGCTGGACTCCAACGTTCAGTTCTCCTGCATGAGGGGCACCAACTTCACTGGTGTCCTCATCTTCCAGTAAGCAATGCCCAAGGTTGGGGAGGACCTGGATGATGGGAGTGAGGAGCATTGCCACTGCCACCCTGTCCCGGCAGGCTGGTGGGGCGGCCAGGGAAGGGATGGTGGGTGCTGAGGTCCACCTCTGTCCCGCAGAGGGGCCTCCCACCTTCTGGCAGGGTTCCTGTTGAGACCCACCTCCTGGAAGAGCCTGGATGAGATGCGCAGCATCTTCTCCCGGACGCGGGGCAGGGACATCAGTGGGTGTCTTGTGTGTCCGTCCCCCCCCGCCACCCAGGGCTTCCCAAGAAGTCCCTGGCTTGACGTGGAGGGTGGGCAGTTGGGTGCTGATGTCCGGCCATCCTCTCAGTCCCCGAGTACGTGGCCAGGCACTGGCGAGAAGACGACTTCTTCGGTTACCAGTTCCTCAACGGCAACAACCCCATCGTCATCCAGCAATGCAAGGTGCTGCCGGCCAAATTCCCGGTGACGCCGGAGATGGTGGCCGGTTCTTTGGGTGGTGGCACCAACCTAGCCAAGGAGATGCAAGAGGGTCGGATCTTCATCGTGGACTATGAGGTGCTGGAGGGCATCCCGGCTGGCACCATCCATGGGCGCCAGCAGCACGTGGCTGCCCCGCTCTGCCTGCTGCACCAGGGTGCCGACGGGCTCCTGCGCCCCATCGCCATCCAGGTAGGGACATCCCACCCCAAACCAGTGGACAACCCCACCAGGGTGGTGGAGAGGAGGTCATCCCACCATGTGGTTGTGTCCCACAGCTCAGCCAAACGCCAGGGCCCAACAGCCCCATCTTCTTACCGAGCGATGCTGAGTGGGACTGGCTGTTGGCCAAGACCTGGGTGCGCAACGCCGACTTCTACAGCCACCAGCTCCTCACTCACCTCTTGAGGACCCACCTCTTCGGGGAGGTCTTTGCCATCGCCACCCTACGCCAACTGCCTGCCTGTCACCCCCTCTTCAAGGTAAGGTCCCACCTCAGGACCACCCACTGCCCCCCACCCATCTGACTGCAGTGATGCCCCCCCCCAACTGCCCCCTCTGCCCAGCTCCTTGGGAGGTCCCTGGTCATCTCCAAGGTCTTGGTTTCCACCACCAGCTCCTCATGCCCCACTTCCATTTCACGTTGCACATCAACACCTTGGCCCGGACCGTCCTCATCAATCCTGGTGGTGTCATCGACAAGGTGAGCCCCTGGGACTGGGAGCACTGGGGTCTGCTGGGAGCACTGGGGGGGCACTGGGGTGTACTGGGAGAACTGGGGGAGCACAGGGTATGCTGGGAGTACTGGTGCCCTGGGAGATCTTAGGGGCTTTGGGGTATACTGGGAGCACTGGGGTGGTACTTGGAGTATTGGTGCTATCGGAGCACTTGGGGCACTGGGGTGTACTGGGAGAACTGGGGGTCACTGGAATATACTGGGAGCACTGGAGTATACTGGGAGCGCTGGGATATACTGACTGGGATTACTGGTGTCCTGGGAGCACTTGAGGGCACTGGAGTATCCTGGGAGCACTGGGGGGCACTGGGGAACACAGAGGGGCCTGGGGGACACTAAAGAGCACAGCGGATGGAGGGTTGGGGAGCACGGGGAACAGGGGGGTATACTGGGAATACTGGGAGGCACTGTGGGGGCACTAGCAAGCACAGGTTGGGGGGGCTGGGGTGTAATGGGACCACTTGGGGGGGTACACTGGGAGCACTGGGGGGCACTGGGGAGCACAGAGGGCCCTGGGGGACACTAGAGAGCACAGAGGGGCTGGGGAGCACTGGGGCAGTGGGGTGTACTGGGAGCACTGGAAGGTACTGGTGGGGGGGGTACTTGCAGCACAGGTGCTCCGGAAGCACTTGGGGGCACTGGGGTATGCTGGGAGCACTGGGGGACACTGGGTGGGTACCTGGAGTACTGGTACCCTGGGAACACCTGGGGGCACTGGCATATACTGGGAGCACTGGGGTACACTAGAGAGCACGGGGGTGGGCTGGGGAGCACTGGGGACAGTGGAGTTATACTGGAGTATACTGGGGGGGCACTGGGGGCTACTTGGAGTACTGGTGCCCTGGGAGCACTGGGGAGCACAGAGGGCCCGGGGGAACAGTAGAGAGCATGGGCAGGGTGTGCGGAGCACTTAGGGCACTGGAGTATACTGGGAGCACTGGGGGACACTGAAGACCCTGGAGGACACTAGAGAGCCTGGGGGGGGGTGGGGTTGGAGCTGGAGAGTACTGGGGGCACTGGAGTATGCTGGGAGCACTGGGGCAGCTGGGGGCTGGAGGGGGGCATGGTGCCTCCTGCCCTGAGCACCCATGGGTGCCCCCTCCCCACCAGGGCTCAGGTGTCACCTACGAGGGGATGCTGCTGATCGTCCAGCGGGGCTTGGAGAAGGTCACCTACTCCTCCCTCTGCCTCCCCGATGACATCCGGCACCGCGGCATGGCCCACATCCCCAACTACCACTACCGGGATGATGGGTTGCGCCTCTGGGAAGCCATCGAGAGGTGGGACAAGGGGTTGGGTGGCAGCTGGTGGTGGTCCCATGGGTGCTCCATGCCCTCATGGTCACCTCATCCTATGGTAGCTTCGTCTCTGGCATTGTGGCTTTCTACTATCGGGACGACGCGGCGGTGAGTGGGGACACCGAGCTGCAGGCTTGGGTGATGGACATCTTCACCAACGGCTTCTTGGGCAGGACCTCCTCAGGTACCGCATCCCCACACCCATGGGTGCCATGGGGTGTCCCCAGGGGTGGGTGGGGGACAAGGACAGGTCCCTGATCATCTTTGCTGTGCCCCCACCCCCCCAGGTATCCCCTCCTCACTGCAGACGGTGGCGGAGCTCAGCAAGTTCCTCACCATGGTGGTGTTCACCTGCTCAGCGCAGCACGCAGCCGTCAACAACGGGCAGGTGGGACAGGGGCTGTCTGATCCCTCTGCACTCAAAAGATGTCCCCAGCTGTCCCTGTCCCATGCTGGAGAGATGGTCCCCTCCAACCCCTCTGTGTGCAGGAGGGATGTCCCCATCCTGAGGCAGGGGAGATGTCTGTGTCCCAGCTCTCCATGCTGGAGGGATGTCCCCACCCCACCTCAGGAGAACATCCCCATCCAACCTGTCCCCAGTCCAGAGGGATGTCTTCTGCTGACACTGGCCTCTCACCCTGCAGTATGACCTGGGCGCCTTCCTCCCCAACGCCCCGTCCTCCATGCGCCACCCACCACCAGCGGTGAAGGGCAAGGCCTTCCTCCAACACTTCCTCAACACCGTTCCCGAGGTGGACACCACTGCCAACATCGTGGTTGCCCTCATCCTCCTCAGCTCCCGCCTCAAAGACGCGGTGAGTCTGGCCATCCACACCATCCCCCAAATGGCAGCTCTGTGGGGCTGAGGAACCCCAAGAGGTGCCCCATGGGGGTGCACATCAACTACCTTGGGTAGCCCCAAGCCCAGGGTGGTGGCCACCATCACTCTACAGCTACCAGGGTGCCCAGAGACCCCCAGATGGCTTGAGACCTCTCAGCCAAGTGGTTGAACCTGATGGCTCCCCATCCCTGTGTCGCCCAGAGGTGCCTGGGACAGTACCCGGAGGAGCGGTTCACGGAGGTGGGACCCCGGCAGCTCATCAGGACCTTCCAAGCGCGGCTGGAGGAGATCCGGGACTGCATCGAGGAGAGGAACTACAGGGCCAAGCTGAGATACAACTACATGAACCCCCTGGAGACCGAGAACAGCATCTCCATCTGAGTGCCCCCGCACCCCCAGCACCCAGGCAACCCTAGGACCCCGTACCTGGGCACCCCCGGCACCCCCCAGCACCCAGCACCCCCCCTCCCTGCTTCTCACCCCCAGCCCCTCAATAAATGCCAGCTGTCAGTCAAACTCTCTCTGCTTGCAGGGTGGGGGGGAAGGATCCTAAAAACCTGGGGACCCCCAACACCTCCCCAGAGGCCCCCCACCCAGAGAGGGAGCTGGGGGGGGCAGAACTGGGAGACACAATGGGTGCCCTGTTGCTCCCAGTGCCCTCTGAGTGCCCCCAGTGCCCCTAAGTGCTCAGCTGTGTCCCCAGTGCCCCACAATCTTCCCAGTGCCCTCCAGTGCTCCCAGTGCTCCCAATGCCTCCCAATGCCTCCCAGTGCCCCTCAGTGCTCCCCAGTGCCCTCCAGTGTTCCCAGTGCTCCCCAGTGCTCCCTGTGTCCCTCAGTGCTCCCAGTTCCCCCAGCACTCCCCAGTACTCCTCCCAGGCATCTCCAGGAGCATTTTGGTTTCTTCTGGAAACTGGGGATTTCCCAGGTAGCCTCCCCTGACTCTTCTAAGGTAGCCACCCAAAGAGCATTGTCTGTGCTGCGGGAATGTCCATCCCTGGTAGCTCCCCAGGACTCCTCCCAGGCATCTCCAGGAGTGTGGTGGCCTCCTCTGAAAGCTGAAGTCCTGGGGAGCAGCCCTAGGCTCCTCCAAGCTTACTACCCAAGGCGTTTTATCCATGTTAGGGGAAGGTGGCTGGTAGCTCCCTGGGACCTCTTGCAGGCAGCTCCGGAATCATAGAATCATAGAATTGTTTGGGTTGGAAAAGACCTTTAAGATCATCCAGTCCAACCGTTAACCTAACACTACCAAGCCCACCACTAAACCAATTAAGGGTAGAGTAATAATTAATTTCATGTTTCCTGGCTTGGTGGCTGGATTATTTTTTAATGAAAGTGAAACTAGAATAGAATCACTAAGGTTGGAAAGGACCTGTAAGATCATCAGTCCAACCGTCAACCCAACACCACCACGCCCACTAAACAATGTCCCAAGGTGCCACATCTACATGTTTTTTGAATACTTCCAGGGATGGGGACTCCCCCACCTCTCTGGGCAGCCTGGTCCAATGCTTGAATGTTTTGGCCTCCCCTGGAGACCGTGGAATTTCACAGGGCGCAGCCCCAGACTCCTCCAGAGAAGCCACCTGAGGAGTTTTGTGTATGTTGGAGGCGGGTCCATGCTCTGTACCTTGCTGGGACTCCTCCAAGGCAGCTTTGGAGTGTTTTGTCCTTCCCTGGAGACAGCTGAAGTCCAGGGTAGGAGCTGCCTATGACTCCTAGGCGGTTACCTGAAGAGTTTTGTCCATGTTGGAGACAGGTCCATGCCTGGTAGGTACCTGGGACTCCTCCCAGCCATCTCCAGGATTCTCTTGGCCTCCTCCGGGGAGAGCTGCAGCAGCTCCACTCTTCTACGGTAGCTACCCAAAGAGCATTGTGTATGCTGGGGGCAGGTAGCTCTCCAGGAATTCTCCCAGCCATCTCCAGGATTCTCTTGGCCTCCTCTGGAGAAAGCTGAAGTCCCAGGTAGCAGCCCCAGACTCCTCCAAGGCAGCTATTCATGGAGTTTTGTCAATGCTGGAGGCAGGTCCATGCCCGGTAGCTCCCCAGTACTCCCAGGCAGCTCCAGGAGCATTTTGGTTTCTTGCGGAGACAGGAGCATTCCCAGGTAGCAGCCCCCGACTCTTCCAAGGCAGCTACCTGAGGAGCATTGTCTGTGTCGAGGGAAGGCCCATCCCTGGTAGCTCCCCAGGACGTTCAAGCCTTAAGCGTAAAGCCTGTGTAAGAACAGGAGGGGAAAAGGGGTCTTCTCTTCCCAGTGCCTCTGGTGCTTTGTGGGCAGAAAACTCTCCCTGAAACT
This sequence comes from Pelecanus crispus, assembly GCF_030463565.1. Lineage (NCBI taxonomy): Eukaryota > Metazoa > Chordata > Aves > Pelecaniformes > Pelecanidae > Pelecanus > Pelecanus crispus. Next base: position 2,834,490 of record NC_134667.1, on the reverse strand, counting down.
CTCCCTCCTGAAAGGGCTGTTCGGCTCTGTACCTCCTGCTTCATTTTGGATCATTCTCACAAAAACAATTGGGTTTTTGGGGGGTTTTGGGGTTTCCCCCCCCAGGATACGAGATGCATCTGTTTTGGAGCAAAGCAACCCTTTCCCTCCCCATGAGGAGTTGGGGAGGCTGTTGGGGATGGGGCGGAACACGGGGAGCCCCCACATTCCTTCCCGCGAGCCCGCCAAACAGAAGTGGCTGACAACCCCACCAAGTCCTTAGCATCCAACAGACAGAACAGACAACGGCGCTGCCAGCCCTGTGGCTCCCACCGCGTGGCCCCTGGGTCCCCCCAAGCTGCTTCAGCCATTCATCCTCCCCAAAACCTTCTACCCCAGACACAGGGACTGACCCCGACCCCTGCAGCCCAGGGACACCCCTGGGGGACAGAGCAGAGGTGACCGCCGGCCATCGCTTGTGTCTCTCTTTCAGGTTCAGCCAAGCTCTGCGGCCTCCCCAGGCAGGAGCAGCCCTTCCCCGCAGCCTGGACACCCCCGGCGGGGTGGCACCGCTGGCACCCTGGGCACCCCCAGCAGGTATGGCACCCCTGACCGCCCTGGTAAGCCAGCACCCCCATCCTCCCCATTCCCCTGGCACCCCTCGCTCCCCAGCACCCCCATCCTCCCCATTCCCCTGGCACCCCTCGCTCCCCAGCACCCCCATCCTCCCCATTCCCCTGGCACCCCTCGCACCCCAGCACCCTCGTCCTCCCCATTCCCCTGGCACCCCTCGCACCCCAGCACCCCCACCCTCCCCATTCCCCTGGCACCCCTCGCACCCCAGCACCCTCATCCTCCCCATTCCCCTGGCACCCCTCGCTCCCCAGCACCCTCGTCCTCCCCATTCCCCTGGCACCCCTCGCTCCCCAGCACCCCCACCCTCCCCATTCCCCTGGCACCCCTCGCTCCCCAGCACCCCCATCCTCCCCATTCCCCTGGCACCCCTGGCACACCAGCACCCCCGTCCTCCCCATTCCCCTGGCACCCCTCGCACCCCAGCACCCCCACCCTCCCCATTCCCCTGGCACCCCTCGCACCCCAGCACCCTCATCCTCCCCATTCCCCTGGCACCCCTCGCTCCCCAGCACCCCCACCCTCCCCATTCCCCTGGCACCCCTCGCTCCCCAGCACCCCCACCCTCCCCATTCACCTGGCACCCCTCTCTCCCCAGCACCCTCGTCCTCCCCATTCCCCTGGCACCCCTCGCTCCCCAGCACCCCCACCCTCCCCATTCCCCTGGCACCCCTCTCTCCCCAGCACCCCCACCCTCCCCATTCCCCTGGCACCCCTCGCACCCCAGCACCCCATTCCCTCAGCAGTTTTGGCACTGGGGTTCAGCAAGCCCGGGTGAGCGTACCTTAGCAATGCGTGCCCGCTAACTCTAATTTACAAGGAATATCCTGATGCTCGGGGCCATCTCTCCCTTTTCATGTCCTACGAGCGAGCCTCCTCCCCAGTTTACAACCCTGTCCCGCCAGCACAGCTCACCCCGCGGGGAGCGCCCCAGCCACAAGCTCCCCACTGGCCTGGCACGGAACCGGGGGACGTTGGCAATGGGGACCGGCTCGGTGAGCGCCCCAGGATGCTCCTCCCCCGCCCTGGCCCAGCACGGCTCCCGCTTGCCCATGCAGGTCTGCAGATGGATCCGTGCAGCGGCTGCTTTGACCGCCCCGCGTCGTCCGCATGGAGAGGAGGAACGCCGACCTGCCTCCACCGGCCGCCTTCATGCTCAGCCACAACGCGTCTTTTCCTGCAGGGCCCGTGGGGCTGTGGGCCCCCCGCCCCTGGCCTCGGCAGCCCCCCGCACTCCCCAGAGCCAACAACAGCTCGTACTGACCTGCAACCATCAGGGGAGAGCGGTGGTCCCAGCCTCCCCCCGGCCCCCAGTGCTGCCGCCCTCCCTCTCCGGCTACCACCACGTCACGGGGCAGATCACCCAGCTCAGCCTCTCCAGCACGGCCGCCCCCGCGGGAGCACCTCCAGGCAGCGCCATCCCACCAGGCATCGGTGACCCCATGGACGGTGGCACCGCCCCGGGCAGTGGCATCACCGCAGGCAGTGATGAGCCCATAATATCGTAGTTTTGACAAGAGCTTCGCTCTCTGTTTTTCCATTAAAAGCCATTTCTTCCGGAGCTGCTCCATGCCTGCATGGGAGGGGAAGGGAGCGCAGGGGGCACTGGGAAATGGCACCCAAGAGGTGTAAAAGCCCCGCTGAGCCCCAAATCAGAGCTGGCGAGCACCGAAGGACACCGAGCTGCCCCAGGGCCAAGTCACCACCAGCGGGGCAGGCAATGGCGGGGGGGTGACACCCTTATCCCCTTCCCTGGGACAAGCAGCCCTTTGGCGAGGGAGCCAGGACAGACGGGTCCCTGCAGGACCCACGGGACACTGCCGCAAGCAGAGAGCGGCGCTGACCCCCCAGGACAAGAACAGACCTGGGGGGCTTGGGGACACGACAAGGGCTGCAGTGCTTTTTGTCTTGAAAACAACCAGCGTCCCCTCCAGCGGGGACAGGGCTTGCTGCAAAGCCCTTCAAAGCCTCAATACCATCACGCCTTTCCTTGGGTCCCACCGTGCTCAGCTCTGGAGTCCAGCTCTTCCTCACTGCTGCAGCAAAATAACCCCAAAGAACCCAAAATAATGCCGAGGGAGGGAGCTGCAGGCCAGGCAGGGACCCTCCTCCCCTTGTCTGGCTGCACCTTAGGCAGCCACAAACCAGGAAGGGCTACAAAAAAAAGAAAAGGCCGGGGGACCCCCCCCCCCAGTATCTTTCCTTTGGGAAGCGGCGTCACCGTCCCGCTGTGCTGGTGGGAGCTTTCTGGGTCTTTCTTGCAGAAGGCGCAGGGTGAGGTCCGTGTCAGCGGCAGTTCCCCAGCACTGGGGCGTCGGAGGGAGCTGAGCCCCTTCCTTAGGTCCCGGCTCAGCTTGGTTGAATCAACTTGTTCCTTTTTCCACCCCAAAATTTCTCCTTAGGGCAAAAGGCATTTGCAACTGCAGCGGTTCGTGCGTGGTAGAGACCTGCACCATGGCAGCGGGTGCTTCTTTTCATGCTCCCAGAGCGTAGCGGTTGGGATGAATTTCTGAGGGGTTTTCTTGGCGGAGATGGGCGACGTTCACACACTGCCGGGTGTTTCTCCACCGCCAAGTCCTGCTGGCAGAGGTGAGGTGTGTGGTCTGCAGGACCGCGGCGACATACACCCTACGCCACCCACTCGGGTGTCTTTCTTTGCAACCCGTGTCTGTTTTGTTCTGACCTGCCCCCAACCATCTGTGCAGGCTCAGCTGGGACCTGCGGCCACCGAGACCTGCACTGGGCGACTCCTTGTTCCTGAAAGCTGAGCCACATGCTTGAAAGAAGAGCCTGCGCTAAGAGGTGCAGAGAGGAGATAAGCCAGGCACTGGTTCCTCAGAGGCAGCGTTTCGCCATTGCTCTCCCCAAAGGCTGACAAGGGAGGACGGCTGTCAAGTGTTCTGTTCTGAATAAAGGGTGCCGAAGCAGAGGTGTTATCTAAAATTGAGGCTGCTATAGAATGCCCCCTGTAAAGCCCTACTCTATCTATGCCTTGTTTGGTTAATGGGTTGCCAATGACAAATGTTCCAGGAACAGGACACAAGGTGATGTATTATTGCCTCGACTAGTAAACCATGAAGAGCTTCTAAGGATCTGCCAAGAAGGAAAGTAGGGGAAAAGTAATTTCGGCAAGGGGAGATTGTGACCACGACTCAAAAACTAGAAAGACTCCCCCCCCTCCCCCTTGAGCATGCGTAGTAAGTTAAAATCATACTGTACCTTTAAATTTAAGCAAAGAAGATAAGAACCAGTAAGAGACAAGTATGCTTAGCTAATTTAATGATTATGTAGTAGATCGGTGTAGGGTGTTAACTCTAATGTATAAAAGTTAGAGCAAACTTTGGCAGGTGTGCTAGCTTTGTGGAATTGCCACCTAACACCCATCTCTGCGCAGAAATGAAATAAAGCAACATCTGGACTCAGCGTGTGAAGATTGGCTTATTGCACACCGCGTGAAGGAGCCCTGTTTGCGACAGCAGAGGAAGGGATCTGTCTTTCACCCCTCTCGCTGCCTCCAGGCCATATTCATACTCACTGTTTCCTCAATGCCTACACAAGCCTGGGTGCAGATCTATGCTGAGTTGCGTCCTCCTTAGGCACCACCAGCTACTGCAACGCTGCGAGTCAAGGTGCTCATGGCATCTCTGCAGGCTCTCTGGAGGTCTCTCCACCTCTCCAATTCACCTTTTCATTTTTCTACCGTTGTGATAGAAGTTGCCTCAGCAAACGAGAGTTTGTCACTACATGAGCAACATCCCTTTCCTGTTTTCGTTCAAACTACAACCTCGAGCTTTTGCAATGGATCAGACTCCTCTCCCCGTGGTTCCCCGAGCGCAAGGGGGTGTGAGTGTCTGCAACCATTCATCCATCTCCAGGAAGCAAATCAAGTTAAAATGCCCAAGCGGAGATTTTTCTAGTGTTTGCCGATGGCTTATTACATTGCAGTGAACCGAGGCTTTCCAAACAGGAGAGTCTTTCTACTCCTGGCTGAAATAACACGCAATGCTGCTCTTTCTCCAGCTTCCTGGCTGTATGACCTGCTACAGCTGTGGGCTTTCTGCAAAAAACCCCACCCAACAAGCTCCCAGCACACCCATGGGTCCCAATTGCTCCGAGCGGCCTCAGCTGGCACCTCCACCCACAGCCTCTGCCCAGCAGCTCTATTTAAGCTCACTCAGCCCTGGGCTGCCTTTCAGGTGGCTCGGGCTCTGGTTTTGTTGCTTGGGTGGGCCCTTTGGGTGTGTGTTGCAGCTTGTCTCCAGCCCTACTGACTGCGAGCCCTGGGTGAGCCTTGGGCTTGGTGCACCAATTTGCTGTGGTTGGGGCTGCCGATGGACCCTGCTACCAGCACCCAGCTCTGCTCGGGGACTGCGGGTGAGGGCACTGCCTGTGCTGGGGTCCCCCTTGGCTCCTCGTCCCCCTTTGTCAGGCAGTGCTGCTAGCTGACATAGGCAAATGTTATTGCTGCTCTTCCAGCTCTTGTCCCTCGGGTAACCATCTCCTCCAGGGTTTTCCAACAGAAGTTCCTCCTATTTCATGTGTGTTTCCCCCCTCCCTGGCTTATGTGTCTCAGGAGTCACTTCATCTAATAGCTTCTCCTGGGGAACAGGTCTAGACCTAAGATCATAAACTGATTTACCTTCTCATAAGAAGGTGCAGCCCTTCAGGAGCAGCCTGCTCCAGCGTGGGTCCCCCATGGGGCGACAAGCCCTGCCAGCAAACCTGCTCCAGCCTGGGCGCCTCTCCCCATGGGGCCACAGCTCCTGCCAGGAGCCTGCTCCAGCGTGGGCTTCCCACAGGGTCACAACCTCCTCCGGGCACATCCCCTGCTCCAGCGTGGGCTTCCCATAGGGTCACAGCCTCCTCCGGGCACATTCCCTGCTCCGGCGTGGGGTCCTCCCCGGGTGCAGGGGGATCTCTGCTCCCCCATGGACCCCCATGGGTGCAGGGCACAGCTGCCCACCATGGGCTGTACCGGGGGCTGCGGGGGAATCTCTGCTCCGCGCCTGGAGCCCCTCCTGCCTCCTTCTGCACGGACCCTGGTGTCTGCAGTTGTTCCTCTCACATATTCTCACTCCAGCTGCAGTTTATGTTCCTTTGGGGTTTTTTCCCCTTCTTAAACACCTTATCCCAGAGGCACTATCGCTGTCACTGATTGGCTCAGCCTTGGCCAGTGCGGGTCCGTCTTGGAGCCGGCTGGCATTGGCTCTATCGGACATAGGGGAACCTTCTAGCAGCTTCTCACAGAAGCCACCCCTGTATCCCCCTGTCACGAATATGATTTTTTTACACAGCTTTGGTTTAGCAGCAATCCAAGATTTATTAATATTTTTAGAGATAGATCACAGTATTACGTTGTATAATTCTTAAGAGCACTTAAGCATCAGCCAATTTAAACCAGCGATTTGATGGAATTTGTCACAATCAAAATAGCAACTTAGTTAAAGATCCAAGAATGGCAAGTTTCCCTCTATTACTTACACGGAAGAAGTGCACAAAGGAAAATTCAGTCACACTGAGTTGGAATGATTCACAGAGAGATTGTGTGTGCAGGGGATAAGGAGGACCCTCCCGCTGAGTCACGAGGTTCAGAATGGACCCCCTTGCTTTCTAAACTCCTTCCCAGAGAGGAGTCTAGGTGTGGCTGGGTCCAATTTTAGTCTCAGACTTGGTCAACGGTTTATGGGAATAAGGATAATATATATGTATTTACAGTCAAATTGCAACCCCCCCCCCCCCCCCCCCCCCAAGTTAACCTGTGATTAAAATTTCCTGGTTTGTGAGATTCAAGAATTACTCACTTTTATGTGCCAGCATCCATCAACGGACGGTTGGTGAACCTTATGAAATCGTCGACGGACGATCCTTCAATCCTCGTGAAATCTACCCTGAGAGGGGCCCAGTTCAGGGGCAGATACCGGGTCACACAGCCCGCTGCGGTCCCGGAGAGCTTGAAAGGTTTCCCTCTTGGATCGCTGCTTATAGATCTCAAGAGGATTGGCTTTGGTCGGTATTTTGCATTCTGGCCACAATTGGTGCTGAGTCATTCTGGTACACAACTCGGGCAGCAGATGGCCCAGGTGTGGACAGAGAGTCCACAAGAATCATAGAATCATAGAACGCTTTGGGTTGGAAGGGACCTTTAGAGCTCACCCAGCCCAACCCCCCTGCAGGGAGCAGGGACAGCTTGAACCAGATCTGGTTGCTCACAGACCCGTCCAACCTGACCTTGAAGGTTTCCAGGGATGGGGCCTCCACCACCTCTCTGGGCAACCTGTTCCAGTGCCTCACCACCCTCAGTGTGAAAAATTTCTTCCTTATACCCAGTCTAAATCTATTCTTCTTTAGTTTAAATCCATTACTCCTTGTCCTGTCACAACAGGCCTTGCTAAAAAGATTCTCCCCATCCTTCCTGTAGGCCCCCTTTCAGTACTGGAAGGTCGCAATAACGTCTCCTCGCAGCCTGCTCTTCTCCAGGCTGAACAACCCCAACTCTCTCAGCCTGGCCTCGTAGGAGAGGGGCTCCAGCCCTCGGATCATTTTGGTGGCCTCCTCTGGACCCGCTCCAGCAGGTCCGTGTCCTTCTTGTGCTGAGGGCCCCAGAGCTGGACGCAGTGCTCCAGGTGAGGTCTCAGCAGAGCAGAGCAGAGGGGCAGAATCCCCTCCCTCGACCTGCTGGCCACGCTTGTTTTGATGCAGCCCAGGATAGGGTTGGCCTTCTGGGCTGCAAGCGCACATTGCTGGCTCATGTCCAGCTTTTCATCCCCCAGTAGCCCCAAGTCCTTCTCCGCAGGGCTGCTCTCCATCCCTCCATCCCCCAGCCTGCATTGATATTGGGGGTTGCCCCATCCCAGGTGCAGGACCTTGCACTTGGCCTTGTTGAACCTCATGAGGTTCACAGAGACCCACCTCTCCAGCTTCTCCAGGTCCCTTTGGATGACATCTCGTCCTTCTGGTGTGTCAACCGCACCACTCAGCTTGGTGTCGTCTGCAAACTTGCTGAGGGTGCACTCGATCCCACTGTCTGTGTCATGGATGAAGATATTAAACAGCACTGGTCCCAGTACGGACCCCTGAGGAACACCATCTGTCTCCATTTGGACATTGAGCCGTTGACCATTACCTTCTGGATGCAACCATGCAACCAATTCCTTATCCACCAAACAGTCCACCCATCAAATCCATATCTCCCCAGTTTAGAGAGAAGGATGTTGTGGGGGACCGTGTTGAACGCTTTACAGAAATCCAAGTAGATGACATCCATTGCTTTTCCCTTGTCCACTGATGCAGTCACTCCTTCACAGAAAGCCCCGAGGTTGGTCAGGCAGGACTTGCCCTTGGTGAAGCCGTGCTGGCTGTCTCGATTCACCTCCCTGTCCTCCATGTGCTCGAGCATAGCTTCTAGGAGGATCTGCTCCATGATCTTCCCAGGCACAGGGGTGAGGCTGACAGGTCGGTAGTTCCCAGGGTACTCCTTTCTTCCCTTTTTAAAAATGGGCACAACATTCCCCTTCTTCCAGTCCCCAGGGCCTTCACCTGACTGCCAGGACTTTTCAAATATCATGGAGAGTGGCTTGGCAACTACAACAGCCATTTCCTTCAGGACTCTGGGATGCATCTCATCAGGTCCCATAGACTCATGTACATTGAGGTTCCTCAGGTGGTCTCGAACCTGATCTTCCCTTACAGTGTGGGAGGGGCTTTACCCCCCTGTTCCCCATCTTGCGGTCCATCGATTTGGGAGGGGTGAGGAGAGAGGTTGCCAGTGAAGACTGAGGCAAAGAAGTTGTTGAGTACCTCAGCCTTCTCCTCGTCTGTTGATCCTAGGTCACCATTCTTGTTCATTGTGGGGGGTGGGGTGGGTACGCTTTCTTTAATCTTCACAGCTGTGGACATGTTACATCCCTGGCTGCAGGGCAATGTGCAAGAATGTCCTGAAGGGATCTCCCAGAGCTGGCACGTCCCATGGTTGGTGCAGAGGAGAAGGACATGCTCTGGAGCAGGGATTTCCTGCTTCACTGTTAGAGGGACAAGGCATGACCGCTGCCTTCTGCTGGGGATGGCTGCAGGGGTGTGAAGCCGGGAGTACCCCCAGGGCTGTCCAGAGCTGTCCTGCCAAGCAGTTTTGCTGCGCCTCAGGGGGCTGTGTGCTGGGGCAGGGACTCTGCCGCCTGCCAGGGTCAGCACTCAGCCTGCCCGGGGAGCTCGCAACCGTGCTGCGGGGAGAGGCTGTGGGTGGAAGGAGCGATCCCCAGGAGGGCAGGGTCTTTGCTGCTGAGAGGGTGCTGCGCGGGTCAGAGCTGTTCACAGCTCCAGAGCACCCCAGGACATTGTTGAGGAGATGCTTCAAGGAGAAGGACACAGCAGCGATTCATATAAAGACAAGGAGATTTCCCAAGTCTGACTTTTCAATTTCCTACTCTTGGGTGATGGCAGGGGGGAAATGGAAAAGGAGCTCTCAAGTTTGAACAAGTCACTGAGACTCCTGAACTGTGAATTTGAGTGATCAGTGAGTCTGCTAGGAGCCTCCTAAAGCACCTTCAGCCACTTCTCTTCCTATGGACAGCCCCTGCATCACCTTTGCTGGATTCATCAGGGTTGTTCTGGCCTGCCCTTTTCCACCTGCAAACAAGAACATGCACCCAGGCAGTGCCCTGCCAACAGGCAGGTTGCTGCAGGGCCAAGGTGAGTGCACAGAGGCTGGGATGGGGCCTGTGAGTGCTGATGGGAAAAAGCCATGGGGCAGGGAAACACCCCCTAGGAGGAAAATCTCCAGGCAGCAAGGATATGACCAGGGAATGGGAAGAAAGTAAATCCAGAAATCTTGTGGGAGGGAGGAATCAGAAAGCTGTGTATCTCCCCTCCCAGTAGAGATGCCTTCCCCTGAGCAAGCCCCCTTGCCTCCTGTCCCAGCCAGCAAAGCCTCTGCCCTCAGGGCCGTGGGCTCCAAGGCATGAACCACCTCCTCAGCAGGCAGAGCTCCAGCAGAGCCGCGGGGCAGCTCTCCAGCCACGCGTCCACTTCCCTCTGCAGAGCACAGGGGCTGAGAGCAGCTGCCCAGCAATGTCGGGGAGGTGGCCCAGCTGGGTAAAGGTGATGCTTTCCTGGGTGCGCAGCTGCCTCTCTGCTTGCCTCTCTCAGCCAGCACCCCAGGGTACTTTTCCTTTTTCTCCACCTACCTGTGCTATTGTTCCTGCTATCTTGCTCTTGCTGTCAGGCTCTCTGGGGATGGGAGTTTCAGCTGCAGAGTCACACACTGATCATGTGGGTGCTCCCGTGCAGGTGTGTCCATGGAAATGAAGTGCCCCAGCTTTCACCTGTGGGGCTGTGGGGAAGGCAGCCTGTGGAGCTGGGGAATGAGCTGGCTTTTTGTTAATCAGATGCCATTGCTAGGACACTTGGCTGTCTCCTTGAGGTGTCCTTCCAAGCTCTCCCATAGCACCTTTGTGTTTTCTGAAAGTCCCACAGAGAAGCGCAGAGATGCTACGACCAAGGAAATGCTGTGGGGTTGGTGACATGAGCCATGCATGTCCGTGCCTAGAAGCGGGGTGAGGAGACCTTGAGAAAGGGAGAGATATTGAGTGATCTGTGGTTGATCCGTCTGCCCCCAGCCTTGTCTGGTGACTTTTCAGGGTAACATGGGAGTGTGATCACCCTCCATCTGAGAATGGTGTCATTCCAGAGTAGATGGGAACAAGACAGAGGGACAGATCAACTCCCCTCACTCTGCTCTAAGCCACAGGCAATCCTCTTGCTTTGCAGGACTCACTCTGTTCTCCCTGAGAGCAGCAGCAATGCTGAGGGTTTCTGACATCCAAGAGCACTCCCCAGGTGAGATGAGGGGAGCTGTCAAGAGCCCCAAACCCCTCAAACTGCTGTTGCCATCCCCATGCCTTAGCACTGTGAGTGCAGATGCTGACAAGCCCTTCTGCGTCAGGACCATTTTCACCTGAGCAAGTCAAACAGCAGGACTGCCCCTGCCCCCACGGTGCCCATGAACCCACTGCTGCAGAGCAGGGCTGACTCCTTGGCATGCTGTGGGCAGGGGCCCTGTCCTCACGGCACACTTAGCCAGCGTCAACCAGGGCTCCAGCCACGGAGCTGAGGAGAGTCTCCTGGAGGAAGACAATGGGGTGTGCTTGGCAGGGGGAGTATCTATGGGAAATGGCTTTGATTGTGCTCAGAGAAGTCTCCCCTAACTTACTGTGTTTTCCTCCTTGAACAGTGCCCCATGCCCGGAGCAGCAGATGTCCAACGGCAGCTCCATCACTGACTTCCTCCTCCCGGCGCTGGCAGACACGCGGAGCTGCAGCTCTTGCACTTCTGGCTCTTCCTGGGCATGTGCCTGGCTGCCCACCTGGGCAACGGCCCCATCATCACTGCCATGGCCTGCCACCTCCGCCTCCACACCTTGTCATGAATGCAGGTCTGTGAATCCTGCTGATTATATCAATTCACTATGAATGAGTGACTTTACACAGTTTGATTTAGTAAAAGTTAGAATTTACTTGCAGTGAATTGCAGAATTTGATTATAATATTTTCAATAGTACTCAATCATCAATGATTAATAAAATGATGAGACAAAATTGATCAAAACAGTGACTTAGTTACAGATTCGAAGATGCCAAGGTTCACTCTATTACTACATAGAACCACATAAAAGAGAATTAAATCACACTGAGTTAAAATGATTCATTAAAGCATTGCATATATATGGAATAAAGGCAAGGCGGGGGGGCCCTCCCGTTGAGTCACGAGGTTTAGACTAGACCCCCTTGCTTTCTAAACTCCTTCTCACAGAGGAGCCTAGGTGCGGCTAGGTTTAGTCCTAGTCTCAGACTTGGTCAAAGGTTTATATGGATAAGGAGAATGTATATATATGCATATATGTATATCTAGTACATAGGAAAAGTATATAAAAGACATTGGATTATATGAAAGAGAGAGAAATCGTATGTAGGGGATAGGAAAACCCTCCCGTTGAGTCACGAGGTTCAGAATGGACCCCCTTGCTTTCTAAACTCCTTCTCAGAGAGGAGCCCAGGTGTGGCTGGGCCCACTCTTAGTCTCAGACTTGGTCAATGGTTTAGGAGAGTAATGCTAGAAGAATAGTACAGCAATATAAAACTCCTTTTAAAATTAAATCATACATCTACAAAACTACTTAAATTGATTCATGCATGCACACTTACAACTATAAATGCATATATGAAAATAGCATACCTGTTAAAAATTCCCCTCGAGTTTAGTGAAATACTCACATCTAATGCCTTGGCATTTCTCAACGGGCGAGAGCAGAGTCTCGAGGACTGAAGAATATCAGCAGCCCAGGCTGCGTTGTCGATCTCTGGCAATGGAGTTCTGGTAGCAGCAGACTTTCGGAGTCTGCTAGTTTTCACTGACTCTGAGAGGCGTTTCGATCAGAGGGAGATGCTGGTACAGCCCGCGGAGGTCCAGGAGAGCTCAAAGGGCCTCACCTGGGACTGCCGTTTATAGGATTGTGAGATGATTGACTTTAATCACCAGTAAATTTCCATCCGACCCACAATTCGGGTCGGCTTGTTGCTGGAATTCCAGCAGCGATGATACCACCCTGTTTCAAGGCTGTCCGGGGTAGCTGTTTGTTCTCGTTCCCCTCGTTAGCCATGATATGAATGTTGATAAGAACAGAGCCGCTCTCTGCTCCAGCCATGTAGGAGTTTCTGGTACAATTAAGAGGTGCTTAACTGACCAACTCGCTACACAAAAGCTGCGGCCTGGAATTCCGGAGATTGTAAAGCAGCCGAAGTAAAGGGGAAAAACAGGACAGAAAAAAAAACCAGGGGCAGGGGGAAGATGTACCACCACAATGCAGGACTGGGCACTTCTCCTTGAAGAACTTAGTGAGGTTTTTGTTGGCCAAATCTCAGAGTTTCTCAAGGTCCCCATGGACTGAAGCTTCATTGTGCCAGCTGTTAATACGTGTGTGTAGGTGGCTCACCCTGCCCAGTGATGCCTCTAACAAGATGACAGCACAAGGAACTGGAGGACATGAGAGACAATAAAAGGAGGTCCTAGTTCAATGGACTTGCTGAGCAAGGTAGGCATTCCCATGGCAGCCATCCCAGAAACACCCAAGAGGGCACTAGGCAAGCAAAGCCAGGGCCCGTGGGCAGAGGGAAAAGAGGTGGGCTGTTTGTGTGGGAGGATATGAGGAAGACCAAAGGGAAGAACTTGTGAGGGGGAAAAGAGGGAAGGGAAAAATAGGAGCTAAAGCAAAGGATGGGATGAGGACCATTTTAGGGGCACCTGTCAAGCAGCCCTGAATCTGAGCAGGGAAATCAGCCTGGCTGGGTACCCTTCCGATGTGCCTGTACAGTAGTGCACACCGTCTGGGGAGCAAACCGAAGGAGTCAGGGGTCTGTGGGGAGGTCCTGAGCTGCAATCTCATGGGGATAACAGAGACACGGTCACGTAGCTCACACCACTGGGGTGTGGCCATGGATGGAAGCAGCCTCTAGGAAGGATGGGGCAGGTCAGTGAGGAGGAGAAGTTGCCCAGTGTGTGAACAAGCAGCAGGACTGCATGGAGCTCTGCCTAGTGACAGGTGATGAGCCAGCTGAGAGCTGATGGGTCGGGATTAGTGGACAGACCTGCACGGGTGACGTGCAGTCGATGTCTGCTACAGACCAACCATATTAGGAAGAAGGAACAGATGAGACTTCTTCAGCCAACTGGAAGAAGCTTCACATTCTCGGGCCCTGGTCCTCATTTTGGACTTTAGGCACTCAGACATCTGCCTGGAGGGCAGCACAGTAGAGCAGGAAACATGCAGGAGGTTTCTGGAGGGCACCAATAACCTCCTGAACATAGGCCAAGGTCAAGGCCCACCTCAAGTTCAATCTGGAAATTCAGTCTGGATGTGAAGAAAGGATTTGACAAGGATTCCAGCAGCAAGAGGAAGGCTAGGGAAAATGTGCGCCTGCTGCTAGATGTGTCAGGGACCCTGGTGACAGAGAACAGAGGACGGGCCAGGGTACTCAATGCCTTCTTCAATCTCTGTCTTTACTGGTGAGACCAGCCTTCAGGAATCTCAGGCCCCAAGAGAGAAAGTCTGGAGCAAGGAAGACTTACCCTTGGTGTAGGAGTCACAGGCTAGATTCTAACAGCACGTTAGAAGAAATGGACATACGTAAGTCCATGGGACCTGAGGGGATGCACTCATGAGCGTTGAGGGAGCTGGCTGATGTCGTTGTAAGGCTGCTTGAAATCACCTTTGAAAGGTCATGGTGATAGGGAGAGGTTCCTGAGGGCTGGGAAGAAAGCAAAAGGCAAGTGTCCCTTGTGTCTTGAAGAAGGGCACAAAGGTGGATCTGGAGAGCTTTACCCTGTTCTCCTGTAGGAGAGGCAGTAGACAAGCTGAGCAAGTCTGGACTAGATAATTGGAAAATGAGGTAGATTGAAAATGGACTGAATGGTCCAAACAGCACAAAGTCCATCTGCAGGACAGTCACCAGTGGTGGAGCCCATTCTATTCAAGCTTTCCTTAATGTCCTGGAGGATGGGACCAAGGGCATCGTGAGCAACTTTGTGGGTGACAGAAAGCTGAGATGAGTGCCTGATGCGCAGGATGGTTGCACTGCCATTCAAGAAGACCTGGGCAGGCTGGAGAACTGTGCAGAGAGGAACTGCATGAAGTTCAGCAAAGGAAACCACCAAGTTCTTCACCATGGGCAAGAGTAACCCCATGGAGCAGCTCAGGCTGTGGGGGGCGACTGGCTGGAAAGCAGCTTTGAAGAGTAGGACTTGGGGGTTTTGCGGACAAGCAGCTGAGCATGAGGCACCAGTGTGGCTGTGTGGCAAAGCAGGTCTACAGCATCCTGGGCTGCATTTGGAAGAGGACTGCCAGCAGGTCAAGAGAGGTGAACCTTCCCCTCTAGTCTGGCCTGGTGAGGCCACATCTGGAGTGCTGTGTTCAGTGGTGGGCTCCTTACTACGAGAGAGACATGGGCATACTGGAGTGAGTTCACCATGGTGGAAGCAACCACCGGATGGCTGCAAACATATCCCGTGCCCCATGCCCCCACCTGGAACACTATCTTGGGTATTGAAAAGCAAGTGCTATGGTGACATAGCACCCTAGAAAGAACTGAGTCAGACAATGGGACTCATTTCTGAAACAACTGCATAGACACCTGGGCCAAAGAGCACGGCATTGAGTGGGTGTATCACATCCGCTATCACGCACCAGCCTCCGGGAAAATCGAGTGATCCAATGGACTGTTAAAGACTCCCCTGAGAGCAATGGGTGGTGGGACATTCAAACATTGGCATACACATTTAGCAAAAGCCACCTGGTTAGTCAACACCAGGGGATCTGCCAATCGAGCTGGCCCTGCCCAATCAAATCTCTTATGTACTGTAGAGCGGGATAAAGTCCCTGTAGCACACATAAAAAATATGCTGGGGAAGTCCCTCTGGGTTACTCCCTCCTCGGGCAAGGGCAAACCCATCCATGGGATTGCTTTTGCTCAAGGACCTGATGTGTACCTCAAGGGAATTTGATTTGGGGTGAAAATAGCCAAAGAATTGAATTGTATGATGTTAAGTGTTATATACTACTGTATATCACCACTTCTCTGGTCGCTATATGCCATATCAGCGGTCTTACAGTAACAATCACCCAGATTAATGAAGAATGAACTTTGAGGAAACTGAGCAAAGTGCAGCAGTGATGGAAACAGATCTGGCAATTCAACACCGCACAGCTGGGCATGACGTAGGTGGTGTAGAATAAGGGGCGGATGCTGTCCTGGTTTTGGCTGGATAGAGTGAATTTTCTTCCTGGGGGCTGGCATGGTGCTGTGTTTTGGATTAAGTTTGAGAATAATGTTGATAACACACTGATGGTTTAGTTGTTGCTAAGTAGTGCTTGACCACACTGGTCAAGGGCTTTTCAACTTCTCATGCCCTGCCAGCAAGAAGCAGGGAGGGGTCAGAGCCAGGAGAGTTGACCCCAACTGGCCAGAGGGCTATTCCGTACCATATGACATCATGCTCAGTATAGAAACTGGGGGAAGTTGGGCAGGAGGCAGCGATCGCTGCTCAGGGACTGGCTGGGATCGGTCAGTGGGTGGTGAGCAATTGCATTGTGTATCATTTACTTTGCATATTATTATTAATATTATTATTATTACTACTACTACTATTTTACTTTATTTTCTTTCAATTACTACAGTGTTCTTAACCCACAAGTTTACTCAGTTTTAGTCTTCCGCTTCTCTCCCCCATCCCACCGGGGCAGGGGACGAGGGTCAGCGAGCGGCTGTGTGGTGCTTAGTTGCTGGCTGGGGTGACAGCACGACAGGGAGGGACACAAAATACCCTCTGCCATGGAAATGTGCCCACGTTAGCACCCTCCCAGCCAGGCCCTTCTTCAGGCCAGGGGCTGGATGACGGCTCTGGCTTCCAGTCCACGTCTCATGGGGATCCCTTCTCCCTCCCCCTGGCCTCTCCCTCCTCTGCCTCCCCCAGCGCTGAGGGAAAGGTCCCCCCACGCCCCCTGCTCCCACCCCTCCTGCACCTGCACACAGGCACTGCCCCAGCACAACCCCACACTGAGCCCCGTGGCCAGGCAGCAGGAGGGCAGGGGTTGGGGCTGAGGCGCAGCAGGAGGAGGGGCTGCCAGGGCTGCCATGGGGCCTTCCAGCCCCTGCCCAGGACGGAGGCAGCTGTGGGGCTGTGAGGGGAGTGCTGGGCTCTGCCAGGGCCCAAGGCAGCAAGAAGAGCCCATGGAGACTGGGGTGCTGGCAGAGGCAGCCAAGGGGCAATGCCAGCCCCGTGCTCCCCAGCAAGTGGCTCTGCACCCTGTGCCAGGGCAGTGGGGAGCAGAGCTGCCTCCTAACCAGTGTGGGAGGTGATCCGCGGGATGTGATAGCCCCTGGGGCTGGCTGGGGGGTCCAGGGCACCGCAGCCACCTGTGGGCTCACTTGTGTGGGGCCACAGCCCAGGGCTCAGCCCAACACGGCAGCTCTGTCGTGGCCTGTGTGCTGTGGGACCAGCATGGCCCAGGCAGGGCCTGGGGGAAAGAGCAGCTGGGGAAGCCCGAGGTGAGGAGATGGGCGCTCCCGCTGGGGCGCATCACAGCACCTTGCAGAGAGACAGTTTTGTTGGAAACTTTTGCTGGCAGGGTGGAAACGTGTCTGCCAGCAGGAATATTGCCCAGGGACCATGGGCTCTGGCAGCCCCACAGCCTGACCCCGAGCCCGCTGCCCCCGAGATGTGCCCCTTCCCCACCACCACGTCTTTGTGCTCTGCTCCCCCCAGTCAGCCTCAGGGAGACACCCCGACAGCGGGGCAGGCAAGCACCAGCTCTGGGCCATACCCCAAAGGCTTTTAATAGGAACAGCTGCGGAGGCACAGCGTGAAACCAGGGGAATCAAAAGAGAGGCGATGGCCGGCTGTTTCTGCTGCCCGTGGGAAGAGGGAGACGGTTCCCTGGTGCTCACGGCTCTCCCAGCTGCAAAGTCCCCTCCTCGCTCCCGGCTGCACCCAGCTGCACGGCAGGGATGGGCTCTCCTGGCGCGGGGCTCAGGGATGGCTGTGCACTGAGCTCTGCTGTCGCAGCCTTTCTGTGCTCAGGGGGATGTGCCAGAGGCACCTCTTCAGCATCGTCATAGCCTGTGCTCTCTGGGGACAGGAACCAGGCATCTCCCTCAGCTGCAGGGGCCCCAGCACTTCTCTGCGAGCGCAGGTTTGCCCCTGCAAGCAGCAAGGCAGGCCATTGCACGTTGGCCCCATGGGGTGCCCCTCCTGCTCTCTGCATCACCTGCCTCCCGTCTCCTCCTCCCTCCTGACATGTCCAGCTCCCTCTGCCAGCCCCGGGCCCCCCAGGGAAAACTCCCAGGGCAGGGTCCCCCATCCCAGGAGCTTGGGCTCTCCGTACGGCAGCGATTCACCCGGCACCAGGGATGGCATCCCATAAAGCGGCAGCACCATCTTTCCCTCTCACCTCCAGGGGCATCCCTGGGCCCTGCTCCCTCCTCTGGTGCCCTGGGCATTTCCCAGGCTCCCTGCCCAGGGGCAGGATCCTCCCCAGGGGCAGAAACCTCCCTGGCATCATCATAGCCATGCGCTGGGTCACTTCCAGGCAGGACAGGGACGTCTGAAAGGAGAGGGGAGCTGGTGACACTGAGGAGATACATCTGCAGAGCAGAGGGCGGGAGGATGCCCAGGGCCGTGGGGCTCAGACCCTGGTGTTGGCAGCACCCCAGGAGACTCCCCAGCTCTGTGGGGACACTCAGTGACACCGCTGTCCCTCACATGGCTGCAGGGAGGAGAGATCCACTCCTTCCCGCACCCTGTTACCTGGTGCTGAGCCCGGACCCTCCTCCTCCTTGCTGTCCGCGGGGTAGGGCTGCAGCTTGGCCAGGGACCCCTCTGAGTAGGAGCCTGGAGAGAGGTGCAGCGGCTGTTATGGGAGTGTGCTCTGCTGAGCCGGCTTGTGGTGAGTGCTGCTGGGGACGGGGGACCCACAGAGGCAGGGCTGTGTGGGGAGGAGGGCTCAGGACTCACCCTGCTCCCCTGGGACCAAGCCTGCCTCAACGGGGCTCCCAGAGCTGCCCCGGGACAGCCCCTTCCCTCAGCCCTGCGGTGCCACCCGGGGATTTATGCAGGGGCAGGCAGAGAGGGGCTGTCCCTGGCTGCGATGGGAAGAACTGCTGGGGAGGAAGCTCCTCTGCTGGGCCCAGGACCCGGCTGCTCTCCCCACACACCCCAGCGCTGCAGGGACCGTAGGCCAGGGGACTGCCGCGGGTCAGCCCTAGGTGGAGGTTTGGGGACAGAGCCCTGCCGATGTGCCCCCATGAGGGACCCACACCCACCTGAGATGCTGAACCTCGCCCGCTTCTCCCATGCCGGGCCGTAACCGATCTCCTCATAGACGGCGTCAGGGAAGGGCTCCCACGCTCTCCCCGAGCCTGCGGACAGCGGCAGGGCTGGCCCAGGGACAGGCAGAGAGGGGACAGGATCCCGCTCTGCTCCCCCTGCTTTGGTCCCCGGGGCCAGCAAAAGGCTCTGGCCACAGCACAGCCCCGCTGCGCTGCCTGCTCACCGCTACCCCTTCCTCAGTGAGGGCAATGTCCCCACGGAGGTGAGCGGGGGCAGCGACACCCTCACAGCGTCCCCTCAGAGACAGCCCTTGTGCCCCTCTGGCCCCTGGGTCAGCTCCCCGGTGCTGAGCTTGGAGCAGCTCCCGCCTCTCCTCTCCCCCTGGAGCTGCCCCCTCTCTGCCCCAGGGATCCATAGCACGGCCCCTGCCCTGCCGCGGGGAGGTCACGGTTGCACAGAGGAACAGCCTGGGGGCCTGAAACCACAGGGATGGACCCTGCTGCCCCACGTTCCTCCTGGCATCTCCCCTGCCCCACAGACCCCTCCAGAGCTGCCCGGAGCGCTGCCAGTGTCGTGTCCTCGTCTGTGTCCCCTCTGCTCCCACCTCCCCCAGCCCAGCTCCGCCATTTCTCTCCTCGCCCCGTCCCTAACTCCCGCCGTGCCTGGACTCTCTCTACCCCTTGCTGCTGGTGGCCCATGGCCCATGGTCAGGCGGTGGATGAGGCGGCACATGGCAATGAAGGCAGCACACACGCTTATCCCCCCAGCTCTGCCTGTGCCGCTCACTGACACCTGCCAGCACCCCTGGCCTTGCCAGGAGGCATCTTTCCCCGGGACCCACCTGCGCGCCCAGCCCTGGCGCTTCGCACTTGCCCGGCCAGGAGGGCCAGGAGCAGGCAGAGAAGGGCCCCCAGGACGATGCAGATGATGACGGGCAACGACAGTCTCCCGCTGCCAGTCGGACGGTCCCGGCTGGGATCTGCATGGGCAGGAAGAGAGAAAGGGCAGCAGCAGGCCTGGGAGAGGTGGGGGCCGGCACACCCCAGTGCTGCCCCCCACTACAGCAGGGGTAGGGGACCCCAGGAGTGAGGGATGAGGAAGCTCCCAGGCTGCTGGGTAAATGAGAGCCCTCCCCAACGCCCCTCCCCACTGCTGTCCCGGTGCCTCCTCTTGGGAGTTTCACACCCCAGCAAGGAGCCCCCTCCCTGCGGCTGTGGCTCACAGCTGGCCCCGAGAAGAGCCAGCGCTGGCAGGGAGGACAGGTTACCTGCTCGCGGGGTTGGTGCTGCCGTCCTGGGTGCAGCTGCAGAGGGGAGAAAGGGAACTGGGCTGAGAGGGTGGCTGTGAGGGTACCAGGGAGCCGTGCGTGTGTGTGTGCACGCGTGCGTATATCCCTGCCACCCCCCACCCACACTGCCCCTCCTGCGAGGCTGGTCAGGGGGGCTGGGACAGAGCCCAGGGCCCTGCTCTGGCTATCGGGCAGGATGGCGCAGGCAGCCCAGGAGATGCCCCTGGGGGCTGCAGGGCCCTGCAGGCAGGAGCCGGAGGACATCCAGCCGCACAGAGGCTGCTGCCCACTTGGCACCAGGCTCCCATGCTCCACAGGCACAGCCTTGCTCTCAGCAGCTCTGCAGCCATGAGGGGACCCAGTGGGGAAAACGCCTGCCCCGGCTCCCTGCCAATAGCCCAGCGAGGGCTGCCAGCCCCGCCGCTCACCTGAGCACTGCACGGCAGCGTCCTCCTTATGCCGGCAGGCCCCGCTGTCCCCAGGCCGAGCCCAGCAGGCCTGCAGAGATGGCTCAGACCCCCGGCACTCCACCTGCTCCAGCCAGATGGGGCCCGTCCCCTCCCCAAACGCAGCCTCGTCCAGGGCAGACACTGCGGGGCCACAGCCCAGCTGCCTGCACGCCACCTCGGCATCCTGCATGTCCCAGGAGTCGTCACACACCGTCCCCCAGGAGCCGCGATGCCAGACCTCCACCCTGCCCGAGCACCCGCTCTCGCCTCCCACGGCACGAATCTTCTCCCTGTCTGGAGAAGGCAGAGACCTCCCAGGGCACCGGGCAGCAGGCAGAGCCCTGCCAGGAGAGAGGGGCATGCAGAGGAGCAGCTACCTGTGCAGCTCGTGGAGTTTGGGCACACGGTCCCCACGGCCGGGGCTGTTTCTGGCCGTCTCCCTGCAGAAGGCAATGCTGCCGTGAAGGGGCTGCTGAAGGGGGTCGTGCAGCAGAGAGTGGGGCTGAGCTCTGCTCATGCCTCCCTGTGCCACCTCGCTCATGGCAGCAGCTGAACCCCGCTCCTTCAGGGGACATGCACGGCACTGTGGGGGACCCTGGCTGCTCAGCCCCAAAGGGACCCTGGCTCACAGAGAAGCAGGAGGGTGTCCGTGGAGGGGACACGCCTCGCAGCCCTGGCTGGTCTCTTCTGAGACCTTGCCTGGAGACACCGCTGCCTCCCCCGGGCGCTGCTGGCAGCCGGCTGGCAACTGCTGGCGAACGAACGTGTGGGGCTCTGAGAGCTGAAGTGCCATTTGTGCCACCAGAAGCAGCAGGGTCTGGCACGTACAGTAAAAGCCCCCGTGGGCCCTGTCTCTGCGCTTGACTGTGCCCGGCAGGGAGCAGGAGCTGGGGCGATGCTGGTGCCCAGGAAGCTCAGAATTACCACTGCAGGTGATGTGGGTCTCCTCTCGCAGGTCATCGCACGACCGTGGGTCCCAGGGAGCAGAGGGACACTGCCAGAAGGAGCTGTTTCTCTCCCCACACTCCACGCGATCCAGCCAGGCGTGGCCAGACACCCTACCAGAGGGCAGGCGTGTTTCCAGGGTCCCCGCGTCCCCGCAGCCCAGCTCCTTGCATGCCAGCGACACCGTTTGGAGAGTCATTGAGTTGGAGCAAACGCTCCCCCATGTGCCATTGTAGAAAACCTGCAGGCGCCCGGAGCAGTTGCTGCCGTTCCCCAGCCTCAGGGCCATGAAATCTGGGAGGAAAGGCCCCAGAGGGGCACAGGCTGGTGTGGGGCTGTGGGAGCAGAGAAGCCTCTTCCCCCCGCAGGCCCTGGCCAGGCAGGGGCACGGCCAGCAAGTCACCCTTTTGCCAGGGGCCGAGAGAAGTCCCTGACGGAGAGACACCCATGCCCTCCCCGCTAAGCCCTGGGCACAGCTCAGCTGACAAGGGACCCCCCGTGGGACCGAGGGGCTTCGTGCAGGGGTGTCCCCAGGACAGGCTCGGGCAGGGGCTCCGAGGCAGCCAGGCACAGCCTGGGCCGTTGCCGGCTCTCCCCTCGTCCCGGCCTCCCCGGGCGCTGGGCTCCCACCACAGCTCCCGGCACAGACCTGAGCAGACGACTCCTGCGTCCTCTTTGTGCGCGCAGTCGTGCTGCCCCCAGGACCCTGCCGGGCAGTCCCAGAGAGCAGCTTCGGCCCCGGAGCAGTTCACGCCATCCAGCCAGATCTGACCGGAGCCTTCCCCGAAGCGAGCGGAGCCGACCGCCTCCACCGCCCCGCCGCAGCCCAGCTGCTGGCAAACGATGGCGGCATCAGACAGGTCCCAGCCATCGTCGCAGACGGTCCCCCAGCTGCCCTGGTAGTAGATCTCCACTCTCCCAGCGCAGCGCCCGGGCCCCTTCACCAGCCGCACCTGCCGGCTCCCTGCAGCAGGAAGAAACCCCAGCTGCCCTCAGGGGCTGCTGCCCACCCAGCCCAGAGCCCGGGGGGCCCGTGCAGTGCCACTCACCCGCGCACACGACCCCCACGTCCTCCGCAATCCCTGCCGCCGCTGCGCTCTCGGGCAGGGAGGTGTTGCAGAGGCTCAGCTCGGCCTCGTGCCCTGCGCACCGCACCCCTCGCAGCCCCACGGGACCCGTCCCTCTCTGAGGCTTCGCGGGGTTGTAGGCTTTTTCTGCCTCTCTGCACCTCAGCTGACGGCACACCACGCTGGCCTCCCGCACGTCCCACTCGTCATCCAGGACTCGGCCCCACGTCCCGCGCTGCAAGATCTCCACTCGTCCGTCGCACCGGCTCCCTCCACCCACCAGCCGCAGGGCCGTGGAGCCAGCGGGGCCTGGGGACAGCAGCCGTGCCCCAGCCCTCGGCAGCACCACAGAGCCCACAGACCTGCAGCACCTCCCCAGGCTCTGCAACCCGCACAGCACCCTGCAGCTCACCCGCCTGCCCCAGCCCTCTGCGCTCAGCTTCAGGAGCACGTTTCCACAGGATTGCTTTCCCAGGCCCTGAGCAAGACGCTGTCTTTGCTCTTGGTGGGGCAGAGCCACCCAACACGTCTCTGCTGAGGGCGATGGGGCAGCTCCCGCAGGAGGGAGCAGCAGCCGCTGCAGGGACCCGGGCACAGGCAGTGCTGGCCAAGCCTTGCCCAACCTCAGCGCTGACACCGGCGCTGCTGAGACAGCAGGCAGAGCCCGCACGTCTGTGCCCCTCTGCATCCCTGGGTTTGGGGTCTGGGCGCCTGCGTCCCTGCCAGGGAGCAGAGCACGGGGGGCCTTTCTGAGCAAACAGCACAAGGTTGGGTCTTGTGCTGACCAGAAGCACCAGGAGCAAGGGCAAAGCCCAGCCCCGCTCTGCACCTCACCCCCCAGGTCTGCTGCTGGGGGCACCTGGGCAGCCCCCACGGGCGTGGGATTGGGCTCTGAGGGGGGGTCTCTGTGGGGCTGGGACAGGGCTGTCTGCAGCCAGAGGGATGGAGCTGAGCCCCACAGCCCTATCCTGGGCCTGTCCTGCAGCAGCAGAGCAGAGGACCCCGCGCCTGGCGCTGGCCGCAGGGCCTGAGCCACTGCCCTGGGGGGCAGAGATGCCTGACCTCGTTCACTCTTCAGCTCTCCCACATCGGAGCCGTCGGTGAGAGCAGGCAAAGCCCTCCAGGTTGCTCCTGGTGCAGGCAGGGTTTCTCAAGGGACAAATGCAGCTGGTGCTGCCACGGGCTCCCCTGCTTTGGGTGGCCATGGCACCTTTTCCCAGCACCCACCTGAGCAAATGACAGCAGCGTGGTTCTCGGGGGAGCACGGTGAGGCCCCCAGGGCAGTCACTGGGCACTGTCCCAGGTGGGCTTCAGTCCCCTCACAGTGGAATGAGTCTCTCCACACAGGTCCGGTTCCACTCCCAAAATGCCCTCCTCTGGGAATGGACTCAGCAAACCCGCAGTCGAGGTGACGACAGAGAACGTGGGCGTCCAAGAGATCCCAGCGGGAGGCACAGAGGGTGCCCCAGGTGCCCAGCACCTGCACCTCCACTCGCCCCTCACACGCCGTGCTGCCGTTCACCAGCCGGAACCCTGTGTACTCCGGGGACAGAGAACGATGAGAGAGTGCGCACCCAGCACGGCACGGTCCCTGCCCTGCTCCCCTGTCCCCAGCACACCCCCGGATATGTAACACCCCACCCTGAGTCCTTACGTGTGCAGGTGACACCGACAGCATTGGCATGGGTGCAAGGCTGGTCCCTGCGGGATCCCCTGGGGCAGGAGATGAGAAGGGATTCGTTCCCGGCACACTGCAGCTCTCTGTCCCACATGGGACCCACACCTTCTCCAAAGCGAGCTGCCCCAGGCACGGACAGGGCTGTGCCACACTGGAGCTCCCTGCAGACCACCTTGGCAGCTTTGGGACCAAAGTCGGAGTCACAGACAGTCTTCCACTGGTTCCCGTCATGGACCTCCACACGTCCTGAGCAGGGGCTGTCCCCTCCGACCAGCTGGACAAATCCTGGAGCAACCAAAGACCCCTCAAGCTCTCCCAGAGCCCTCTGGCAGTTACGTGCCTACATCCCAGCTGCTCTGCAAGGTGGCCACAGGCAGAGAGACCGCAACCACCCCACCACTGCCAGTGGGTGCCGATGGCACAAACACACCAGGGCCCCCCTGCCGCTCCTCAGGCATCATCACAGCACTTGTGGGCTTGCTGCTGTCCGCAGCCGGTGTCTGTGCCAGCTCCCCACGCTGGCACCTGCCCAGGGAGCGGGTCCTCAGCCAGGGCCAGAGTGCAGTGCCAGGCACGCACATCCCCACCAAGGGCCAGGCAGAGGGCAGGGGAGCGGGCAGAGGAGCAGCCCTGGGCTGACACGAGCTCCCGGTGCAAGCACAGGCACTGAGGACAGTGCAAGTGCTGGCAAAGCCCCTGTGGCACAGGGCAGCCGCGGGCTGGGGCAGGCAGGAAAGGCTGGGCAGCAGCTTGGCCCTGCCTGCCTGGGGCCGTATCCCCATGGGCTGGAACTCATGGGGGGACCCTGGGAGAGGAATGAGGTGCCACGGGCCACCCTGCTCCTCTGCCCAAGGCCAGCGCTCCTCCCCTCTGAACATCCCTTTGCTCAGGCTGAGGGACTCCTCTCTGCCAGCAGGCACAACCCAAAAGTCCCTTGCCATCTCATGCCCTTCCCCGGGGCTCTGGGTGGCCACGTGAGCAGCTCCCGGTGCCTCTGGCATGGGGGGACCTGGCCCTCGGCAATGCCAGACAGGTCCTGGCTGAATGGGAGGAGAAAGATGGGAACCAGCAGCCATCCCGGGGCAGGGAGAGGGATTAATCTCCCAGCCCCAGGCCCCCACTGAGGGTGGGCTGAGCCACCTTGGGGCCTGGCAGTGGCTGGACACACAGGGTGGGCTCCCCTTGCTCTTTCCTCAGGGACCAGGGACAGCAGCAATGACAGTCCCAGCTCGGCAGTGTCACCAGCCACACCGAGCCCTGCTCTGGTGCCCACTTGTTGCTCCCTGAGGGCACAGCCAGGTCCCTTCCCCTGTCCCGGTCCCAAAGGTGGGGAACAGGCTGGCCCCTTACCTGAACACGTCACTCCAGCATCCTCATCATGATCACAGTCTTCTTCTCCCCATCCAGGGTGTGTACAGTCAGACAGGGCAGACTCATTGCCACGACAATCAACTTCATCCATCCATATGGGGCCAGATCCTGGCCCGAAGTGCCCGTATTTAGGAGCTGTGACAGCAGACCCACAGCCCAGCTGCTTACAAACCACTGCAGCATCCTTCATGTCCCAGGAGTCATCACACACGGTTCCCCACTGGCCCTGGTGTTTCACCTCCACTCGCCCAGCACAGCGCCCGCCGCCATCCTCCAGCCTCAGCTCTGCAGCCCCTTCAAACAGCAACATGGGACCGGTCAGGAGAGTGCCGAGCTCCAGACTGCAGGTCTAAGGGTCACCCCTGCCCAGGCCGAGTCACAGGCCCCGGGGTAGGAGCCCCTTCCCCTCCAGGCTGTCCCTGCAGCAGTTTTGGGGTCCCTCCTGTCCCCACGGTCTGTGCAGGGCTGGGGTGCCCAACTCCAGCCCTGCGGGGCTATTCACCACCCCACAGCCCTTGGCACCTCTTCCCACGCGAACAGCCCCTGCCCGTGCCCACCCACACACCGTGCCCCCAGGCCCTGCACAGGGCACTGTCTCCTCCCCAGCCAAGCACACCCTGCACAGCCCCATGCCCCCACGCCCGCAGCTTCCCCGGCACCACCTTCCCTGGCACCACCCAAGCCCACACCACCCCCAGGGCTTTCTGTGTCCTCAGGGAGCACCGACACAATCCCAAGGATCCCCCCAACCCACGTCCCCTCCTCGCCCCTGGCATCAGCCCAGCCCCTGTGCTTGGCCAGGGCCCCCAGGAAGGAAAATTTTCTGCAGCCTGCGAGTGCAGACAGCCCGCTCCCCTTCTCTCTGGGGGACACAAACTGCCTTCCTGGGGTCGGGGCTCCCCTGCACCCGGGGGCAGGGAGCAGCACACAAACCTTGCGGGGCACCCCGCAGATTGGCTGTGCCCTGGGGATCCCTGAGTGCTGCCGTCACCCCCTGGGCCACTGCTGGCCCCAGGAGCACAGCCCGGGGGAACAAGGAGCCCAAAAGGGTACCCCAGGATGGGGGATGTCTCTAAATGCAGCCAGGCACGGGCTGCCTTAAAGACAGAGAGGCACAGGGAAAGCCAGAAGGTCCATGGACGTGAGCACCTTCTGACCCTTGTCCCAGTGTTGCCGGGAAAGCAACCCCAGCCCCAAAGGGATCCTGATACCCCGCCACTACCCACTGGCCCTGGGCGGTGAGACAAGGGAGCCAGCACTTACCCCTGCACAGCTGCACCCAGAGGAGCAGGCACAGCACCCGAGGGGACAGGAGTCCCTCCATCCCCATCCTGAGCCTGCTGCCCCGCTGGCACAGCCCTGCTGCGCCCCGCTCCCTGCCACGGCTCCGGGCAACTCACGGGG
Organism: Pelecanus crispus; assembly: GCF_030463565.1. Taxonomy (NCBI): domain Eukaryota; kingdom Metazoa; phylum Chordata; class Aves; order Pelecaniformes; family Pelecanidae; genus Pelecanus; species Pelecanus crispus. Next base: position 2,807,806 of record NC_134667.1, on the reverse strand, counting down.
ACAACGACGATGGCAGGCTGATATATCTCTGCAGATGCCGACCCAGCTGCAGGAGGAGCCAAGCGAAGCAGCAGCACCTTTTTAGACATGAGCGGCAGCTATCTCCCCTCCGACACAGACCAGTCCTCCAATGAACTTCTCCAGCGCCGTTCATGACCATATATGAGGGACATCTCTGTCCCACTGCGGGCGTCAGGGTCACTGCGGTGGGGGATCGTCACAGGACGAGCTGAGCGTGGAGGGGAAAGGAGTCTGTCACCCCTTGCAGCCTGCTGTGGGGACAGGGAGCACTGAGCATCTCCTGCACTGGGCTCATCCAAGAGCCCAAGGCGTGAGTGTCCCGACGCCCCCGAGACATGGGAAGCACAGGGCTGGGACTGCCGCGCGACCTGTGTCAGGATGGGAAGGGAACAGCCCCTTCCCCTGCCACAGCCCCTGCTGTGCTGGCAGCAGCAGCTGGGAAAAAGCCTTGGCCAGGGGAAGAGCTCCATGCCAGCAGTGCTGGCTCACGCCTCCCTCCCTGGAGAGACCCACGGTGGGTCCCTCGCAGGAGCCGGAGCTGGGACATGGCCCTGCCCTGGCAGCAGACACGCAGCCCCGAGGCTCAGACATGTCCCTGGCTCTCAGCGTGTCACTGCGGTGCCGTTATTCCCCGCGGGTGGATCGGGACCTGGAGCCTGCAGGTGCACAAACCACAGCCCACGTGGCCTCGCAGCGCTCGCCGCGCTCCCCTGGCAGCGCCCGTGCAGGAAGTCTGTGGTTTCCTCCTGGCACCGTGCCCAGGCACATCCCTGCCGTGCCCCCGAGCCACCCCCAGCATCACTGCTCCAGCCAGGGCTGCAGGGGCTGCTCCTTCGGCCTGGCAGCCACGGGGCCAGGCAGCTCCCGTCCCCCGTCGTGCCCCTCTCATGCACACGGCCGCTCTGCACCCAGCCCCACGGCCACGGGTGCCATCGGTGACGTGACCTCACCCCCTCCTGCTGCCACTGCTCTGTGCTCATGGCTTACACTGTCACACCTCTGCCTGTGGTGCATGGGCTCCTGATGATGATGCTTCTTCCAAAAAGCCACATTTGGGTAGGGGCTCCATATGATCTGCATGACATCAGAAGCACCCACACAAGCCACATGCCTGCTCTTGGCCTAAAAGCTATTCCAGCAGCAGGGAAATCACAGGCTCGTACACAAGCCATGTGCATACTGCTGGCCTATCCGCCACGCAGCTACAGGTGATGTCACAGCATCTCCACCTGCCATGGACCTGTTCCTGGCTTACCAGCTATGCGGGCACTACTGACATCACAAGGACATTCACAAGCCATGTGCCAGCTCCTGGCCCATCATCCACTCAGGCACCAGCAGCCTCACAAGCACCTACACAATCCATAAGCCTGCTCCTGGCCTATTAGCTCCTCAGGCCTGAGTGACCTCATAAGAACCTGCACAACCCATGGGCCTTCTCCTGGCTTGTGAAGTATTCAGACACCAATGATCTCACAAACCCCTACACAAGCTTTGCGCCTTTGCCTGGCCTATCAGCTACTCGGGAACCGGTGACCTCACAACCACCCCCACAAACCATGTTCCTGCTCTTGCCCTGTCAGCTCTTCAGGAAGCAATGACCTCACAAGAACCTACAGAGTCCAGGGGCCTGCTCTGGGCCTATCAGCTACTCTGCCAAGAGTGACCTCACAAGCACATCTCCCCCTGTTTGCCATGTACTCCTTGTTGAGGTATTCAGTCTCCAGTGACCTCACAAGCTCCTCTACAAGCCTTGCACCTGGTCCGGGCCTATCAGCTACTCTGCCAAGAGTGACCTCACAAGCTCCTACACAAGCCATGAGCCTCCTCTTGGCCTATCAGCTACTCAGGCAGCCGTGACCTCACAAGCACACGCCAACCTAGGTGCTATGTGCTCGTGTGGTGCAGTGACCCCAGACGGCAGCTAAACCCCCACCCAGGCACTCACTGCCTCCCTCCCAGCAGGATGGGGGAGACAACTGGAAGGGCAACAGCGAGAGCAAAACTCATGGGTGACGATAAACACAGTTGAAGAAGTGGAGGGAACAAGAGAAAAGGAAAGAAGGGATGGAGAAGCACTCACTCACCCCAGCAGACCGATGCCCAGCCAGTCTCCGAGCAATGGCTCCTTTGGAGAAACTCCCCTCCCAGCTGTATTTCTTAACAAGATGCCAGATGGCATGGACTATCTCTTTGGTCAGTTCGGGTGGGCTGCCCTGACCTTGTCCCCTCCCAGCCTCTTGCCCACCCCCTGCCTCCTCGCCATGGGGACGCAATGAGACACAGAGAAGGCCTTGACATTACGCCAGCACTGATCAGCAATAGCCACAGCGTCACCGTGTTATCAGCACTGTTTTAGCCACCAGCGCACAGCACAGCACCATACGTGCTGCTGTCAAGAAAATGAACTCCACGCCAGCCAGACCCAGGACAATCTCCACCCCTTTCTACAAACCGTTTGCATCCTGCTCAAGGCCAGCAGGATTCAATGCATTTCCATCAACCACCACCCCCTGCTTCCCTGTCCTTTGACATGACATACACACAGGGTACTGGGTTTGGCTGGTGTGGCTCAAGTGGACCTGGACAAGTCCCAGCCCACTCCTGACGTCTCCCCTCACTCAGTCATCTGGAGTTTTTTGCAACATTCAATCAGGTCATCAAGCTAAGGACGAGGCAAAACATGTAGCACCGGCTTGCCCCCCACAATGGTCTTACAGGGAGCTGTGAGATCCCCGCCAGCCATGGGGGAAGGGAGCTCACCTCCACCATTAATGTTCTTAGTGTGACACCTCAAAGTGCAATGTGCAGTTCACGGGCCCATTGGCTGCTTTTTCTCATTCATGTGGTTCTTCTGGGGGATTCCCTTGGGGTCTTTTCCTCTTTGTCCCCATGCACGTGGTCTTCTGAAGCTAGCATTTTGTCCTGGTTTTCCATTTTCACGGAGAGCATGGCCTGTGTCTTGCAGCACTGGTCAAAGCCCAGAGCCTGCCCCAGTAAGCCTGCATGGCCGCCCTGCAGGGCTGGGCTGGGCTGGGCTGGGCTGGGCTGGGGGGGATTCCCAGTCCGGCTCACAGCACTGGGCTCTTCTTTGCAGGTGACAGGATTTGCTGTGGGGGCCCCTTGGAGGCCTCCTAGACGCGGGCCGTAGCCCTTGGGCATGTTCCAGCTTGCCCACGCCCCACCACTTTTCGGGCACCCCTCTGCCCTCCCGAAGTGCCCCCAGCCCCGCCCTGCCAGGGCTTGTTCTGCAGCCTGGTAAAGTGGGGGACCCTGACCTGGCCTTCTCCTTTTGTTTCTATTCACATTTAAACGTTAATTGCTCACTCCACTAGCTCTTATTCCATAAAAGGTTTTATCCATTTCATACCTATGTGTTTATGGCTACATATATTTACTTTCTCTACCTTCATAAATGTTCACATGTGTATATAAATCTATACATGAATACATATATATACATCCACAAGAATCAGAATAGGTGCTGGAATAGGACTGGATTCCTCCTCCTGCTGGGTCAAGGAATGTGGTGTTTAGGTTTCGGTCTGTTAGCAGTATGGTAACGCCAGCAGCTAGGACTGGAAGTGATAGTAGTAGTAGAACGGCAGTAATGAGTACGGACCATACGAATAGTGGAGTTTGGTATTGTGAGAGGGCTGGTGGTTTTATGTTGATGGCAGTTGTGATGAAGTTGATTGCGCCTAGGATGGAGGACACACCTGCTAAGTGGAGAGAGAAAATGGCTAGGTCTACTGAAGCTCCAGCATGGGCTAGGTTACCAGCTAGTGGCGGGGTATACAGTTCACCCTGTGCCTGCCCCTGCCTCTGCTGTGGAGGAGGCTAGTAGGAGTAGGAAGGATGGGGGCAGGAGTCAGAAGCTTATGTTGTTTATACGTGGGAATGCCATATCTGGGGCGCCGATTATAAGCGGGACTATTCAGTTTCCAAAGTCCCTGATTATAATTGGCATTAATATGGAGAAGATTATTACGAAAGCATGGGCGGTGATGATTACATTGTAGATCTGTTCATCTCCTAGGACGGTCCCTGGTTGTCCTAGTTCTGCGCAGATAAGTAAGCTAAGGGCAGTTCCAACTATTCCGGCTCATGCACCAAAAATCAGGTATAGGGTGCCGATATCTTTGTGGTGAGTTGAGAATAATCATCGGTTAATGAAGGTCACAGGTAAGATGGCCGAGTGTCAAGGCGTTAGGCTGTAGTCCTTTTTACAGAGGTTTGATTCCTCTTCTTATCGGCTCTGTGGTGAAATTCATGTTGAGTTGCAAGCTCATCGATGTGTGCTAAGAGCGTGCCAGAGCCTGATAGATGGAGGCCTGTTGGTTTGGGCATCTAGCTGTTAACTAGAATTTTGTGGGACCAAGGCCCACCTGTCTAGACCAAGGCCCTAGCTTAATTAAAGTGTCTGCGTTGCATTCAGGAGAAGCAGGTTAGTGTCCTGCGGGTCTTAGCAGAAACTAAGAGGGTTTAACTCTTGTTTAAGGCTTTGAAGGCCTTTGGTTTTGGCTATGCTAAGTTTCTAAATGATGGTCAAAATTATGGGGGAGATCGGTAGTAGTAGGGCCGATAGGGAGGTGAGGATGGCAATCAGGGTGCTTGTTGATTTGCTGACGTGCCACTGTTTTATGTGGTTTGTGGAGTTTGGTGGGAGTGTGATTGTTGAGTAATACGTGAGGCGGAGGTAAAAGAATAGTCCTAGTAGTGACAGTCTAGTGATGGTAGTGGCTGCTGTTGTTATTTCTTGTTTAGTTAGTTCCCGGGTGATGAGTCATTTGGGCAAGAAGCCTGTTAGTGGTGGAAGGCCTGCTAGGGAGAGTAGGGTTAGTAGTAGGGCTGCGTTTAGCATCGGGGTCTTTGTCCATGTGGTTATGATTGTTGCTAGTTTTAAGGTTTTGGTTGTGTTGAAGGTGAGAAATACGGCGGTGGTTATTAGCGAGTACAGGTAGAAGGTAAGTAGTGTAAGGCTGGGGTTGTAGATGATGATGATGATGGCTATTCAGCCCAAGTGTGAGATGGATGAGAAGGCTAGGATTTTTGGAATTTGGGCTTGGTTTAGTCCTATCCAAACCCCTAGGGCAGCAGAGGCAATAGCTATGCTGGTTAGGAGTGTCGGGCTGAGTGAGTGGGATGTTAGGAAGAGAATGGTGACTGGGGGGAATTTCATTATTGCTGATAGTAGTAGGGCAGTAGTTAGGGATGATCCTTGAAGGACTTGTGGGAATCAGAAGTGGAATGGAACTAGGCCTAGTTTTACTGCAATGGCTGATGTTAGTAGGGGGCAGGATATTGGGTGACTTAGCTGGGTGCTGTCTCACTGTCCTGTGCATCAAGCACTGGTTAGACTTGAGAAAAGGATTAGTGTCGAGGTGGTTGCTTGGACTGGGAAATATTTGATTGCTGCTTCGATAGCCCGTGGCTGGTGGGATTTTGAGATGAGAAGGGTGATGGCGACTGTGTTGATTTCTAGGCCGGTTCAGTATACATATATATAGTGCAACTATCTATAAATAAATACGTGTTTAGAAGTATTTGCAAACTTATCTATAAATAGATATCTTTTAGATAAATGTCCATATATGTACATGTGAGCCCTTCCTGGCCCAAAGGCGGTGGGCAGCCAATCCCAGGGCTGCCTGAGAAGACGTGGGTATGAAGGGGTGAAGAAGTGGCTGCCAGCCAATCCCAGTGCCGGATGAAAAGAGGTGGGCAAGGAGGCTGTGGGAAGTGGCAGCCTCCCTGTGGGCAATGCCAGGGGCTTCCTTTGTGCCGTGGCCCTGGGGACACCGGGACGCGTGGCCAGTCCTGCCAGCCAATCCCAGGGGCTGCCTGAGAGCAGGCGGGTGTGACGGTGTCAGGAAATGGCCGTCAGGCAATCAGAGAGCAGCATGAGGTGTCACCCAATGGCAGCTGACGGCCATGGCATGGCGGCACCCTGTCCCAGCCTGGCGGCCAAACCAAAGTGGCGGCCCCTGTGCAGGCAGGGGCAGGGCCTTCCGCGCCTGATGTCTCGCTGGGCACAGCGGAAGGGGTGGCCGGTGCTGGCAGCCAATCAGAGCAGAGCACGTGGCGGGAGAGGAGAGGGGCTGCCAGGGCAAATGGCGCCGGGGCTGCTGGCAGGGGCCGGGACTTCCCCCGGCAGCCGCTGGGCGCGGCACCTGTCCCGCCAGGGCTGGCGGAGCAGCGGGGCCTGTGCTGCTGGCGTGTCCCAGGGCAGGGATCCCAACAGGCAGCAGGAAGGGCCCTGGGGAGCTACAAACACCCCAGCCAGAGCTGGGCCTGCGCAGCTGCCCGAGCCTCCAGTTTCCTCCGAGCTCCAGGCCCCGGCAGCGACTGTCCCGCAAAACATACGGGCCATGGAAGTGACATGGAACAGCGGCCCTGGCTGAGCCCTCGGGGCAGTTTATCTGCGCTTCTCCTCCCGGGGAGCCTGCAGCTGCCCCAGCACCGCCTGCGGTCACCGTCTGACAGCGGCACAAAAGGAGCCCTCGCTCTGTGTGGGGGCTGTCTACGCATGCGCTGGCATGGTCTCTATTTTCATCTTGCTCGTGACAGCCAGCCACAGCATAGCTTGCTCTCACCTGTGTATGGGGGTGTGGAGGGAGCACGTCTGATCCCCTGAGAGTATTGGGTCAAGGCCCTGTTTGGCTGCCACAAGGGATAATACAATAATGAGGAAAGGAGGAAGCCACAGGCAAGAAGAGACAGGGACACAAACCTGACGGGCAGATGCTGAGGGAGGCAGTGCTGGGAACCAAAGCTGGCCAGTCATGCTGATGGATGGAGGCGTGTGAGAGGGGGAGAGTGTTTATTCCAGCAAGGTTATCTGCTTGGGGACCTTGTGAATTGGGAAGCTAAGAGACAAAAGGGGAAACCAGAAGCAAAGTGTGCTGAGACAGAGACTTGACGAAAGATGGAGTGAATGACAAGAAAGGAACTTTGCCAGTCACACTAGTTGTTGTGCCATCAAGAAACTACAGGTGCCACTTCCCAGAGGACCAACCGGACTTGTCAAGTGACATGATTGTGAATCAGAGGGACCATGGACTGGGAGGGATGCGGGAATCAGGAGAGCTATGCAAAGCCATGAGGGATGTGCAGAGGAAGGGGAAGCGGGGAGGAACAAAGTGGGGTTAGGCAGAAAATGGTATAAAAGAGGCCAGGTGCGTGTAAAACTCGACTTAGTGAGGAAGGGGATGGAGTTTTGAGTAAGAGGGAGGAGCCATGGGCTGGTGATGTATTAGGAAGAAACAGGGAAACACCTGTGAAAAGCTTCACAGGAATTAGGGTGTGTACCAATGGCTCTGCACCAATGCACGCAGCCTGGGTAACAGAGAGGAGGAGCTAAGCACCACTGTGCAGCTAGAAACCTTATGGCTGGTGTTCCCTCCAGGCCACCTGAGCACGAGGAGCCTTTTGAGGAAGCGTTCTTACTTCAGCGGCAGGAAGCATCCCACTGGGAGGCTGAGATCCTACTGGGGGACTTCAGTCCCCCTGCGTCTGCTGGAAAAGCAGCACAGCGAGCTGTAAGCAGTCCAGGAGACTCTTGGAGTGCGTCGAGCATAATTTCTTAATGCAGGTGATAGAGAGCCCAGCCAGAGGGGAAGCATTACGAGACCTGTTGCTTGCAGGCATGGAAGAAGTAAATAGAGAGGTCAAGGCTGGTTGCAGCCTGGGCTGCAGTGATCATGCCCTGGTGGAATTCTGGATCCTGAGGGATATGGCGATATGGGCCAGGTAAAGAGTAGGGTCAGGACCCTGAATTTCAGGTGAGTGAAGTTTGAGTGGTTTAAGGAATTAGTGGATGGGACGCGCTGGGACACTGCCCTCAGGGCTAAAGGAGCTGAAGAGAGCTGGCAGCTCTGTCAGAACATTTTTCTTAGCGTGCAAGAGTTCTTGATTGCCATGTGGAAGACATTGTGCAAGGAAGGCAGGAGGCCCGCATGGCTCAGTAAGGAGCTCCTGGTCCAAGTGCAGCGTCAGAAGGAAATGCAGAGGCAGTGGCAGCAGGGCCCTGTGTCGTGGGAAGAATATAGGGACGCTGCCTGGATGTGTAAGGATGGAATCAGGAAAGCGAAGGAAGAGCTGTGGCTGAATTTGGCAAAAGATGCAAAGAATAATAAGAAGGGTTTTTACAGTTGTGTTGGCCAGAAAAGGAAGATTAAAGTAAATGTACCCACCGTGATGAATTCCCCTCTCACTATTAAATTCATCTCTAAAAGGTAGATTTGTTAAAGGGTGGTTGACTGTTGTCAGCCACAACATCCAGTTGTTAATCCCATGTAGATGTTTTCTCCACGGTGCTTGGCAGGACATTAAAGACAGGCAGCAGAGAGAGACCTTTCCCATTTAGTCTTGGCACAGGTAGACTAAAAGACCCTTTCTTCTTCCATTTCCTAACCCATGTCCTTTTTATGAACATTTGCACCCACATCAGCTCTTGTAGGGGTTTTCCTAAATGCTCCTCGTTTATCCTCATCACGTTTAAAAGCAATTATGAGTAAGTTGCTAACACCAAGGCCACCCAGGGGCATCCCCCGGAAAACGTCCCCCCTGTCAATGCCCCCCAGCCATGGCTGACACCAAGTACGCTGACCTGCCCGGCATCGCGAGTGTGGGGCTGAAGCGGGGAGCAGGCAGGGCCAGGGTGTCCAGAGGGGGAGCGGGGGGAGCGGGTACGTGGGTGGCTGAGGGGGTTGGAGGGGTGTGGGAGAAGGGAAGGGGATGGGCGTGTCTGCGGGGGAAGTGAGGGCATGAGGGGTGTTTGTGGGGGGAGCTGAGGGGCTCCAGGGTGTGTGTGGGAGAGCTGAGGTAATCGGTGGTGTCTGGCTGGGAACTGAGGGGGTCGGGGGAGTCTGAGGGCAACCGAGGAGCTCGGGGGTGTCTGCTCATAAATGATCTGTCCAAGCCCCCACAGTCAGTGCCATCTCACAAGGCAGCTAAGAGGTGACCACAGAAAGAGTAAAGGGACAAAAAGCGGGAATTATTCTCCAGGGATATCCTGTTTAATCTGCTCTTAAATGAAACACTAAACATGGTGCCTAGACAGGCCTGCTTTGCTCCTCTTCTCTGCCAGCAGGAGAGCTTTCCCGGGGCTGCGATTCTGCTCTCTCAGTGACACTGGAGCTTTGGTGAGCGACCCTGGGCTGTGGGAGCCGGAGCTGGACCACGGGGGCTTCTCCTTCAAGCCCCATTCCCCTGCGCTGTCCCTTGCAGCCCGGACCACAAGCATCCTTCTCCTGAGGGACAAAGCTCCCTTCCCCACTAGCAGCACAAGCTGTAGGAAGCTCCCTGGAAGAACGTTTGCAAGGGACACACACAAGTCGAGCTGCCACACATCCTCTTTGTTTTATTATTCTTCCTAAAGGAGGTCTTGGGCCTGCGGGTGGTCGTTGAGGCTCACCATCTTCCCATGAACCTGTACCCGGTACACACAGGTGTACTCTGGGTTTCCCCAGTTGCTCTGCACCTGGAATTTGATGTAGCGAACGGTCCTGGGAAGCTCCTTCTGTAAAGAAATGGGGGGAGCCATCATTGCGCTGGTGGGAAGAGCCACAACAGATTGCGGGAGGCCCCCCTGCCTGCGCTCCCCTGCTGAGGACCAAAGGGCAGCCCTGACGGAGGAGGAAGCCAGGGCAAGCAGAGCCCCCTTTGCCAGGGCCAAGGAGGAGCCCTCTGTGCCTAGAAAGCAAAGGCCTGGCCTCAGAGGCTTGCTGAGGGCAGCTGTGGAAAGCGGAGGCACAGTGCTGCCCGGGCTGCCGCGGGACGCGGGGAGAGTCCCGCTGAGGGGGGCAGGCGTCTGCCATCCTCCCTGCCACCGTCTCCCCTGAGGGGGACTGTTTCCCTTCCCGCACCCCTTCCCACTGCTGCTTTCTCTGCGCTACCCGAAGGGAAAGGAAAGCCCTTGCAAAGGTGGGGCAGCTGCCTTGGCCAGCAGAGCAAAGCCCCATTTGCCCTCCTCTTGCCGCCTTCCCCGCAGGGGCATGGAGCGTGGGAGAGCAGAGGCTGGCTGGGGTGATCCTCTGCACTCCTTCTTCCAAGGACTTGCAGACAAGCCTGCCTTCTTCCCGGGCATCCTGCCCACAGCTCTTGCGGTACCTGCACATGGAATGTCTGAGCGATCTCCTTGTGCACGTCGTAGGTGAATGTCCCCAGGAGAGTTTCTGCCGTTGCCTCATCCACTCCCTCAAAGACGAGAGAGAAAGGGAGCCGGTCAGGCCGAAGCAGGGTGTCAGAAAATGGGCACGGCGAGGCCAAACGCGGGAACCCTTGCCCACCTCCCTTGGCTCCCTTGGTGACTCAGCTTAGGGTGAGTGTGGGTCGGGATGCTTTCAGCATGTGCTCCAGGATCGTTGGCCATGAAGCAGAGAAGAAGCCCCCAAAGGCACAGAACCTGCACGTGCCCCCAGTGGCGCCCCAGGGGATGCGGTGCGCTGCAGCACCCAGCCCCAGACAGAGCTCTGAGAGAAGCCACCACGAGAAGCACGTCTCTGGTACAGCTTTTCCCTGGGGCCGCCCCCCACCCCCAACCCTCCCCGAGAAGTGCAAGGCCAGGACTTACGGAGACAGCAAAGTCTTTGGGGGCACTGCTGACTTCCCCGGAAGGAGAGACTGCCTCGGAGATATGCCAGATGGTGAAAGCCTTTGGCCAGATTTGCTCAGGCAGCCGGATGACCACGTGGCCCCGAGATCCTTGGAAAGCCCAGCAGTTGCCAGGGGCAATACGGGGCTGAAACCAGAAAGCCATGACCATCAGTTGCTACTGGCAGCCAAAGAGCCACCACAGCTGCCTGTTTGGCCAGAAGCAGAGACCTTGCCTTGCCTGTGGGCTGCAATCCTGTTTGTAAATGAGTACAAGTGCATGGGCAGCAGGGCAATATGGAAGTGTTTCTACAAACCCTCTGGGCTCCACCGCCTTTCCCAAGGCAGCTCTGCTTTCTCAGAGCCTGCAGAGAAAGGGCAGGTCTCCCTAGTGTACCTCACCCCATCGTCCTTCAAAGATTCCGCTGCAGCTACAAGGTCCAATGCAGACATGGACCCTGCTTCAGACGTGGTAGACCAGATCAGGGCCGGGGGCCCAGAGGAGCACCTCTCGCTGCTGGCATGGCTCAGCAGCCCCCACCACTCCCACCCACTCTGGAAAGGGACCCTCAGAGATGCCGTATGGCAGTGGGACTCCCAAGGACAAAGTTCCTTGGCAAACTGCAGCCAAGGGTGGTGGGCAGGTCACAGCAGCTGGGTTCATCTCGGTCCCCTTCCTGATGGGACGCAGTGCTGCCAGGGATCGCAGGGGTCAGGAATGCAATGCAGGCTGCAGCAAAGTGCTGTGCACTTGGTCTGCCAATGGAAAGCAAGGAGGTGAAGCACACTGAAGCCAGGAGTTCCTTTGTGACACCTGCCTGCAAGATTGTCTCTGGAGGGTTTCCAGAAGAGAAGGCAAATGGAGAAAGCCACCAGGTCTTCTTGCCTTGCTCACCATAACTCTTGAATGTCCTCTCCTCATCAATGGTGGCACCTTACATGACGGTGGAGAGAGATTAGGAGTTGAAGCAGTGCATTAGGATGCATTTCTCAGGCTGGAAAGCAGAGCTTGGCAGAGTTTGGGGGAGTGCCATAGACAACGTGAGGGCAGTGAGACTTCCTGTCTTCCTACCTATGGCTTCCAGAGCCCAGTCAGGCATCTGGAGGTAGTTTTCAAGCACCTTCTTAATTGCCGCCTGTGTCAACTGCAGAATTTCCTGGGGAAAAATTGGGAATGGAGAGATGGCAGTGAACACACACACACACGTGCACAGGCCATTCTGCATGAACCCCGAGCCCTAGCACAGAGCCAAGGAGCGCCTGTGTGTCAGAAAACCCAAGGCAAGACCTGTCGGAAGAGGTGCCGACTCTGAGAGTGCCAAGAGGAAGCAGCAGGAGGGAGCCCGGATAGGTAGCGGGGTCTCTGATCTACCGCCAGCACCCTTACCTCTCTCTTCTCTGCTTGGACACCATGGTCTACGAGGACCTCTCTCACTGCCTGAAGTATGTTCCCCCTCGCAGCAGACACCTGAGCCACCGTCTCCTCGAGCTCCCGCATCTTCTGCTCCAGCCAAGCCTGTGAGTTCCTGCAAGGCAGAGGGAAAGCAGGTCTTGTCCAGCAGCTGCCAAGCCTCTGCAGGCAGGCTCCAAACGCCGTGCAGAGAAGGGTCAGGTGAGCTTGGGTCAAGCCCCGTCCCCCGGCCCCTTTCCTTCCTCTGGTTTACAAATGGCTCCCTTCCAGCACCGTGGGTAGTAGATGGAAAGGCCGGGAGCCCTGGGTGCGAAGCAAGTGAGTGCAGGCAGCATGAAGCCAGCTGAGACGGCTCCACAGCGTGTGTTGCTTGGCAAGAAAGCGCTCTTACCCCAGAGACTGCAGCTCCGCTTCAGGAAGGCCCGACACCTCCTGCAAGATAAAGAGGGTGTGGGATGGACTCCTTAAGTAGCTTGTTTACCGCCAGAATTGACTCTTTGGAGAGACACTCTATTGGAGCAAGCATGAGGAGCACTGCCAGGGCTTCCCAAAGGAGACTCCCCTACGGAGAGGTGGCAGAATTTCCTGCTGCTTTGAGTCACTTTGGAGAGACCCTGACCCAAACCTGGCCTCTTTAACCATCCACGTTCAGCAGAGCATCTTTCGGGTCTCCATCTGACCCCCCCCAGGCTCTCCGATGGGTATGCAGGCAGCAAAGGCACCTTCTGCCAAAGTGCTCCCCACTTCAGCCTGCCACCCTCTGGAAGTCACTCGGGAAGATCCGTCTCCGTGTTAAACCCCAAGCAGGCGCTAAGGAGACTGAAGGATGACCAGAAGTGCTCCTCCCTCGCCTCTGCCTCAGCGGTGATGGGGAGTTTTGAGCAGGCACTGCGTGTTCCCAGGGGAGGCAGGAGGGCAGAGCGACGGCCTTTGCAGGCGTTGGCTTTCCCACAGCAAGGGACACTTACCTGCAACGCTCCCGTTCCCCACACCGTTGGGTGTCTCCAGCAGTAGACAAGAGCTGTGGGTCACATTGTCAAGAGATGGTTATTTTCCTCAGGAGCTGCTCCCTCTGCCCAGGACTGAGAGGCCCATTTTTGGTGAGGGGTACTCACCCGACAGGACGGGAAGCAGCAGGAGAAGGAGCCTCAGGACACTCCTGCCCTTCTGGTGGGTGTGGCGTTGTCTAAAAGAGCAGGACCACTGCTGTTAGAAAAGCGCAAAATCTGGGACACGTATTTGCCAGGGATCTGCTTAGGAGCTCGCTTGCCACCAGGTTCCTGTGCTCAGCACAGCTGCAAGTCTGAAAGCCCAAGGGCCTTTGGGAAGGTCTGGCCCGTTGCACCCCACCCCTGGGGCACAAAGAGCTCTGGCCTGAGACAGGGGCAGCAGCCTGGCCCTGCTCGGCTCTCCCCGCAGAAGGGGCAGGGCCGTGCCCCCAGAATGGGGTTGCTGGGCTGCCCGGCTGGAGGGCAGTAGTGCAGACAGCCCCCGTGCTGTGGGGCTGCCTGCTCCTGCCGGGAAGCCAGGCAGCACACAAGGCTTCTGGCCTGACCACCCTCTGCTTTCTGGGCCCCCTTGCACCCACCTGCCCAAAGTGGCTGGCATCTCCACAAGCCCAGCACACCGACCAGGCACAGGGCAAAGCCTGCTCTCCTCCCGAGACCCAAGCACCTCTTCTCTAGGCATGCGCTAGCTGCTGCCAGTGCTCTGCTTCGCACTGCTGCCCACCTCTGCAGCGCGGGGTTTTATGGAGGGCAGCAGGTTATGACATCACAAGAGCCGCCTGGTGATGCCCGTGATGAGCTGAGAGGGGCTACCAAGAAAGGGTTGCTGTGCTGCCTGGAGGGAGCAACCCTGTGGGTGAGCCTCCGCCCGCAGCTGCAGCTCCCAGAGACAAGGGGCCCAGAAGCACCCGGGAGCACAGAGAGCAGCAGCTCCTTTGGCTCCTGGCATCAAGCAGCGTGGTGTGCAGGTCCCCTCAGGCTGGAGGGCCACCCAATGCAGACTGGCACCTCTGCATACAGCCAGGGCTGCTCAGATGCACGCATTTTCACACGGTGTTAACGGAGATGACGCTGTGCATGGTGGAAATGATCAGCAGCATGGCTGTCTCTCTCTCTCTCTCGAGTGGTGCTGCTGTCCTGGCCTCCCTCCCTGCCTCCCTCCTGCCAGTGCTGGGCCAGCTGCTGTCCCCAGACCAGGAAGAGCTGCTGCAGGCACCCAGGGTGCTCCCCAGAGAGCCCTGTGCCACCTCCTCTGCCTTCCTGGCTGCCCAGGGATGTTCCTGGGCCACAAAGAAGGCCACAAATGTGCCTTAATCCTGACATCACTAATAGTACTGCTGCTTACAATCAACCTACTAGGCCTATTACCATATACATTTACCCCAACCACCCAGCTATCAATGAACATCGCACTAGCCTTCCCACTATGACTAGCCACCCTACTCACAGGCCTATGAAATCAACCCTCAGCCTCCCGAGGACACCTACTACCCAAAGGAACCCCAACACTACTAATTCCTGCCCTAATCATAATCGAAACCACCAGCCTCCTTATCCGACCACTAGCGCTAGGAGTCCGCCTCACAGCAAACCTTACAGCAGGACATCTCCTTATTCAACTCATCTCCACAGCCACAACCGCCTTACTCCCCATCATCCCAGCAGTGTCAATCCTAACTGCATCAATCCGATTCCTCCTAACAATCCTAGAAGTAGCAGTAGCCATAATCCACACCTACGTCTTTGTTCTCCTACTAAGCCTATACTTACCAGAAAACATCTAATGGCTCACCAAGCACACTCCTACCACATAGTAGACCCAAGCCCCTGGCCCATCTTGGGAGCAGCTGCCGCCATACTTACTATGTCACGTTTAATCATGATTCCACCACAAGTCATCACAACTCCTGGCCCTAGCTCTGCTCTCCATAGTCCTAATTGTAATCCAATGATGACAAGACGTTGTACAAGGAAGCACATTCCAAGGCCACCACACCCCTACTGTCCAAAAACGCCTGTGACACGGAATAATCCTCTTCATCATATCCGAAGCGGCCTTCTTCCTGGGTTTCTCCTGGGCATTCTTCCACTCCACAGCTGTCTGGGCACCAAGGGCATGTGCTGCTGCACCCAGCGAGCAGCTGGGTGGGGGCTGATCCAGGGCATAGAATCATAGAACGGGTTGGGTTGGAAGGGATCATCTAGTCCAACCCCCCTGCCATGGACAGGGACATCTTTCATTAGATCAGGTAGCTCAAAGCCCCACCCAACCTGACCTTGAACACTTCCAGTGATGGGGCAGCCACACTTCTCTGGGCGACCAGAGTCTCACAACTCTTACTGGAAAACATTTCTTCCTTACACCCAAGCTAAACCAACCCTCTTTCACTTTAAAACCATTGCCCCTTGTCCTGTCACTACAAGCCTTGATAAAAAGTCTGCCTCTGTCCTTCTTGCAAGCGCCCTTTATATATTGAAAGGCTGCAGGAAGCTCTGCCCACAGCCTGCACTTCTGCACTCTGAACAACCCCAACTCTCTCAGCCTTTCTTCATAGCAGACGTGTTCCAGCCCTCGGATCATTTTTGTGGCCCTCCTCTGGACCCGCTCCAACAGATCCATGTCTGCAGTGCAAGCTGTTGGAAGCCCCCTGGAAGAACGTTTGCGAGGAACAAGTCGAGCTGCCACACACCTTCTTTGTTTTATTATTCTTCCTAAAGGAGGTCTTGAGCCTGCGGGTGGTCATTGTGGCTCGCCACCTTCTCGTGAACCTGTACTCGGTACATAGCGGTGTACAGTCAGAGCCGTCGTAGGGAGCACAGCAGCCACCTCCCTCCGACCGGTCACCTGGCATTCACTGGTGTCAGTAAAAAAGGATTTGCTCGCATTTTGTTTTTTTCTCGTTCGTGCGCAGGTACTGGAAAGAAGGCAGCAGAAGTACACCGTAGCTAAAACCCCTTGTATTGCTGGCAGTAACGGTGCCTCTTGGCTGGGAGCATGAGAAGTACCCCTTTTCACGCTCTTGACCCTTTATATACAGTTTTGAGACTACTCACATATTCATTTTTGCAATGTACATAACCTATATGCTTTGGCCATGACATCCCTTGTTACCATACGCTTTTGAGGATTTGTTCACATCAACCCCCATGCAAGCATGCTTAATGCATATTTATTAGCTGAGTTTGCACTATTTTGTTGCAACTTTGGCACTTTCAGCTGGTTTGGCCTGGTTTCTCCTAACAACAAACCCTCTTATGCAAGTGCGGTCATTGTTGGCCAAGTTCCATTGCGCCTGTGTGAAAACAGGCAACCGTTTACGCAGGACGGTGCACACACCCTCCTGCCTGCAAATCGGGCAAGAACCAGGTCTGAGGCAGAGCCATCGTGGGGCACGCACAGGCAGAAGGGAAAGCAGCAGCCACCTCCCTCCGGCCCGTCAGCGGACATTCACTATTGACACGGTTGCGCACTTGTCCTACAATCACAGATGTCTGTCTTCTCTTTCTGGTTTTATTTCAAAAGAACCGGGACGTCACTGGGCGGCTCCCAAAGGCAGCCGCCAGCTTCGGTGGCAGGGCCCAGTTAAGGATGTCCCTGTTCAGCAGGACCAGGATGAGGATGACGATCTGCAGGAAGGCAAGGAACAGAAGAAATCTCCTGTGGGACAGGAGAGGGGTCAGGCAGAACAGGGGGCAAATGTGTCTCAGCTCTTTCCAACCACCCTCTTCGCACAGCACCGTGGCACCTTGAACCGTGCTGGGCACAACACTCCCCGCTCAGGACTGGGGTGAGGGGCCCGGCTACCTCTCTCGGCTCTACTGTACGTCTCCCCGGTGGGCCCCAAAATCCCCCCCTACGCGCCCCCCAAGCTACGAAGAAAAGAAATACTGAACCATTTCATCCCAGAGAAGTCCAAAGCTGCCTAGTGCCCTTGGACCACTGGCACGGACATGCCAGTGCCTATGGAAGAGCCCCGGCACCCTGACTGCCCCGGGCCACTCACCTCAGCCAAGAAGTGATGTTATGCCTCCTTGACGCCAGCTGCTCCTCCTAGAGGCCAAGGCACAGCAGGGACATGTGTTGGGGTGTGCGAGGCGGCGAGGTTTGGGGGCTCAGCCCCCCTCCCTCGTTCGCGCTGAGATCAGTGCCCCCATGTCCCCCGGGCACAGTGCAGACCCTTCCCTCCCCAAGGCCCACAGCGGGGTTGTCTGTCCTACCAGCCGCACAGCCACCATCTCCTGCAGCAGCGACTCACCTGTCTTGTCCGCCTGCGCCGCCTTCCCCCTGCTACGGACACCATGGGGTTCTGGGCTGTGAGAAGAGACCTCGGCCGGCATGGTGGCCCCCTGGGTGGCCAACAGGGAGCCAGGGTGCTGCCCAGGCTCTGCCAGGGCTGGCACCAGGCACCGCAGCATCCCAGCACTGCACAGACCCACCCCCTGCCCCTGTCCCGCCCCAGGCCTGGGGGGCATGGAGGAGAGCCTGGGAGCTGCTCAGAGTGCTGCAGAGCTGCTTGCAGGAGTCCCGAGTGGCACAGAGGGGTTTTGAGCTGCTTAGGAGAAGACAAAGGGCTCTGCAGAGCAGGCTGGAGCAGCGGACAGGAGCCACAAAGATGTCTGCAAGTGGCAGAGCTCTGCCCAAAGCTGCTGAGCATCCCCCACCCCGCTGCCCCAGGTTTCAGTCGGGGCCCCATCACCACTCACAAAGCTGTTGGCTCTCGGAGGCATTCCTGTCTCTCCAGGAGGTGCTGGAGCTTGTTCCTGAGCAGCTGGAGAAGCAAAGGGCCCAGTCAGGAGTCCATGCCATGTCTGCTCTGAGGGGGCTTCCCCCCACAAACCTGTGGAGCCCCCGTCCCTCCAGTCCCCAGTACCTTCTTGACCTCAGCCTGCTCCTGAACAGCTTGTGCCAGCTCTGACCACTGCTCCCCCTGCAAAGCAAGCGGGACACATTGCAGGGAGCCATGGTGGGAAAGGGCATCCCCACTCAGTCCCCAGGGCACTGGGAGGTCAGGCCAGGGCCAGGGCGGCAGGCACACAGGTGTCCTGGGGCCAGCACCATTGCTCAGCGGCTCTGGCCACTCCCCGAGGCACTTCTGGGTGCGGGTCACAGACCTTGATCAGCTCCCGCACTTTTGTGCCTCCCTCTGCCTTTCCCTGACAGAGGTGTGCCTGGGAGAGAAGGGGGAACGGGAACGGCTCCAGGAGGGGCAGGGGGTGGAGGAGGACCCCCATGCTACCGGCCAGGGCGCAACGCCAGTCTCCCCAGCGCCTCCCCTCCAGCCAATGCCTGGGTTCCTGTCACACACGGTGTCCCCGTACACCCAAGTGAGGGTCACTCATCGCACCCCCTTCCCCAAAGCCATAGTGCTGTGCCTGCTGTGCCTGCTGTGCCTGCAGACCCATCAGGGTCCCCTCTGCAGCACAGCCACAGCCAAGAGCCTGGGGGATCTCCAGAGGCCCAATCCCTCCATCATGGATGCCATATCCCGGAGTAAATATCCTCCGCAGCCACACCACTGCCCGTGGCTGCTGGGCTGCACGGACCCAGCACTGGCACCCCCCTCCCGGACCCTGTCAGAACGGGCCTCCTTTTCCCCTGTACCTTCAGCACCTCTTCCAGGCTTGCAGCTGCCTCCTCCTTTGCCAGCTGAACGTGCTCCTGTGGGAGAGGAGGGGAAGAGAAGCAGCCATCAGGGCACCGGGACGCTCCCATGAGTGCACTCACGGCTCCCTTCGGGCACTGCCTTTGCCCTCTCGTCCCCTCTCCTTGATGCCATCAAACTACAGAGGGGTAGAACCCATTTGTATTTCTGGAGTGACAGGGGGATCCCAACAGCTCACTGTACTGGCGGCTGAAGTGAGCCTAACCGGGAATGAGTGGCAGAAGCACCCCATTGTGACTGGCCCAGACGCTCCGTGCATCCTTGGCATAGATCACCTCAGGAGAGGGTATTTCAGGGACCCAAAGGGTACCGGTGGGCTTTTGGGATAGCTGCCTTGGAGACGGGGGAAATTAAACAGCTGTCCACCTTGCCCGGTCTCTCAGAGGACCCTTCAATTGTGGGGTTGCTGAGGGTTGAAGAACAACAGGTGCCGATCGCTACCACAACAGTGCACAGGCGGCAATATCGCACCAACCGAGACTGCCTGATTCCCATCCATAACCTGATTCCTCGACTGGAGAGCCAGGGAGTGATCAGCAAGACTCGCTCACCCTTTAACAGTCCCACATGGCCAGTACGAAAGTCTAATGGGGAGTGGAGACTAACAGTGGACTATCGTGGCCTGAACGAAGTTACACCGCTGCTGAGTGCTGCCGTGCCACACATGCGAGAACGTCAATAGGAACTGGAGTCAAAGGCAGCCAAGTGGTGTGCCACAACTGACATCGCTAATGCATTTTTCTCCATCCCTTTGGCAGCAGAGTGCAGGCCCAGCTTGCTTTTACCTGGAGGGGTGTTCAGTACAGCTGGAACCGACTGCCCCAGGGGTGGAAGCACAGCCCCACCATTTGCCATGGACTGATCCAGACGGCACTGGAACAGGGTGAAGCTCCAGAACATCTGCAGTACATTGATGACATCATTGTGTGGGGCAATACAGCAGAAGAAGTTTTTTAGAAGGGAAAGAAAATAGTCCAAATCCTTCTGAAGGCCGGTTTTGCCTTTATGGCAAAGTAAGGTCAAGGGACCTGCACAGGAGATGCAATTTTTAGGAATAAAATGGCAAGATGGATGTTGTCAGCTCCCAATGGATGTGATCAAACAAAATAACAGCTATGTCCCCGCCAACTAGCAAAAGGACACACAAGCTTTCTTAGGCGTTGTGGGTTTTTGGAGAATGCATATTCCAAATTACAGCCAGATCGTAAGCCCTCTCTACCAAGTGACCCGGAAGAAGAACGATTTCCAATGGGGCCCTGAGCAACAACAAGCCTTTGAACAAATTAAACGGGAGATAGTTCATGCAGTAGCCCTTGGGCCAGTCCGGGCAGGGCAGGATATTAAAAATGTGCTCTACACCGAAGCCGGGGAGAATGGCCCTGCCTGGAGCCTCTGGCAGAAAGCACCAGGGGAGACTCGAGGTCGACCCCGAGGGTTTTGGAGTCGGGGATACAGAGGATCTGAAGCCCGCTGTACTCCAACTGAGAAAGAGATACTGGCAGCATATGAAGGGGTTCGAGCTGCTTCGGAAGTGGTTGGTGCTGAAGGCCAGCTCCTGCTGGCACCCCGACTGCCGGTGCTGGGCTGGATGTTCAAAGGGAGGGTCCCCTCTACACATCATGCAACTGATGCTGCGTGGAGTAAGTGGGTTGCACTGATCACACAACAGGCTCGAATAGGAAAAACAGCTTTGCCCATGAAGGGGGTAGCACGTCCCTGCATCTGCAGAAGCAAAGGGGCAGCAGCGCCTCGGCTTCCGAGATGCCCAAAGCTGCCCTGAGCCCCAGCAGCCCCTGGCGCCTGCCCGTTTGCCTGGCCCTGAAGCCCTGCGGGGCCTGCCAGCGCTGGGGAGCCCTGGGGACAGAGGCGAAGGACGTGGGGAGAGCGACGGGGCTCTGCCCTTCCTTCTGGCCGCAGGAGGATGCCCTGGGCCATGCCAGGGCAGGGCGTCTCTCCTCCTCACCGCCCGGGGGAAGGCGAGGCCTGAGGAAGGCCCTGGGTGCTGGGCTCAGCACGGGCGCTGGCACCGGGGGCAGAGCCCCGTCTCCGGCCTGCTGCCGGCCTGGCCGACGCCAGCGGCTCCCGGCACACAGCTCCTCCTGCCCAGGGCTGTGGCTGGCAGCACAGACAGAGCCGCCTTTCGGGAAAGCCTTGCTGATGCAGGGCAAATGCAGGGCAGCTCCCCTCCTGCCCCCTCCCCTCCTGTCCTGCCCCCTCCCCTTCCCCCCCTTTCCCTTGCCCTCCCCTCCCTCCCCGAGCAGGCCCAGCCCCCCTGAGCGGAGCGAGGGAGGGCAGAGCTGTGCACAGCCCTTGCGCTGCTGGGAGAGCAGCTCCAGGTGACATGGCCCTTCTTGAAGGCCGTCTCTCGGCAGGCCCAGGCTCCCGGCTGGCTGAGGAGCCAGCTGCGGTGTTGGGGGGCAGCTCTGGGAGGGGAGGCCCAGGCTGCCCCTGCCCCCCTGGCAACAGCCGCGCCATTGGCCACGGCTGAGCAATCAGCGGAGCTTCCTTGCTGCCGGCGCGGGAGAAGGGTGCATTCGTTGGGTCTCTGCTGCGGGTGCAGGGCCCTCCTAATGCCGCTGCGTAGGCACCGAGCGTGTGGGTGCCAGGGGTTCTGCAGGCTCGGCACTGACCTTTCTGGTTGCTTTGGATGAGGAAAATCGTGGTACGTACTCCCGAGAACAGAAAGGAAGGCAAAGAACTGATGAAGAGCGAGCTGCCCGTCGAGGTGGCAGTGTCGGTAGCTTCTGGTTTTACATTTTCTCGACTGCGTTCTGGCCAGAAGCCTTGTCTGAAACAATTGAAATGAGCTGAGCCACCGCATATTTTTCATCCCTGCACAAGTCTGTATTGCTGCGGACTTTAACAGCAACAGCCATGGCCTGTGGGCCTGTCCTGTGGGGAGGTCAAAGCAGGCATTCAGGAAAAAAAAGGTTGCTTTTCCCAGATGTTTCCGAGGGAGAAGGCAGCAGCTGGCTGTAGGCAGAGGGGACTATAAAGAGATGGGCAGTGTCCCTCAGAACGCAGCACGGTGATGTGGATGCGGCCGCGAGGTGACAGTTCCCATGGCCTTGAGCAGCGCAGCAGGAATTCCCAGGCAGCAAGGCCGGCTGCCAGGGGTGTGAACAGCTCCTCCCGAGCGTGGAGACGGGCAGGGGAGAGGACGGTGCTGTCCTGTTGGGTGTAGCAGGGGACGGTGGGTGGAAGCTGCTCGCAGGACGTGTAATTAGGAGCTGTCATCTTGGTTCTCGGTGGGAAATCACAGGAGGAGGGAGGCTGAGTCATGAAAGGCCGTATTGACTCTGTGTGTGAAGTAGTTGAGCTGATCAGATTTTGAATAAGAGGTGATTTGGGCAATACCTGGCAAAGTCAGCGTCTTGTACGTGTTGCGCAGACTGCGTGACTTGACCACGGGCAAGGACAGGAGCGTGACAGGCGTGCTGGAGGGGCAAGGAATGGGGATGGCAGTGATCACAGACTCATTTCTCAGTTTTCCGTGGGCTGTCTGTATACCCCACGTGACTCGTCTTGCATTCGGGAAGAAGTGCCACCCTTTTGTTGAAAAGAAAAAAAAAGGAAAAAGATAGCGCTTAGTGCTCTCCCATGACTAGAATTTCATCCATGTTAATGAGCAGGTAGGTTATCTGTGGCAGAGCTGGGAGTTGGGGCGAGATTGCCATGCTTAGTTTTACCATCCTAGAGTATTAAAAGCATTCCCTTGAAACACATTCCCAACATAAGAAGACATGACTTTCTGAAAGAGCCGCTTTTCTAGGAGCTGCATCAGAGCAAAGCCAAATGAGAGAGACTTGCCTGCTGTTGGTCACTGAGGCTGATGGCAAGTCACCAGCAGTTTTGGCAAGGACAGAACAAGATTGGTATGTATGTGCCTGTGTGCTGATTGTCTTCAGGTTTTGGAGGTTGTAGGTTTTGGCAGGGCCGATGGTGGTGTTAACGTGATGGTAACAGCAAAACCTCCAGGCATCTGTGTAGGGCATTTTGGATTTTATACGGTTTAGAAGAGTACTTGACCAGTTTAATGCTCTGTTGACGTGCCGGAGCTCTAGTGTCATCAGAAGAACGTGAAGACAGGGAAGATGAGGCAGGCAAAGGGACTGAAAAGCGTTATAACCTCTGACAGCAGAAACGTGTCATTTATAGTTTATATGAACAGGTTTCCTTCAACGCACTCTTCTTTTCAAAGATTTACAGAGTACGTTTTGCTCTTCCCATATCAGAACTCCATGATTTTAAGTTAAAGCTCTCCACCGAGATTTAAACTAAAATAGAGCAATGTGTCCTGGACAGAAGAGTAATTCCACAGACTTGGTAGTCTTAGTCTTATACTTTTCAGTTCTCCTTAACCAGCACGTGTGTGATTAAAAAAAACAGAAAAGAAAAAAACTTAAAACTTCCTCTGAAGTTAGGGGTAGGGGAGACACATCAGCTTTTCTGCCTCTTCCGCTCTCCTGCTTTCTCTTCAACTGGTTTGTATCATTATTCCAATCCTTTGCTTTCACTAGAGCCAAGACAAGGTAAGATACTGTTTTTGGTCCGGTCGTGTCCTGTCAGGAGGAGATATCCATGTAGACGTGTTCGGCCACAGAGGCCATGCTGCAAAAGGAGTAATGGGTGGGTGCGTGGTTAGTGGTGGTTCTCCCTTATCCACAGTGCTGTGAGTCAAGTCAGCGAATGGTGCTTTGGAGGGCTTTCAGATGGGTAGTAATTACAGACTAATAGTATGATTATTTACTGCGGTAGTCTGAAAGCATGAGGGAAACAAAGATTTGGCGAGGACAGGGTCCTTTTTATCAGCTGTCACATTTTTTACAGTGCAGCCTTTGTGGGTCACTGCCAAGACGATCATGGAGGCGGTGGCTGAGATTCTGTACTGGAAATTCTTTTGTTCTGGACTTGAAGCCCAAATCGCCCTCCAAAAGTCTTTGACTACTTAATCTGGAGGGATACGGTTTCTTTTCTTAGAAGTGAAGCCAGCTGTGGGACCTGTGGCTGAGCTGGGGGACAGGGAGAAGCCCCGGACCGGCCTCGGGACCTGCGGCAAACCTGCCTTCCAATGAGCTCTCCCAGCAGAACATTGCCCAGGAGCCACTTTGAGTGTTGCTGTTCTCCTTCAGGAAACATGGAACGCAGCAAGCACACCCAGAGCTGTGCCTGTGCCAGGAGAAGACTTCACGCACTGCTGATGGTGACAGTTCCCACCAGCTGTCCAGCTCTGGAAAGGCAGGTACGTTGCCACAGAGGGGGCACTGCCTGGTTGCCGCTTGTCTTGCAGGAACAGGATTTTCCCAGAAACAGCAGAAGGGAGGCAGGACAAGAGGAGCCACGAGGTCAAAAAGCGCATCAGACAGCTGGCGCAGTCACAATGAGAGCAGAGGGAGGAGGAGGTGCAGGTGACCTGGCTGGGACAATGCTTCCGAGGTAACATCTGCCAGACAGTCACAAAGACTGGCAGAGGCATTGGGAGGTCATGGAGAGGGTGAGAAAGGTGGCTGGGGGAGAGGAGAGCACGGGGAGATGGGAGACAGAGGAGGAGATGGAGGTGAAAACGCCGGGCTGTTGGCAGCGAGGACGCTCCTGCTGTGCAGGTGCTTGTGAGGTCACTGGTGGCTGAGCAGGTGTTAGGGCAGGAGCAGCCCCCGGGCTTGTGCAGATGTTTTTGAGGTCATAGGCACCAGAGTAGGTGGTAGGTGAGGAACAGGCCCCTGAGTTGTGCTGGTGCTTGTGATGTCATAGGTGGATGAGTCGATGATAGGGTGGGAGGCACCTGGCTTGTTCATGTGCTTGTGGTGTCACGTGTGCCTGAAGAGGTGATAGGGCAGGAGCGGGCCCTTGGCTTGTGAAGCTGCTTGTGATGTCACTTGTGGCTCTGTAGGTGTTTGGGCAGGAGCATGCACCTGGTTTGTGCAGGTGCTCGTGATGTCGCATGATGCCAAGGAGGTGATAGAGCAGGAGCAGGAACCTTGCGTGTGCAGCTGCTTATGGCGTCACAGGTGCCTGAGTAGTTGAGAGAGCAGGAGCAGGAACCTGGCTTGTTCAGCTGCTTGTGATGTCAGTGGTGTCCAAGTAGCTGATTGGGTATGGAGGGAAACCTGGCTTATCAGCTGCTTGTGATGTCAGTGGTAGCTGAGGAGCTAGCAGGGCACGAGCATGCAGCTGGCCTGTGAAGGTCCTTTTGATCTCAAACGTGCCTGAGTAGCTATAGTGCAGGAGCAAGCCCCTAGCCTGTGCTGGTGCTTGTGATGTCAGCTGGGCCTGAGTAGGTGATAGGGCAGGAGCAGGGCCAGGGCTTGTGCAGCTTCTTGTGAGGTGATAGGCACCTGGGTAGGTGTAAGGCAGGAGCAGGTCCCTGGCCTGTGCAGCTGCTGCTGTTGTCACTGATGGCTGAGTAGCTGACAGGGCAGGAGCAGGTGCCTGGCTTGTGCAGGTGCTTGTGATGTCATAGGTAGATGAGTGACTGATAGGACAGGTGCATGCAGCTGGCTTGTGCAGGTGCTTGTGATGTCACCTGTACCTGTGTAGCTGATAGGGCTGGAGCAGGAACGTTCCTTGTGCAGCTCATTATGATGTCAGAGGTGCCTGAGTAGTTGAGAGAGCAAGAGAAGGCAGCTGGCTTGTGCAGGTGCTTGTGATGTCACTGATGACTGATTAGATGGGAGGGCAGAAGCAGACCCCTGGCTTGCAAAGCGGCTTTTGAGGTCACTGTTGTCTGAGTATCTGCTTGGGAATGGAAGGACACCTGGCTTGTGGAGGAGCTTGTGTTGTCATTTGTCCCTGCAGATGTGATAGGGCAGGAGGAGGCACCTGGCTAGGGCAGACGCTTGTGATGTCAATGGCGGGTGTCGTTATTAGGTCAGGAGTAAGCTCCTGGCTCTTGCAGACCCTTGTGAGGTCATAGGTGGTTGAGGAGGTGAAAGGGTAGAAGGGGGCACTTGGCTTGTTCATGTGCTTGCGATGTCACGTGTGCCTGAGTAGGTGACAAAGCTGGAGCAGGAAGCTTCTCTGCGCAGCTGCTCATGGCGTCAGGAGTGCCTGAGTAGATGGTGTGGCAGGAGCAAGCTCCTGGGCTGTGCAGGTGCTTGTGATGTCACAGGGGGCTGAGGAGTGATAGGGCAGGAGCAGGAGCTGGCTCGTGCAGGTGCTTGTGATGTCACAGGGGGCTCTGTAGCGCTTAGGGCAGGAGCACGCACCTGGCTTCTGCAGCTTCTTGTGATGTCACAGGTGCCTGAGGAGGTGATAGGGCAGGAGCAGGCACCTGGCTTGTTGTTTCAGGAATGACGCAGCCGCCACCTAGACCATGGTAGGAATTACGTGGGTGCCACCTCAGCAGGGCTCGGCCCTAGGTTCCTGCTCGCAGAAGACGAGTCGCCAGCCCGCTGAGTAAATACGTGGTTCATTTATCCGACATGCAGAGCAGCTCGAGCTGGGTGCCTCCAGGCAAGGAGCCCCTGCTGCAGATGGCAGACCCCAGTTATACCCTTACAGACAGCTTTCCCAGAATGTACCACCCATCACCCGAACCCAAGTCCCATTACTTAATTCTGGTTGGTAGTCTCTTGATTTCCTATTGCTTTTCTTGGTCGCTGGGCTGGCCGCCTTCTGAAGCTACCTCATTCCCTAGGAATTGTTTCCTTGCTCCTTTTCTTCTTCATTCTTGCATCTGCCAGTCTCAGCTAGTTCTGTGGTTGCAACATTTCTCCCCTGCCGTCAGCTCTCGGTATCCTCCTACTCCACAGTGCCTTTAATCTCTCTCTGCCTCGCTCCTCTCCCTTTGGTGCCTGCAGGCAGTGCCCTCAGCCCTGCTGCGCTTTGCAGAGGAGCTGCCCCTGGGCAGAGCTGTCTCTGCAGCGCTGCCCGCTTCCAGGAGCTCCCAGGAGCCCAGCCCAGCTCAGCAGCAGAGGACCAGCCCAAGGCGTGGCTTTTCCTTCCCCCTTCAGGTGTCCCTGGGGCTCCAGGGGAACCTGCTGTGAAAGAGGCTGAAGGAACCACTGATGTTCCCTTCCTCAGCCAGGGAGAGAGATTTCATTCCAGCAGCGGCATTTCTCATATCAGCAAAAAAACTGGGCATGAGAATTGCCTTTCCTTGTCCCACCGTTAGGCAGGTGTTGTGGTTTAGCCCCAGTCGGCAGCCAAGCACCACACAGCCGCTGGCTCAGCCTCCCCCTCGGTGGGCTGGGGAAGAGAATTGGAAGGACAAAAGTGAGGAAATTCCTGGGTTGAGATAAGAACAGTTTAATAACTGAAATAAAATTAAAAGTAGTAGAAACAATAAAAATAAGAGTAATAGTAATAATAATAATAATAAAAAATACGAAGCAAGTTATGCATAATGCAGTTGCTCACCACCAACCAACCAATACCCAGCCAGTCCCCGAACAGCGATTGCTGCCCCATGGCCAACTCCCCCCAGTTTCTATACTGAGCATGATGTCACATGGTATGGAATGTCCCTCTGGCCACTTTGGGTCAGCTGTCCTGGCTGTGCCCCCTCCCAGCTTCTTGTGCCCCTGGCAGACATGGGAAGCTGAAAAGCCCTTGACCAGTGTGAGCACTGCTCAGCAACAACTAAAGCATCAGTGTGTTACCAGCATTGTTCTCATCCTAAATCCAAAACACAACTCTATGCCAGCTCCGTGGAAGAAAATTCACTCTGTCCCAGGCAAAAGCAGGACACTCCCCTAAAGCAGGCACTGCTGGGAGCTGAGCCAGGCTCCCTCTCCCTGGGCTGGTGCTTTCACCTGCCCCAGCTCCCATGGGCAGAGAAAGCTTTCCCACAGGAGCCATGTGGGGAGAAGGATTTGACACTTGGGCAGGAAGACGGAGCCCTAAGTGCCCTCCCTGCTGCCGCTGGTGGGTCTCCACAGCCTCCAGCTCTTGCCCGATGGGCTCCTCTGCTGCGGGCTGGAAGGTGCGCTGGGTGTCCATGGCTCCCTGCGGGGAGCATCCGCAGCTCAGTATCACTGCCAAGAGCAGGATGTGGCCCTAGAGCAGAAGAGGGGAGGAGGCAGCTGTCACCAAGAGCCTCTGCCATGCCAGCGTTGGCCCATTCCCTGCTGGGAGCTCCTCCAGCCCTGGGGTGAACCTGGGGGGGTCTCGGGGGAGCCCAGGCTCACACACTCGTCTTCTCTAGTGCATAGAGCTTTCCTGCAGGCAGCCCCTGGTCCCAGAGCCAGCCCCTCCCTCCCCAGCTCTGGTCCCACCACTCCCTGTGGAGATGCAGGGCTGGAGCCTGCCCCGGTGGGAGTTTCCTGGGGGATGGAGGCTGTGTTTGCAGTGCCCATGTGTGTCACCCATCTCCTTGGGGGTCTTGCCTTGGGAACACTGCTCTCCCATGGGCTTTCCACAGCCGTGCTCTGCCCAGCGTGGGGCAGCAGTGCTGAGGGTTGGGGTCTCACCATCAGGCCCCTTGGGTAGGTGCTTGGGAGCTGCAGGAGCAGGCACAGATCTGGGGCGCAGTGATGATCCTGCTTGGCTCCAGAGAACGGAGCCAGCCTGCAGGGCCAGAGTGTTCAGGCCCCAAAATGCCATGCAATGGGCTCTTCCTGCTCAGGTGTGCTGCCCCCTCACACACCCCCAGGGCCTGTGGCTCATCTCCCTGAAGAGGAGGAGGAGGAGGAGGAGGATGAGTAGGCAAAGCTCTGCCAGGTGCCAGAGCAAGAGAGAACTATTACAGGTGGGGAGGGCAGAGCTGGTGGGGAGGTGGCATGGGACAGACGCTGGGCTCTTCTCCCTGGTCCCTTCCCAGGCGGTTTGGGATCTCCAGCTGGAGCCAGGACAATCTGAGACCCTTAGCCCTGGACAGCCTCGAGGGCAGTGTGGCTCTGGTCCCAAAGGGCACCTGGGCTGCAGCAGCAGCCTCACACCACATCTCTGAGTGCAGCCAGGGAGGATTCCTAGTGCGCTGCTGCTGCCTGTGCCCTCCCTGAGCTCTCCCCACAGGCACTCTGCTGCCAAGCATTGTCCCTGGGCGGTGGGTGGGGTGGGTCTGTGGTGCAGGGCAGTGACCTGAGCTGCGGTCCAGCACAGCTGCCTGCCCCTCTTCTGAGAGGGGGCTCAAAAGAGGCACAGCCCTCCTCACCCCACAGATGGGCCTGGGAGGGAGGGAAAAAGCACCCTTGGAGATGCCAGGGGTTGAACCCGGGACCTCCCACACGCGAAGCAGGCGCTCTGCCACTGAGCTACATCCCCTTGACACCTGCCTGCAGCAGAGACGCTCTCTTCCTGTGACATGTCTGTGACAAGCACAGCCCTCTTGTCCCCTGGGTGCCCAGGCACCCTCTGCAGAAAACAGCCCTTGCACCCTCCCAAGATGGGGGAAGTCAGCAGTAGCTCTCCACTGGGGCCTGGCCCTGGCACGGGGCTGCACTGCAGGGCACGGCCCCTTCAACGTCCCTGCAGGGCAATGGGCAGGAGGAGGCTCTTGCTGCAGGCACTGCTCCCATGCCCTGACCCACTCAGGGCTCGATGGAGAGGAGAAAACCCCTGAGCCTCCTCTGCCCCGCAGGGCTACAGCCCTCTGTGCCACACGCGTCGCCAGCTGCACAGCAGGAGCAGAGCAAGAGGGTGAGGGAAATGGCCTCGCTGGGCTGAGGTGCCCCCAGGCTCTGACGGCACCCCAGGGTGTGCGGTGGGGGGACATGGGGGCAGAAATCTCACACGCCCTCGTCCTGGTACCGGGCCTCCCCCTGCACCCCTCTTCCCGCCAGCATCCCTGGAGGTGAGGTGAAGGGCAGGCTTCCATCTCCATGGGGCTGATGCCCAGAGAGGAGCACACACGTGTTCCATCAATCATTACAGCAGCGGGGCAAAGGGGGCCAGGAAACTCTGCTCGGGCCAGCGTGTGACTAAACAGCACTGACGCCCGTGCACTGCAGTGGCTGATCCTCAGCACGGCTTTGTCAGCTGTCCTGGGCACATGAGAGGTCTGGCTGCGACAGAGCTCCGCAGGGAGGATGCTGGCACTCAGGCCTCAGCTGCAGGGAGTGCCTCTCCCTGGGACTGGGGGGACGGTGGCCTCTGCTCGGGGAGCTGAGGGCCAGGGGAGGGAGGTGCGTGAGGCACAAGCACGAAGCCTGCCCCTGCCCGGGCAGCACACTGCTTCCCCCCGCCTGCATCCCCCTGCCCTGCTCTGCAGGCTGGAAACCTGGGACTGGGGCAGGGCAGGGCAGGGCAGGGCAGGGCAGGGCAGGGAAGGGAAGGGAAGGGCAGGGAAGGGCAGGGCAGGGCAGGGCAGGGCAGGGCAGGGCAGGGCAGGGCAGGGCAGGGCAGGGAAGGGAAGGGAAGGGAAGGGAAGGGAAGGGAAGGGAAGGGAAGGGAAGGGAAGGGAAGGGAAGGGAAGGGAAGGGAAGGGAAGGGAAGGGAAGGGAAGGGGCAGACCGGTTGCTGGCTCTGGGTCAGAGGCACAGCATCTCCACAGGCTGAGCAAGCTGCAAGGCTGGGGACAGGAGACACTCGTCACCACCCGCGTGTCGTGCCACCTTTGTGCTCGCTCTCGCTGTTCGATCGCTTCTCAGAGGCAGGGGAACAGGCGGCTGCTGGTGGCCAGAGGGCAGGAGGAGCTGGCACAGACCCATGGCCCCCACGGGCAGAGCTGCCCCCAGGATGGGTTGTGTGGCCCCGGTGCCCTTGCCCTGAGATGCCAGTGGGAACCAGGAGCTGCGTGGTGCAGGGAGCCCTGCGGGCTCTGCCGCTCTCTCACTGCCGTCTCCTTTCAGCTGCTGGCCCGCATTAACATGGATGCAGAGGAGTTTGCTGACATGTGCAAAGTCTGCAGGTTTCTGAGGCGTCCAAGCGTGGTGATGCTCTCAGTGATGCTCAGAGGCCTCGTCACCTTGTCGAAGGAACCCGAGATGGTGAGCAGGGCGCAGTAATGTGACTCAGGGGTCAGGGTGGTCTTTCACCGCTTCACAAAAAGGAAACCGTGCTTTTCATGCAGGCAAGAACAATGCAGGTCCTGCTGCCAGGCATCATGGAGAGCCTGCAGGATGCCAATGCTGACGTTAAGAGGAAGGTCCTGTCTGTCTGCAGGAATGTGTTGGGTGTTATGAAGAGGCATGGGGCCAGCCCCATTGCTCCAAAACTCTCTGAGGAGCTCCTGCAGCTCTTTGACGATGTAAGGCTGCTGTGGGAGCCTGAGCCGCAGCGCTGGGCACTCCGCAAGGCCAGCTGCTGTTGGGCGCAGCGCTGCGGGCAGCACTCGGGCAGGGCTGCTCCCTTCCTCACGCCTCTTGTGTGGCCTTTCAGGGGCCCAGGGCCGTTCAGCTGTGGCTGCAGATGTGGCCCACAGCTCCTGTGTTCAGGAGCCGGCCCCGGAGCCTGTCCCTTCCCACCGGCCACACTAATGCCCCTGCGCACCACGGGCAGGGAGCGGCTGTTGCTGAAGTCCTCCCGTCCTCCTCCCTACCACAAGTCCAGCCAGGTGCAGCAGCTCTGCATCAGCCTCAGAGAAATGATGAGTATGGTGGTGAGGGACAGCAGGAGACAGAGAAAGAAGAATGTGTGGAAGAGCCCGATCCCACTCTTCTTCCGTATGAATGACCAGATGGAGAGCGTGGCCGAGGTACAGATTTGAAACCCTACCAGTGGTGTGGGGAAGGGTGTGCTGACACCATGGGAGGGGCTTGGGCATCAGGGGCGAGGGCTGTTGGCAGTCGGACTGTTGGAATGTGTGTCACCTCGGGGTCCCAGTGCCTGAGTCGCTGGGGACAGGGCAGAGCTTCCCTCCTGCCCTGCCCTGGGCCCACCGCTGCCTTCCTCCTCCCCGCCGACCCTTTCAGCTCTCCTCCAGCGCAGTCCGTAGGAAAGGTCCCTGCAGAGCCAGTGCAAGCAGGGCCAGAGAAGCTGGCACGGACATTTCCCAGAGCTGCCCTGCCTGGTCCAGCAGCACTCAGCAGCAGCCCGTGGCCACCAAACACACCAGTCCCTACAGGCTCCCAGCTGTCCCTGCAGGCGTGGGAGGCCAGGGCTTTGAGCCCCAGTCCCTGTCCCCCCGGACTGTGCCCAAGAGACCTCCCGCTGTTTGGGCCAGGGCATGTCCCAGCGCCCAGAGAGCAGGATAGCCCCAGGAACGAAGCGCTGCTGCGCCAGGTCCCCCTGCGCTGGGCCAGTGAACTTGGTCTGCACAGAGGGGTGCAGCAGTTGCAAGGGGTGGAGAGGCAGCTTGTCCCCCAGCCTGGGGCAGGGAGAGCGGTGGGAGGGGAGATGCAGCCAGAGGGGGACCGGCCCTGCGTGCTGGGACCAAAGCTCTGCCTGCCCGGAGCCTGGGCGTGAAGCAGCTGGGGCAGCCGCAGCTGGGGAGCCAAGCGTCTTGCTGGGGGATTCCCATGGGGAGGTGCTGCTGGTGCCGTCCTGCTCCGGTGTCTCTGGGAGCCCAGCCCTCGCTGCCTACAGCCGTGGGCCTAGACCTGCTTTGCCCTTCAGTCTGCCCCCATCCCTGGCAGCAGCTCAGCAGCGCTTGAGGATCCCTGTTCTGCTGGCCGGCAGCATGAGATGTGTGAGGTGGTGGCTGCCCTGTGTCCCTGCCCTGGGCACTGAACCCAGTTCAGACTCTGTGCCCCGCTGCCTCTTCTCCTAAGGGGCTGGGAAGAGCTCGGAGCCTGGCCAAGAGCAGGAGGATGCCAGGTCTCCTTGCCTGGGCTGTGGTGCCATCTCCCAGCCTCTGCTTTTCTGCAGGCCTCTAGGGACACTCTCCTCGCCTGCGCAGAGCTCCTGCAGTGGAGGAAGCTCAGCTACCTGGCCGAGACAGGTCAGACACACCTGACTGGAGAGGGCTTGGTGAGGACAAGCCCCAAACCCCAGGGCCGGGCTGGACGGGGGCTGCCCTAGGTGCCCATGGGGAGGGCTGTGCCTCGCCTGCCCTGCTCCAGCCTGGAGCCGCATCCTCCTTCCCTGCCTTCAAGCACAGACCCCCAAGGGCCCTTCTCCAGGCCCCTCTCCCCTCCCTGCCCCCAGGGTGCTGAAGGAGACCCTGGCCCATGCGCGCCCTGGCAGTGGGACAGAGGGGTCTCAGCACCCCCAGACCCCCTCTGCCTGTGTCTCTCTGAACCTCAGCCCCACAGGGCTCCTGGCTGGGAGGCGGGAATCGCTGGGAGGGAAGGGGAGCACTGGTAGGAGGGCCTGGTCTGGATGGCTGGGGAGGGCCCACCCTATGGGCTGCTATGAAGAAAATTAACTCCATCCCAGCCAAAACCAGTGCAGTCAAGCCCATCCTACTCCTGCCACGCAAGCGACACGCAGCAGAGAGGAGTGTTTGGGCACACTGGAGGGGCTGTTGCATCCCACAGGCCTTCGATCCCATCTCTTGTAACTGCCCAACTGCAGCCAACCCCCAAACCCCACCTGCCCGCATGGGCTCCCAGTAGCACAGGCGTGTTGGTGCAGGGGGCAGGCGGGGCTTTTGGAAAAGGACTGGTGAGAAAGGGGATGACTGTTGCCCAGGACAAGAGGGGAAATGTCTCTCCTCTCTCCCCAGCTGTGCCATCTCCCTGCTGGTGTCATAATGCACCTTCAAATGATGCGGGCTGATGTCACAGGGGGATGCCCCACATCACAGGGAGGTCTCCCCAGCGCCGCAGAGGTGCCGACACTTCCCAGCAAGGCCTGGGTGCTGCTGGGCACTGCTCAGGGGCTCCCCAGTGCTGCCCTTTGGAGCTGCTCCACAGCCAGGAGTGGGGTTTGGAGGAAGCGGGGCTGTGCTGGGGGACCCTCGCTGACAGGCAGGACCCTCGCTGACAGGCAGGACCCTCGCTGACAGGGAAAGTAGGGGCACGTCGGAGAGGAGTTTTGGGCAAGGAGCTGCAAAGAGCATCCCTTTCCCTGAGCTGAGGGGCCATCAGCAGTGTGATGGAGGGCTGCTGCACCGTGGCCGTCAGCTTGGAGCTGAGCAGCTTGTTCCCCACGCTCCTGTATCTCTCCACCAAGGGTAAGGGTTCTGGGAGCTCCTTCCCAAGGGGAGGCACCGGGGCTGTCCACTGTCAAAAGCTGCCACTGCTGGGCTGTGGGGGTGGCTGGAGGGGGCTGGGGGCTGCCGCGAGAGCCCTGCCTGAGGGTCCCACCGGGCTCGGGGAACAATGTGGCAAGCAGGACTCCCGGCTGCCCTGAGTCCCAAGGCTCCCATGGGAATGGCTCGGTGCCCTTGCGAGGGGGCCCATCCAGGGCCAGCTTTCCCTGGGAGCGGGTACCTCTTGGGGTTCTGGCTCTGGGATGAAAAGGGGTCCTGCATAGTGGGGCTGGGGTGTCCTTCAGCTCCCACGGGGCTCTCACCAGCCAGTTGGAAATGCCTCTGATGTAAATCAGTCCTTTACCTTCAAGCAGTCTGCTTTGGGACAACCTCTGTTCCTTCCCAGGGGATCCTCTTGTGCCACCAGGCTGGCAGACCGTGTCCTGGGCACTGGGGTGCCATCCCTTTCTGGGGCTTAGATGGCCACTGCCCTGGTCCTGAGCCCTTCCCACATCCCCATTTCTGCTCCAGCCCTGTCCTGGGAGCAGAGGAAGGCTGGCAGTCTGACATTGGAGCACAGCCCAGCTCCGCAGCCATGGCAGTGTTTGTTTGGGCTGTTTGTGGACACCCGCCTCTGTCACCCCCTGGGCGAGGAGCTGGCCGAGAGGCCGTGAGCCGTCTGGCCTGCAGCCTGACACCTCTTTCCCTTGCTTTCCAGAGGTTGTGGCTGTCTGGGATGCTGTGTCTGCGTATATCCTGGGACAGCTGAAGCTGGACAAGGTGGGCTGGCGTCTTGGTCCTCCTTTGCCCTGGAGAGCCTGGGCCCCGGGGAGCCATCCCTCCTTGAGCATCGTGGCAGCACACCGAGACAATCCCGTGTGCCCAGAGCTGCTTCTTGGTCAACCAAGAGAGAAACCAAGGCCAGATCGAGTCTGAGAAAGCACTTGGCGCACAATAGGGCTTCACTCTTCCCTGTGCTCAGAGTGGAGAGACCAAGCAGAGAGGCAGGGGATTATGCTGGGTCCATGCCAAGGATAATCCCTGGGAATCAGTGCCTGTGCTGGAAATGCCTGGGCTCTTCTCCAGCCAAGGGACGTTAGCATGTGTTTTGAGGAGGGGAAGAAAACCAATGGAGAACATGGGCCTTTGCCACAGCTTTTACTTTTGCCATCTCTACAGTACTCACTCATCAGCCTTTTTGTCTTCTTCCTGGGCAGGGTGTCCTGCTTGCAGGACTCGGGACCTTCGCTATGGTCCAAGAGCAATGCCAGGGCGACAAAGAGGTGTATGTGGTTCGCAGACCCGTCTTCCAGCTGGATATTGATGTGTCATGCCTGCAGGAGCTGACGTTCCCCACAGTGGTTATCCCTGGTGAGGAGGCAGCGGCCACCCTCCACTCTCGGCCTCCATGTCCGGGGCTGGGGTGCGTGCTCTCTGCTCTTTGGAAAGGGCTGGGAGAAGTAGAGAATTGCATCCAAAGGTCGGGGCATGGCTTGAGCTCCCCCAAAACAAACCACTCCCCAGGAGCTCTTTTCTATGGCATTTTGTTATGACTCTTAGATGGAAATGTGGCCTGCTGTGGCAGTGACGCTGTTCCTCCTCCTTCCAGGCAATGTCAAGATCAAGCCGCTGAACTACAGGTGGCTATCGCGAGCCACCTCCTTGCCGTGGCACACGGTGGAGGACTGTGTGAAAGAGACCATACTCTTGTACTCTTACCACCTGAGGAACAGCCAGCACCTCTCCTTCGCCTTCAAGGACATTGGCGTTCTGTCCTGCG
This sequence comes from Pelecanus crispus, assembly GCF_030463565.1. Lineage (NCBI taxonomy): Eukaryota > Metazoa > Chordata > Aves > Pelecaniformes > Pelecanidae > Pelecanus > Pelecanus crispus. The sequence goes on along the minus strand of NC_134667.1, from coordinate 2,772,375 downwards.
AAGACGGTGTCCTGTGCATGCGGTTTTACTACGACTGCGTCACAGGGCTGGAGAGCAAGGCCAGCCGCATTGCACTGCTTCACACTGTAAGCTGCTCAGGTTTTGAGGGCTGCTGCAATGTCTTTGGGAAGCCCACTGAAGGCTGAGCAACCCAGTCGCCATTGGCCAGCCTGGACGTTGCAGGCCACTCAAGTGCCTTTCCCCATGCTCACCCCCACTAACTTCTCCATTAGCAAAGAAAGTTTCTTCTGAGTTTCTGGGTCCTTGCCCTACAAAAAGCCTGGCAGTGTTCTTGCGCAGCTTCAGTGTTTGCTGTGCAGCTTCTCCAGAGCAGAGCAAGGGCTAACGCTCATGGAGGAGGATTTGGAAGAGGGGTTTGGAGAAGTGGCTTTCTTCTGGAGCAGGAGACAGGTCTGCTTCCTTTGGGAGCCAAGAGAAAACTGCCTTGGACACCTTCCAACAGCTCTGGGTCACTTTGCAGAGGCTGTGGATGCCAGTTGCAGATGTCTGCGGTGGAGCGACCACCGCTCGGGGGATGCAGGCTGCTCCTGCCCAGGCATTCCCAAGGTGAGTGCGTTTCCTCTGCAGCCCTCGACCGACCGACCGAGCGGGCGGCTTCCCAGCTCCTGCTCAGCAGCGCGCATTGTCGGGGCTCAACACTCAGCATCGCGTCAGGGCTCAGTCCTGAAGTGACTGGTTTATGGTTAACTAATGCTGAGTTTGGGCTCTGCCTGTATTCTCCTGCAGTGACTGGGCACCGTGATTGTGTTTCTCACGCCCAGCCTGCCGTCATTCCCACCAGAGAGAAGCAGCTGCACACGGAGAGGACTTGAAGCTGCATTTTCTGGTGTTGGGGGGAGATCGCCAGTAAAACCTGTGCATGGCCACAAAGGAAAAGGGCTGCCATGCCTTGCACGACAGTCAGGAGGATTAGTGCTGGGAAGCTGCAGAGGGTAGAGGGTCACCCTTCTTCAAGCCTGTGTCATCACTTGCTTTCCAGGTTTCAGTTCCTGGTGGTCAGCAGAGCGCTGGCCAAGTCTTTCTGCACCTGGCACAAGAAGACTGCAGAAAAGCATGGGAGCAGAAGAGGTACGGGTACCCTGCCCCACGCTGGGTGACCACAGCCCACTTAAAACGCACTCTCCACGTGGCTGCTCTGAAGAGCTTCCTCCTTTCCCAGGCACAGAGGGGCATCCTGACCAGCTGCTGCACAGGCGGGTGAAGTTATCCCTCCCCGTGCTGCCAAGCCAGGGGCCAGGCACAAGGCAGCAAGACATGGGGAAGAAGCCTTCTGCCAGGTGAGAGCCTTGTGGGAAGGGATGAAAGGGATCCTTGCACCCATGTGGGAGAGACATCCCCTTTGGACAGTGCGGATGCAGGGACTCAGGAAAGTCCCTGACTCATGCCCCACGGTTTTTATGAGCTTGCTTGCCCCATGGCAGGCCCCTTAGTGAGGAAGACGGCACATGCTGAGTGCACCCCACATCGCTTTGCTTGCCCTCACAACAGAGCTGAGGTGCAGCCCTCTCCCATCCATCTGATGGGGCTCAGGAAAGGCTCCCCCTTGCCATGGGAGATGGCCCCACCTCCCCTGCTGCTTCTGCCAGCCTGGGGAGCCTTGGTACCAGATGAAAAGGAGAGGCCAAAGTGCCCCGTGCTCATGCCGACTCCTCCTGGTGTCTCTTTGCAGTGTGCTTCCCCCGTGTCCAGGCAGCTCCCCCAGGATGAAGGAGCCAGGCAGGCAGGAGCCAGCTCCTCCAGCCAGGCCCACCGCTGCACTCCCGTCCTCTGAAGCCTGCAAGAGAGCGTTGCAGGTACGTGCTCTGCCTTGCTGTAACTACCGTGCTGGTTGAGACTCGGCAAAAGCCTCTTTGTGCAGAGAGCCATCCTGAAAGGATCCCTTGGCGTGCGTTCATCGTAACCTGGCTGTCACCTCCTTCAGATCTTCTTCAGGAAAAGGAAGGGGCTGCACGTCCTTCCCGCCTGTTATTGCCCCTGGGTTTGTCATGAAACACTTTATTGTGTCCAGGGGCTATGGAAAGTGTACAAGTCCTTTCTAGGTCATTGACAGTGGAGGTCTTTGCTCGCTCAGCTGTGTTTGCCATGAGCTGAGGAGCCTGGCATGACTCCATGGCCCCTCATCTGTTAGGGGAAAAGCGCTGCTGACCGACCAGCTGAAGCAAGAGGCACTGACATGGGCCAGGCCCAAAGGAACATCCCCTCTGGGAGCTGAGACTAATCCTGTCTGCTGCTGCGTTTCCATCCCCTCCAGGAGGTCTGGCAGCTGTCTGCAGAGTGGGAGCGAGGCAAGACCCAGTGGCAAGAGCGGCGACAGCAAGCAAAGGCAGAATGGGCAGCGTGGCAAGCCTGGTCTGCAGGGGAGGACCGACAGCCGCCCCAGGTACGGGCAGTGACTGACACCGCTGAGAGCAGCAGTGACCCTCTCTCTCGGGGCACCAGGGCGGCAGGTCTCCAGGGAGTGGGAGCAGGACTGACCCAGCTGCAGGGCAGGGGTTTGCCTGCTCATCCCTGTCAGGGAGATTGGCAGCAGGGTCCCAGGGGCAAAAGCAGCCGTCAGCCATGATGACGGGCAGACGATGCTGAGTCTCCCGGCTCCCAGGTCCTGCTGCAGGCTCCTCTGAAGAGAAGTCCTCTGGCAAACAGCACCTCTGTTTGCTGTCTGGTTTGCTGAGAGTGTCTCCTTCTTGGCAGGCACTGGGCACTGGAGGCACTTGGACTCCCCACCCTCCAGCCCAGCCCAGGAGAAAGGAGGTCACCCAGAGGTGGAGAAAGGCTGAAAACCCTCTCCCAGCAGAGGAGATGGCAGCAGCAGCCCAGCGGGAGAGACTCCGGCCTGAGTAAGTGTGCGCTGGCTCTGCACACAGCCCGGGGCAGCCGAGCAGTCATGACCCCACGGGCTGAGGGATGATGCTTCCCTGTTGTTGCAGGCACCTTTCCCCACGAGCGCTCCAGGTCCTCAGAAGGCTGGAGCCGTATCAAGCACGGAGGAACATATTCAAGCACGTCACTGACAACCACAGGCGGCGTCAGGAGCAGCAGAGGCAGCTCCCCTGGTAACTATCTCCAAAAAGAGATGGTGCTTCCCCAGCTGCAAGGGAAGCCCATCCCTCCACTGAGGGCAGCCCTGGGGGAAAGAGGATATTTCTCTGCCAGCCCTTGTGAGACTGAAGCAGGTTCTGGAGCTTGGCTGTGGGCTGGATCTCCCTGACACCCAAGGGGACTGCCTGCGCATCCAGAATTGGCTTTCCATGTGGGATGTGGAAGCCCTGGCTGAAGACAGAGGGGTCCCTCTGATGGCTGGCTCTCCCCTTTCCAAAGCAGAGAGCATGTCCTTCCCTCGAAGAGTCTTGGGCCAAGACACCTTGCCCCTGGGGGGACACCTGTATGGGGCACTCAAGGTCTTGGTCCAGCCTGACTCAGCCCCAGGCTGATCAGCTGCACCTGGGACCTTCTCATGGGCTTGGGCATCAGGGGCCTCTCCCACTTCACAGGCACCTTCAGGCTTCATCGCAAGCAGATCCCACCACAGGTGGCCTGAGCTATGCCTGCAGGATTTCTCTGCCTTCTCCCTCTCCATACAGTCATAGGCTTTTCTTTCTTCCTCCCTAGCACTAGGTGCTGGTAACCGCAGCAGCAGGGAAGGTGCCGGGAGCAGCGGCTGTAGCAGTGGCTGTTAGCAAAGAAGCTGGGAGGCTTCTCAGCTGCTGAGATCCACCTATAAATACAAAATAAAGAGCTCTGGGGCTGTTCCCAGCTGGACTGACTGGCCTGTGCCCGGTGCTGGACCGCTCTAAAGGGATTATGCACACCCCATGTGTGATCCCAGAAGTGCTCCTAGGTGGAGGAGGGAATAAAGTCCACACATAGCCCACAGCTTGAAGACGTGCAGCCCCACTCCTGCACATCCCAACACACAGGCAGCATGACAGAGGAGGCTCTCACACTCCTCCTGGGAACCCAGCACAGCTGGTGCCTCCCTGCAGCGCCTGCACGCTCATGCACGCGGCATGGAGAACCACCAGCAGGGCCAGCAGTCTGTGTGTGATTGCAGGGCTGTGACCACACCGGGACCACGGAGGTGTGGTGGGTCAATGGCACAGCAGGACGGCTGCAGTGGAGGGACACGGGCTCTTCAGGAAGGACCATCTGGGGAGGCGAGGAGGTGGACTTGCCTCCTGCTCGGGGTGGGACAGGAGCCAGCTTATGGCTCAGGATCAGAAGGCAGACCAACGTGGGTGCTGCGTTAGCAGGTATCTGCTAGAGAGCTGTTCAGGAGGAAGATGTAGATGAGGCCTTCTTGAAACAAGTGAAAGAAGCCTCACATTCACAGGGCCTGGTCCTCATGGGGGGCCTGAACCACCCTGGTGTAGCTGCTGGAAGGACAATGCGGCAGGGCCAAGCAATCTAGGAGATTTCTCGAGTGCATTTCCTGGCACAGGTGATGGGGGAACCAAGAAGGAGAGGTGCTCTGCTGGACCGGGCACTGCTGAACAAGGAAGAACTGCTAGGGGATTTGAATGCCAGTGGCAGCCTTGGCTGCAGTGACCATGAGATGGTGGAGTTGAGGATGCGGAAGGGAGGGAGCAGGGCAAAGAGCAGGACTAGAGCCCTGGCTTTCAGGACAGCAGATTTCAACCTTGTCAGAGATCAGTTTGGAAGAATCCCATGGGAGATGGCCATGGAGAGAAGAGGGGTCCTGCAGAGCTGCTTGATATTCATGGACCACCTCTTCCAAGCTCAAGAAAGGTGCCTCCCAAGAAACAGGAAATCAAGCAAAGGCAGCAGGAGGCCAGCATGGATGAGTGAGGAGCTCCTCACAGATGACAGATGTCATCTACTTGGATTTCTGTAAAGCATTCAACACAGTCCCCCACAACATCCTTTTCTCTAAACTGGGGAGATATGGATTTGAATGGTGGACTGTTTGGTGGATAAGGAATTGGTTGCATGGTTGCATCCAAAAGGTAATGGTCAACAGCTCGATGTCCAAATGGAGACAGGTGGTGTTCCTCAGGGGTCCGTACTGAGACCAGTGCTGTTTAATATCTTCATCCATGACACAGACAGTGGGATCAAGTGCACCCTCAGCAAGTTTGCAGACGACACCAAGCTGAGTGGTGCGGTTGACGAGATGTCATCCAAAGGGACCTGGAGAAGCTGGAGAGGTGGGCCTGTGTGAACCTCATGAGGTTCAACAAGGCCAAGTGCAAGGTCCTGCACCTGGGAGGGGGCAACCCCCAATATCAATGCAGGCTGGGGGATGGAGGGATGGAGAGCAGCCCTGCGGAGAAGGACTTGGGGCTACTGGGGGATGAAAACCTGGACATGAGCCAGCAATGTGCGCTTGCAGCCCAGAAGGCCAACCGCATCCTGGGCTGCATCAAAAACAGCGTGGCCAGCAGGTCGAGGGAGGGGATTCTGCCCCTCTGCTCTGCTCTGCTGAGACCTCACCTGGAGCACTGCGTCCAGCTCTGGGGCCCTCAGCACAGGAAGGACATGGAGCTGCTGGAGCGGGTCCAGAGGAAGCCACCAAAATGATCCGAGGGCTGGAGCACCTCTCCTACGAGGCCAGGCTGAGAGAGTTGGGGTTGTTCAGCCTGGAGAAGAGCAGGCTGCGAGGAGACGTTATTGCGACCTTCCAGTACTGAAAGGGGGCCTACAGGAAGGATGGGGAGAATCTTTTTAGCAAGGCCTGTTGTGACAGGACAAGGAATAATGGATTTAAACTAAAGAAGAATAGATTTAGACTGGGTATAAGGAAGAAATTTTTCACACTGAGGGTGGTGAGGCACTGGAACAGGTTGCCCAGAGAGGTGGTGGAGGCCCCATCCCTGGAAACCTTCAAGGTCAGGTTGGACGGGTCTGTGAGCAACCAGATCTGGTTAAAGCTGTCCCTGCCTCCTGCAGGGGGGTTGGGCTGGGTGAGCTCTAAAGGTCCCTTCCAACCCAAAGCGTTCTATGATTCTATGATTCTATGATGCAATTGCTCACCACCCACTGACCCGATCCCCAGCCAGTCCCCAAGCAGCAATCGCTGCCCCCTGCTCAACTCCCCCCAGTTTCTATACAGAGAAGAGGTGACAGCAGCATTCTCCAATTTATAGTTGTCGTGGTTTAGCCCCAGCCAGCAGCTCAGCACCACGCAGCCGCTCGCTCACTCCCCCTACCCCGATGGGATGGGGGAGAGAATCGGAGGAGTAAGAGTGAGAAACACTCCTGGGTTGAGATAAGAACAGTTTAATAATTGAAATAAAGTACAATACTAATGATAATAGTAACAATAAAATAATGATAATAATGATGATAATAATAAGAATATACAAAGCAAGTGATGCACAATGCAATTGCTCACCACCTGCCGATCGGTACCCAGTCGGTCAACCCCCCCCCAGTTTCTATACTGAGCATGACGTCATATGGTATGGAATAGCCCTTGGGGCAGTTTGCATCAACTATTCTGGCTGTGCCCCCTCCCAGTTTCTTGTGCCCCTGGCAGAGCATGGGAAGCTGAAAAGTCCTTGACTAGCATAAGCAGTATTTAGCAACAACTAAAGACATCAGCGTGTTATCAACATTCTTCTCCTACTAAATCCAAAACACAGCACTATGCCTGCTACTAGGAAGAAAATTAACTCATCTAGGAAGAAAATTAACTCTATCCCAGCCGAAACCAGGACACCAGAGAAGGGCAACGAAGCTGGTGAAGGGACTGGAGCACAGGCCTTATGCGGAGCGGCTGAGGGCACTCTGTCTGCAGAAGAGGAGGCTGAGGGGAGACCTTATCGCTCTCTACAGCTGCCTGAAAGGAGGGTGTAGTGAGGTGGGTGTTGGTCTCTTCTCCCACGTAATTAGCAATAGGGCAAGAGGAAATGGGCTCAAGCTGCACCAGGGGAGGTTTAGGTTGGATATTAGGAAAAATTTCTTCACGGAAAGGGTGGTCAAGCATTGGAACAGGCTGCCCAGAGAGGTGGTGCACTCACCATCCCTGGAAGCGTTCAAAAACGGGCAGATGTGGCACTTGGGGACATGGTTTAGTCTAGTCTACCCTTGGTTGGTTTAGTGTAGACTTGGTAATGTTAGGTGAATGGTTGGACTGGATGATCTTAAAGGTCTTTTCCAACCTAAACAATTCTATGATTCTATGATTGTGTTTCCTTCTTGCTAGCTGGTGGGGACAGAGCTGTTATTTTGTTGATCACATCCATTGGGAGCTGACGACGTCCGTCTTGCCATTTTATTCCTAAAAATTGCATCTCCTGTGCAGGTCCCTTGACCTTTCTTTGTTTGATGGCAAAACCGGCCTTCAGAAGGATTTGGACTATTTTCTTTCCCTTCTCAAAAACTTCTTCTGCTGTATTGCCCCACACAATGATGTCATCAATGTACTGCAGATGTTCTGGAGCTTCACCCTGTTCCAGTGCCGTCTGGATCACTCCATGGCAAATGGTGTATTTGGTTTCTGTACGTGCACGAGTAATTCTGCCTCTACCTGCAATGATATCCCTAATGTCACGTACCATTATTGGTCTCGATACGTGTGCATCACTGTAACGCTATTGCTGTCTCGATCTGTAGTGGTATCGGGATCTGTAATGGTATTGGTGATGGCATCTATCATGGCACTTGTATCTGCATCGGTATGTGTAATGCTATCGCTATCTGCCGTGGGATCAGAATGTGCGATGGCCTCTGCATCGGCAAAGGCATTTGTAATGCTCTGAGTGTCTGCTGTGGCCTCTGCATCTCCTAGTGTACCTGCACCTGACTTTGCATCAGCAATGGTCTCTGCGGTGGTTTCTGCAGTGCTATCTGCAGCTGCAGCAGAATCTGCATCTGGCATGGCGTCTGCATCTGCAGCGCTATTGGCTTTGGTGTCTGCACTGTGGCATCTGTGCATCTGCAAAGGTCTGTGCAATGGGTTCTGCAATGGTATCTGATCTGCCATGCCATTTGCAATGCTGTCTCTGTCTGTAATGGCATCCGCATCTGCTCTGGCATCCGCAACACTCTATGCATCATCAATAGCATCTGCAATGGGAACTTGCGGTGCAGAGGTGTCTGATGGTTCCTCTGTCTGTCACGGGCCCTCAGTCGGTAATGGTGTCACTTGCTGTATCTGCTGCTTTTGGTGTAATTGAAAGTGCACTTGGATCAGTGACTGCACTTGTATCCTCAATTGTATGTGCAATTGCACCTGTATCTGGAATTGTATCTGGTTTGTGCCTGTCCCTGCAGTTGTATTGGCAATTCAGTGTGGGTCCGTGCCTGTAATGATATTGGTCTCTGTGATGATGCTGGCAGCAGTGTATTTGATGGTGCCAGTATCTGTGTCTCTAATGGTATCTGTGCCTGTACCCGTAATTGTACCCGTAACTGTATCTGCATTGCTAACGGTATCTGGACCTGCACATGTACTTGGAATGGTTTCTGTATGCGCACACGTAATTCCCTCTCTAGCTGAACTAGGAAGCGCAGGGGTATCTCTAATGGTATCTGTACCACTGACGGTCTCAGGATCTGTGTGACTACCTGTAATGCTATCGCCTTCTCTGTACTGGTGTTGGGATCTGTGACAGTCCTGGTAGTGGCATCGGAAATGGCGTGGGTACCTGTATCAGTATGTGCAACGCTATCGATAGCTGCAATGGGATCGGCATCTCCAAGGGGCTCTGCACCTGCAGCGGGAGCTGGATCTGCAATGCCATCTGCAATGGTTTCTTCAGCTGCAGTGGTACCTGCCTCTGCAGTGCTGTTTGCTTTGATAGCAGCACCTGCAGGGTTGCCAGCAGTGGCTTGTTCAGCTGAAATGGTGGCTGCAATGGCATTTGAATCTGCAATGGCATCTGCAAAGCCATAGCGTCTGCAATGCTCTGTGTGCATCTGTACGCTCTCCACTGCAGACACCACTGCAGATGCAGATGCCGTTGCAGATGCAAATACAATTTCAGATGAGGTTGCGGATGGAGATGCTGTTGAAGATGCAGGTGCCATTGCAGACGCCATTGCAGATGCAGAAACCATTACAGACACCAGTGGAGATGCAGATGCCATGTCAGACACCACTTCAGATGAAGATGTCGTTGCAGATGCAGGTACCTTTGCAGACGCCATTGCAGATGGAGATGCCGTTGAAGCTTCCTTTGAAGATACAGCCCTTGATGCCACTGGAGATGGCCTTGCAGACGCAGATACCACTGCAGATGGCCCTGCAGCTGCAATTGCCTTTAGAGTTGCTCTCAAAGATGCTGAAGCCATTGCAGTCACCCAATGGAGATGCAGATACTCCCTGTACCTTCAGTGGTATGTCTACCACTCCCTGTATGTGTAACGGCAGCTCTCTCTGTAATGGTTCCCCTCCCAGGAGCGAGATCGGTCTCTGTATCTGTATCCATAGCTGTAACTGAATGTGTACTCGTGGCTGGGGCTCTTCTGGTGGCTGGAACTGCATGTGCAGTTCTGTCTGTGTCTATGACTGCCCCTGCAAGTGTATGTGTAACGGTGTCTGTGACTGTACTTGTATCTCTAATGGTAGGTGTCTTCTGTCTGTATGTGCCCCTGTATCTGCCGTTGCATCTGCAATTGAGTCGGTATCTTCCTCGTGGGATTGCTGTCTATGGCTGTATGTGAAAAGGCATTGTCAAGGATATCTGCAATGCCACCTGCATCTACAATGTTCTGGCCAATGGACTGTGCATCTGCAAAGGTATCTGCAGTGGCGTCTGCAATGCGAATTCATGCTGCAGGGCCATCTGAAATGGTATTTGCATCTGCAATGGAAGCTGCAACGGTATCTTCTTCTGTAAATGGATTGGGCATCTGCAATGGCATCTGCATCTCCAGCACTACGTCCACCTACAATGCTCTCTCTATTGGTATTTGCAGCTGAGGAAAGGCGTGGGGTTTTCCCTCAGATGGACAAACCCAAATGATCAGAAAACAGGACAGGTTGCAACGCCCGTCAGGTATTAATGAATTACTTAAAAGTCAAGTGAAAGAGAGGTGCTGCGATGACAGACAGTGAATTTCACACCCTGCCTCATATCCAGAGGCTCAAGCTCGGCACGCTCCATGCTCCTGCGTGGCAGGTGGCTTTCCGCAGCAATGCTGCTCACCGGGCGTTGTTAAAGACATCAGCCTCACAGATGTTTCTGCCTCCCCCCAGACAGCCCTGATCCCCTCAGTCACTGCCTGCCTGCCGGGTGCCCCCACCCCTTCCTCCTGGTGCTCCCCTGCGTGCCAGCAGCCACGGCTCTCTGAGCAGGAGAGACACTCCACTCCTCTTGGCAGCCTGCAAGCACAGACTAGAGCACAGGGCTAGTCTTTTTGTTCCCCTTCCTGGGCTGCACTTCCCCCCCGGAGCTGGGTGCTGGATCCTGGTGGGGGCTGGGTGTTTCAGCCCTGTCTTGGAGCCCAAGCGGTGTGTGCGTCCGTGCACACCCGTGCTGCACGCGCCTCTCTGTGAGTGTCTGCGTGTGCCTGCTGGGAGTCCATGTGCAGCCCGGCTCCCGCGTGGACCTGGTGTGGGGAGCTGCCGCAGCTGGACTTCTGCGGGACAGGCAAACCCCGCGGGGAGAGGCCGACACGCGGTGACCGTGGTTGCTCCGGCCGTGCGCTGAGAGTGGGTGCTGAGAGTGATGCCCTGTTTCCCACGTCAGCTCTTGGCACCAGCCCCGGGGAGGTGACTGTCGTGTCACAGTGGGCAGTGGTGGCCATGTCACCGTGATGTCACTGTGGGCTTGTGACACGGGCGCCCTGGAGGGTATAAAGGGTGCTGCTCCCAGAGGCGGGGGAGCATCTGGAGGAGAACCTGGGTGCTGCGGGGCAGGAGTATGGAGAGTACTCGCCAACGACCTCTCCGGCGTCCACTGTGCAGAGGGGCCGCGCGGGTGCCCGGCAAAGCAGGGCAGGAGAAACTCCTTCTCTCCTCAGCCCCGCACCACACCTGGCCAGAAGCTCAGCACCCAGCTGGTGCAGGCCAAGCCGCGCATGGAACCAGTGCGTGCGCGAGCACAGGACCGCTGGCAGAGTGGGACACAGGTGCGTGAGTGCAGGCGGCTGACGGAGCCCCTCTCTGGGGGAGGCTCCCGTGCCAGCCCTGGCCATCCCTGACAATTTCCACGGCTGTGCCCCTCACACCCTGCTGGCTCCTGACGCGCAGGTGCAGCCATGCAGGCAGAGGTGCTGAAGCAAGACCTCTGCATGCTCCGGGAGCGCCTGCTGCAGTGTTCTGGCGACTCACAAAGGCACAAGGAGCTGCTGCAGTGTCTGGTAGGTGTGGAGTGTTCCCCTTGTGCCCGGGGGCTGGGGCTGCGAGACCTGAGCCCCTGAGCCCTCCTTTCCCCCTGCAGGGCAAGCAGCAGCAGGAGCTGCGGCAAACCATGGAGGAGCTCAGCATGGAGGTCAGTGTCCCCTCCTCTGCCCACGTCCCCCAGCTGCGGCACCTGGGGCTGTGTCAGGGGCTCAGTGCCTGTGTCCGGCTCCTCTTCCCAGAACCGTCTTGTGGCGCGGTGTTTTGAGAACAACCGCCGGGAGCTCCAGCAGCTGGAGGGGCTGGTGGCCCAGGCAAAGGTGAGTTCACAGAATCACAGACTGGTTGAGGCTGGAAGGGACCTCTGGAGATCATCTGGTCTTGTGCAATGCCCCTGCTCAAGCAGGGTCACCTAGAGCCACTTGCTCAGCCCCATGTCCAGCTGTGGACCGCGTCCAGAGTTGGGCCTGGGGGTCGCTCTGGCTGCCTGCAGTGCCTGCAGGGCTGGGAAGGAGAGGGGACGTGAGGGCAAAGGCAGTGCCCGAAGGGAGCCGTGAGTGCACTCATGGGAGCGTCCCGGTGCCCTGATGGCTGCTTCTCTTCCCCTCCTCTCCCACAGGAGCACGTTCAGCTGGCAAAGGAGGAGGCAGCTGCAAGCCTGGAAGAGGTGCTGAAGGTACAGGGGAAAAGGAGGCCCGTTCTGACAGGGTCCGGGAGGGGGGTGCCAGTGCTGGGTCCGTGCAGCCCAGCAGCCACGGGCAGTGGTGTGGCTGCGGAGGATATTTACTCCGGGATATGGCATCCATGATGGAGGGATTGGGCCTCTGGAGATCCCCCAGGCTCTTGGCTGTGGCTGTGCTGCAGAGGGGACCCTGATGGGTCTGCAGGCACAGCAGGCACAGCAGGCACAGCACTATGGCTTTGGGGAAGGGGGTGCGATGAGTGACCCTCACTTGGGTGTACGGGGACACCGGGTGTGACAGGAACCCAGGCATGGGCTGGAGGGGAGGTGATGGGGAGTCTGGTGTTGCGCCCTGGCCGGTGGCATGGGGGTCCTCCTCCACCCCCTGCCCCTCCTGGAGCTGTTCCCGTTCCCCCTTCTCTCCCAGGCACACCTCTGTCAGGGAAAGGCAGAGGGAGGCACAAAAGTGCGGGAGCTGATCAAGGTCTGTGACCCGCACCCAGAAGTGCCTCGGGGAGTGGCCAGAGCCGCTGAGCAATGGTGCTGGCCCCAGGACACCCGTGTGCCTGCCGCCCTGGCCCTGGCCTGACCTCCCAGTGCCCTGGGGACTGAGTGGGGATGCCCTTTCCCACCATGGCTCCCTGCAATGTGTCCCGCTTGCTTTGCAGGGGGAGCAGTGGTCAGAGCTGGCACAAGCTGTTCAGGAGCAGGCTGAGGTCAAGAAGGTACTGGGGACTGGAGGGACGGGGGCTCCACAGGTTTGTGGGGGGAAGCCCCCTCAGAGCAGACATGGCATGGACTCCTGACTGGGCCCTTTGCTTCTCCAGCTGCTCAGGAACAAGCTCCAGCACCTCCTGGAGAGACAGGAATGCCTCCGAGAGCCAACAGCTTTGTGAGTGGTGATGGGGCCCCGACTGAAACCTGGGGCAGCGAGGTGGGGGATGCTCAGCAGCTTTGGGCAGAGCTCTGCCACTTGCAGACATCTTTGTGGCTCCTGTCCGCTGCTCCAGCCTGCTCTGCAGAGCCCTTTGTCTTCTCCTAAGCAGCTCAAAACCCCTCTGTGCCACTCGGGACTACTGCAAGCAGCTCTGCAGCACTCTGAGCAGCTCCCAGGCTCTCCTCCATGCCCCCCAGGCCTGGGGCGGGACAGGGGCAGGGGGTGGGTCTGTGCAGTGCTGGGATGCCGCGGTGCCTGGTGCCAGCCCCAGCAGAGCCTGGGCAGCACCCTGGCTCCCTGTTGGCCACCCAGGGGGCCACCATGCCGGCCGAGGTCTCTTCTCACAGCCCAGAACCCCATGGTGTCCGTAGCAGGGGGAAGGCGGCGCCGGCGGACAAGACAGGCGAGTCGCTGCTGCAGGAGATGGTGGCTGTGCGGCTGGTAGGACAGACAACCCCGCTGTGGGCCTTGGGGAGGGAAGGGTCTGCACTGTGCCCGGGGGACATGGGGGCACTGATCTCAGCGCGAACGAGGGAGGGGGGCTGAGCCCCCAAACCTCGCTGCCTCGCACACCCCAACACATGTCCCTGCTGTGCCTTGGCCTCTAGGAGGAGCAGCTGGCGTCAAGGAGGCATAACATCACTTCTTGGCTGAGGTGAGTGGCCCGGGGCAGTCAGGGTGCCGGGGCTCTTCCATAGGCACTGGCATGTCCGTGCCAGTGGTCCAAGGGCACTAGGCAGCTTTGGACTTCTCTGGGATGAAATGGTTCAGTATTTCTTCCTAGCTTGGGGGGCGCGTAGGGGGGGATTTTGGGGCCCACCGGGGAGACGTAGAGTAGAGCCGAGAGAGGTAGCCGGGCCCCTCACCCCAGTCCTGAGCGGGGAGTGTTGTGCCCAGCACGGTTCAAGGTGCCACGGTGCTGTGCGAAGAGGGTGGTTGGAAAGAGCTGAGACACATTTGCCCCCTGTTCTGCCTGACCCCTCTCCTGTCCCACAGGAGATTTCTTCTGTTCCTCGCCTTCCTGCAGATCGTCGTCCTCATCCTGGTCCTGCTGAACAGGGACATCCTTAACTGGGCCCTGCCACCGAAGCTGGCGGCTGCCTTTGGGAGCCGCCCAGTGACGTCCCGGTTCTTTTGAAATAAAACCAGAAAGAGAAGACAGACATCTGTGATTGTAGGACAAGTGCGCGACCGTGTCAATAGTGAATGTCAGCTGACGGGCCGGAGGGAGGTGGCTGCTGCTTTCCCTTCTGCCTGTGCGTGCCCCACGATGGCTCTGCCTCAGACCTGGTTCTTGCCCGATTTGCAGGCAGGAGGGTGTGTGCACCATCCTGCGTAAACGGTTGCCCGTTTTCACACAGGCGCAATGGAACTTGACCAACAATGACCGCACTTGCATAAGAGGGTTTGTTGTTAGGAGAAACCAGGCCAAGCCAGCTGAAAGTGCCAAAGTTGCAACAAAGTAGTGCAAACTCAGCTTATAAATATGCATTAAGCATGCTTGCATGGGGGTTGATGTGAACAAATCCTCAAAAGCGTATGGTAACAAGGGATGTCATGGCCAAAGCATATAGGTTATGTACATTGCAAAAATGAATATGTGAGTAGTCTCAAAACTGTATATAAAGGGTCAAGAGCTTGAAAAGGGGTACTTCTCATGCTCCCAGCCAAGAGGCACCGTTACTGCCAGCAATACAAGGGGTTTTAGCTAGGGTGTACTTCTGCTGCCTTCTTTCCAGTACCTGCGCACGAACGAGAAGAAACCAAAATGCGAGCAAATCCTTTTTTACTAACACCGTGAATGCCAGGTGACCGGTCGGAGGGAGGTGGCTGCTGTGCTCCCTACGACGGCTCTGACTGTACACCGCTATGTACCGAGTACAGGTTCACGAGAAGGTGGCGAGCCACAATGACCACCCGCAGGCCCAAGACCTCCTTTAGGAAGAATAATAAAACAAAGAAGGTGTGTGGCAGCTCGACTTGTTCCTCGCAAACGTTCTTCCAGGGGGCTTCCAACAGCTTGCACTGCAGACATGGATCTGTTGGAGCGGGTCCAGAGGAGGGCCACAAAAATGATCCGAGGGCTGGAACACGTCTGCTATGAAGAAAGGCTGAGAGAGTTGGGGTTGTTCAGAGTGCAGAAGTGCAGGCTGTGGGCAGAGCTTCCTGCAGCCTTTCAATATATAAAGGGCGCTTGCAAGAAGGACAGAGGCAGACTTTTTATCAAGGCTTGTAGTGACAGGACAAGGGGCAATGATTTTAAACTGAAAGAGGGTTGGTTTAGCTTGGGCGTAAGGAAGAAATGTTTTCCAGTAAGAGTTGTGAGACTCTGGTCGCCCAGAGAAGTGTGGCTGCCCCATCACTGGAAGTGTTCAAGGTCAGGTTGGGTGGGGCTTTGAGCTACCTGATCTAATGAAAGATGTCCCTGTCCATGGCAGGGGGGTTGGACTAGATGATCCCTTCCAACCCAACCCGTTCTATGATTCTATGCCCTGGATCAGCCCCCACCCAGCTGCTCGCTGGGTGCAGCAGCACATGCCCTTGGTGCCCAGACAGCTGTGGAGTGGAAGAATGCCCAGGAGAAACCCAGGAAGAAGGCCGCTTCGGATATGATGAAGAGGATTATTCCGTGTCACAGGCGTTTTTGGACAGTAGGGGTGTGGTGGCCTTGGAATGTGCTTCCTTGTACAACGTCTTGTCATCATTGGATTACAATTAGGACTATGGAGAGCAGAGCTAGGGCCAGGAGTTGTGATGACTTGTGGTGGAATCATGATTAAACGTGACATAGTAAGTATGGCGGCAGCTGCTCCCAAGATGGGCCAGGGGCTTGGGTCTACTATGTGGTAGGAGTGTGCTTGGTGAGCCATTAGATGTTTTCTGGTAAGTATAGGCTTAGTAGGAGAACAAAGACGTAGGTGTGGATTATGGCTACTGCTACTTCTAGGATTGTTAGGAGGAATCGGATTGATGCAGTTAGGATTGACACTGCTGGGATGATGGGGAGTAAGGCGGTTGTGGCTGTGGAGATGAGTTGAATAAGGAGATGTCCTGCTGTAAGGTTTGCTGTGAGGCGGACTCCTAGCGCTAGTGGTCGGATAAGGAGGCTGGTGGTTTCGATTATGATTAGGGCAGGAATTAGTAGTGTTGGGGTTCCTTTGGGTAGTAGGTGTCCTCGGGAGGCTGAGGGTTGATTTCATAGGCCTGTGAGTAGGGTGGCTAGTCATAGTGGGAAGGCTAGTGCGATGTTCATTGATAGCTGGGTGGTTGGGGTAAATGTATATGGTAATAGGCCTAGTAGGTTGATTGTAAGCAGCAGTACTATTAGTGATGTCAGGATTAAGGCACATTTGTGGCCTTCTTTGTGGCCCAGGAACATCCCTGGGCAGCCAGGAAGGCAGAGGAGGTGGCACAGGGCTCTCCGGGGAGCACCCTGGGTGCCTGCAGCAGCTCTTCCTGGTCTGGGGACAGCAGCTGGCCCAGCACTGGCAGGAGGGAGGCAGGGAGGGAGGCCAGGACAGCAGCACCACTCGAGAGAGAGAGAGAGAGAGACAGCCATGCTGCTGATCATTTCCACCATGCACAGCGTCATCTCCGTTAACACCGTGTGAAAATGCGTGCATCTGAGCAGCCCTGGCTGTATGCAGAGGTGCCAGTCTGCATTGGGTGGCCCTCCAGCCTGAGGGGACCTGCACACCACGCTGCGTGATGCCAGGAGCCAAAGGAGCTGCTGCTCTCTGTGCTCCCGGGTGCTTCTGGGCCCCTTGTCTCTGGGAGCTGCAGCTGCGGGCGGAGGCTCACCCACAGGGTTGCTCCCTCCAGGCAGCACAGCAACCCTTTCTTGGTAGCCCCTCTCAGCTCATCACGGGCATCACCAGGCGGCTCTTGTGATGTCATAACCTGCTGCCCTCCATAAAACCCCGCGCTGCAGAGGTGGGCAGCAGTGCGAAGCAGAGCACTGGCAGCAGCTAGCGCATGCCTAGAGAAGAGGTGCTTGGGTCTCGGGAGGAGAGCAGGCTTTGCCCTGTGCCTGGTCGGTGTGCTGGGCTTGTGGAGATGCCAGCCACTTTGGGCAGGTGGGTGCAAGGGGGCCCAGAAAGCAGAGGGTGGTCAGGCCAGAAGCCTTGTGTGCTGCCTGGCTTCCCGGCAGGAGCAGGCAGCCCCACAGCATGGGGGCTGTCTGCACTACTGCCCTCCAGCCGGGCAGCCCAGCAACCCCATTCTGGGGGCACGGCCCTGCCCCTTCTGCGGGGAGAGCCGAGCAGGGCCAGGCTGCTGCCCCTGTCTCAGGCCAGAGCTCTTTGTGCCCCAGGGGTGGGGTGCAACGGGCCAGACCTTCCCAAAGGCCCTTGGGCTTTCAGACTTGCAGCTGTGCTGAGCACAGGAACCTGGTGGCAAGCGAGCTCCTAAGCAGATCCCTGGCAAATACATGTCCCAGATTTTGCGCTTTTCTAACAGCAGTGGTCCTGCTCTTTTAGACAACGCCACACCCACCAGAAGGGCAGGAGTGTCCTGAGGCTCCTTCTCCTGCTGCTTCCCGTCCTGTCGGGTGAGTACCCCTCACCAAAAATGGGCCTCTCAGTCCTGGGCAGAGGGAGCAGCTCCTGAGGAAAATAACCATCTCTTGACAATGTGACCCACAGCTCTTGTCTACTGCTGGAGACACCCAACGGTGTGGGGAACGGGAGCGTTGCAGGTAAGTGTCCCTTGCTGTGGGAAAGCCAACGCCTGCAAAGGCCGTCGCTCTGCCCTCCTGCCTCCCCTGGGAACACGCAGTGCCTGCTCGAAACTCCCCATCACCGCTGAGGCAGAGGCGAGGGAGGAGCACTTCTGGTCATCCTTCAGTCTCCTTAGCACCTGCTTGGGGTTTAACACGGAGACGGATCTTCCCGAGTGACTTCCAGAGGGTGGCAGGCTGAAGTGGGGAGCACTTTGGCAGAAGGTGCCTTTGCTGCCTGCATACCCATCGGAGAGTCTGGGGGGGGGGGGGTCAGATGGAGACCCGAAAGATGCTCTGCTGAACGTGGATGGTTAAAGAGGCCAGGTTTGGGTCAGGGTCTCTCCAAAGTGACTCAAAGCAGCAGGAAATTCTGCCACCTCTCCGTAGGGGAGTCTCCTTTGGGAAGCCCTGGCAGTGCTCCTCATGCTTGCTCCAATAGAGTGTCTCTCCAAAGAGTCAATTCTGGCAGTAAACAAGCTACTTAAGGAGTCCATCCCACACCCTCTTTATCTTGCAGGAGGTGTCGGGCCTTCCTGAAGCGGAGCTGCAGTCTCTGGGGTAAGAGCGCTTTCTTGCCAAGCAACACACGCTGTGGAGCCGTCTCAGCTGGCTTCATGCTGCCTGCACTCACTTGCTTCGCACCCAGGGCTCCCGGCCTTTCCATCTACTACCCACGGTGCTGGAAGGGAGCCATTTGTAAACCAGAGGAAGGAAAGGGGCCGGGGGACGGGGCTTGACCCAAGCTCACCTGACCCTTCTCTGCACGGCGTTTGGAGCCTGCCTGCAGAGGCTTGGCAGCTGCTGGACAAGACCTGCTTTCCCTCTGCCTTGCAGGAACTCACAGGCTTGGCTGGAGCAGAAGATGCGGGAGCTCGAGGAGACGGTGGCTCAGGTGTCTGCTGCGAGGGGGAACATACTTCAGGCAGTGAGAGAGGTCCTCGTAGACCATGGTGTCCAAGCAGAGAAGAGAGAGGTAAGGGTGCTGGCGGTAGATCAGAGACCCCGCTACCTATCCGGGCTCCCTCCTGCTGCTTCCTCTTGGCACTCTCAGAGTCGGCACCTCTTCCGACAGGTCTTGCCTTGGGTTTTCTGACACACAGGCGCTCCTTGGCTCTGTGCTAGGGCTCGGGGTTCATGCAGAATGGCCTGTGCACGTGTGTGTGTGTGTTCACTGCCATCTCTCCATTCCCAATTTTTCCCCAGGAAATTCTGCAGTTGACACAGGCGGCAATTAAGAAGGTGCTTGAAAACTACCTCCAGATGCCTGACTGGGCTCTGGAAGCCATAGGTAGGAAGACAGGAAGTCTCACTGCCCTCACGTTGTCTGTGGCACTCCCCCAAACTCTGCCAAGCTCTGCTTTCCAGCCTGAGAAATGCATCCTAATGCACTGCTTCAACTCCTAATCTCTCTCCACCGTCATGTAAGGTGCCACCATTGATGAGGAGAGGACATCCAAGAGTTATGGTGAGCAAGGCAAGAAGACCTGGTGGCTTTCTCCATTTGCCTTCTCTTCTGGAAACCCTCCAGAGACAATCTTGCAGGCAGGTGTCACAAAGGAACTCCTGGCTTCAGTGTGCTTCACCTCCTTGCTTTCCATTGGCAGACCAAGTGCACAGCACTTTGCTGCAGCCTGCATTGCATTCCTGACCCCTGCGATCCCTGGCAGCACTGCGTCCCATCAGGAAGGGGACCGAGATGAACCCAGCTGCTGTGACCTGCCCACCACCCTTGGCTGCAGTTTGCCAAGGAACTTTGTCCTTGGGAGTCCCACTGCCATACGGCATCTCTGAGGGTCCCTTTCCAGAGTGGGTGGGAGTGGTGGGGGCTGCTGAGCCATGCCAGCAGCGAGAGGTGCTCCTCTGGGCCCCCGGCCCTGATCTGGTCTACCACGTCTGAAGCAGGGTCCATGTCTGCATTGGACCTTGTAGCTGCAGCGGAATCTTTGAAGGACGATGGGGTGAGGTACACTAGGGAGACCTGCCCTTTCTCTGCAGGCTCTGAGAAAGCAGAGCTGCCTTGGGAAAGGCGGTGGAGCCCAGAGGGTTTGTAGAAACACTTCCATATTGCCCTGCTGCCCATGCACTTGTACTCATTTACAAACAGGATTGCAGCCCACAGGCAAGGCAAGGTCTCTGCTTCTGGCCAAACAGGCAGCTGTGGTGGCTCTTTGGCTGCCAGTAGCAACTGATGGTCATGGCTTTCTGGTTTCAGCCCCGTATTGCCCCTGGCAACTGCTGGGCTTTCCAAGGATCTCGGGGCCACGTGGTCATCCGGCTGCCTGAGCAAATCTGGCCAAAGGCTTTCACCATCTGGCATATCTCCGAGGCAGTCTCTCCTTCCGGGGAAGTCAGCAGTGCCCCCAAAGACTTTGCTGTCTCCGTAAGTCCTGGCCTTGCACTTCTCGGGGAGGGTTGGGGGTGGGGGGCGGCCCCAGGGAAAAGCTGTACCAGAGACGTGCTTCTCGTGGTGGCTTCTCTCAGAGCTCTGTCTGGGGCTGGGTGCTGCAGCGCACCGCATCCCCTGGGGCGCCACTGGGGGCACGTGCAGGTTCTGTGCCTTTGGGGGCTTCTTCTCTGCTTCATGGCCAACGATCCTGGAGCACATGCTGAAAGCATCCCGACCCACACTCACCCTAAGCTGAGTCACCAAGGGAGCCAAGGGAGGTGGGCAAGGGTTCCCGCGTTTGGCCTCGCCGTGCCCATTTTCTGACACCCTGCTTCGGCCTGACCGGCTCCCTTTCTCTCTCGTCTTTGAGGGAGTGGATGAGGCAACGGCAGAAACTCTCCTGGGGACATTCACCTACGACGTGCACAAGGAGATCGCTCAGACATTCCATGTGCAGGTACCGCAAGAGCTGTGGGCAGGATGCCCGGGAAGAAGGCAGGCTTGTCTGCAAGTCCTTGGAGGAAAGAGTGCAGAGGATCACCCCAGCCAGCCTCTGCTCTCCCACGCTCCATGCCCCTGTGGGGAAGGCGGCAAGAGGAGGGCAAATGGGGCTTTGCTCTGCTGGCCGAGGCAGCTGCCCCACCTTTGCAAGGGCTTTCCTTTCCCTTCGGGTAGCGCAGAGAAAGCAGCAGTGGGAAGGGGTGCGGGAAGGGAAACAGTCCCCCTCAGGGGAGACGGTGGCAGGGAGGATGGCAGACGCCTGCCCCCCTCAGCGGGACTCTCCCCGCGTCCCGCGGCAGCCCGGGCAGCACTGTGCCTCCGCTTTCCACAGCTGCCCTCAGCAAGCCTCTGAGGCCAGGCCTTTGCTTTCTAGGCACAGAGGGCTCCTCCTTGGCCCTGGCAAAGGGGGCTCTGCTTGCCCTGGCTTCCTCCTCCGTCAGGGCTGCCCTTTGGTCCTCAGCAGGGGAGCGCAGGCAGGGGGGCCTCCCGCAATCTGTTGTGGCTCTTCCCACCAGCGCAATGATGGCTCCCCACATTTCTTTACAGAAGGAGCTTCCCAGGACCGTTCGCTACATCAAATTCCAGGTGCAGAGCAACTGGGGAAACCCAGAGTACACCTGTGTGTACCGGGTACAGGTTCACGGGAAGATGGTGAGCCACAACGACCACCCGCAGGCCCAAGACCTCCTTTAGGAAGAATAATAAAACAAAGAGGATGTGTGGCAGCTCGACTTGTGTGTGTCCCTTGCAAACGTTCTTCCAGGGAGCTTCCTACAGCTTGTGCTGCTAGTGGGGAAGGGAGCTTTGTCCCTCAGGAGAAGGATGCTTGTGGTCCGGGCTGCAAGGGACAGCGCAGGGGAATGGGGCTTGAAGGAGAAGCCCCCGTGGTCCAGCTCCGGCTCCCACAGCCCAGGGTCGCTCACCAAAGCTCCAGTGTCACTGAGAGAGCAGAATCGCAGCCCCGGGAAAGCTCTCCTGCTGGCAGAGAAGAGGAGCAAAGCAGGCCTGTCTAGGCACCATGTTTAGTGTTTCATTTAAAGGCACATAAAATGGGATATCCTTGGAGAATAATTCCCCCCTTTTGTCCGTTTACTCTTTCTGTGGTCACCTCTTAGCTCCCCCCACAAACACCCCTCATGCCCTCACTTCCCCCGCAGACACGCCCATCCCCTTCCCTTCTCCCACACCCCTCCAACCCCCTCAGCCACCCACGTACCCGCTCCCCCCGCTCCCCCTCTGGACACCCTGGCCCTGCCTGCTCCCCGCTTCAGCCCCACACTCGCGATGCCGGGCAGGTCAGCGTACTTGGGGTCAGCCATGGCCGGGGGGCATTGACAGGGGGGACGTTTTCTGGGGGATGCCCCTGGGTGGCCTTGGTGTTAGCAACTTACTCATAATTGCTTTTCAACGTGATGAAGATAAACGAGGAGCATTTAGGAAAAACTCTACAAGAGCTGATGTGGGTGCAAATGTTCATAAAAAGGACATGGGTTAAGAAATGGAAGAAGAAAGGGTCTTTTAGTCTACCTGTGCCAAGACTAAATGGGAAAGGTCTCTCTCTGCTGCCTGTCTTTAATGTCCTGCCAAGCACCGTGGAGAAAACATCTACATGGGATTAATAACTGGATCTTTTTAGAGATGAATTTAAGAGTGAGAGGGGAATTCATCACGGTGGGTACATTTACTTTAGTCTTCCTTTTCTGGCCAACACAACTGTAAAAGCCCTTCTATTATTCTTTGCATCTTTTGCCAAATTCAGCCACAGCTCTTCCTTCGCTTTCCTGAATCCATCCCTACACATCCAGGCAGCGTCCCTATATTCTTCCCACGACACAGGGCCCTGCTGCCACTGCCTCTGCATTTCCTTCTGACGCTGCACTTGGACCAGGAGCTCCTTACTGAGCCATGCGGGCCTCCTGCCTTCCTTGCACAATGTCTTGCACATGGCAATCAAGAGCTCTTGCACGCTAAGAAAAATGTTCTGACAGAGCTGCCAGCTCTCTTCAGCTCCTTTAGCCCTGAGGGCAGTGTCCCAGCGCGTCCCATCCACTAATTCCTTAAACCACTCAAACTTCACTCACCTGAAATTCAGGGTCCTGACCCTACTCTTTACCTGGCCCATATCGCCATATCCCTCAGGATCGAGAATTCCACCAGGGCATGATCACTGCAGCCCAGGCTGCAACCAGCCTTGACCTCTCTATTTACTTCTTCCATGCCTGCAAGCAACAGGTCTCGTAATGCTTCCCCTCTGGCTGGGCTCTCTATCACCTGCATTAAGAAATTATGCTCAACGCACTCCAAGAGTCTCCTGGACTGCTTACAGCTCGCTCTGCTGCTTTTCCAGCAGACGCAGGGGGACTGAAGTCCCCCAGTAGGATCTCAGCCTCCCAGTGGGATGCTTCCTGCCGCTGAAGTAGGAACGCTTCCTCAAAAGGCTGCTCGTGCTCAGGTGGCCTGGAGGGAACACCAGCCATAAGGTTTCTAGCTGCACAGTGGTGCTTAGCTCCTCCTCTCTGTTACCCAGGCTGCGTGCATTGGTGCAGAGCCATTGGTACACACCCTAATTCCTGTGAAGCTTTTCACAGGTGTTTCCCTGTTTCTTCCTAATACATCACCAGCCCATGGCTCCTCCCTCTTACTCAAAACTCCATCCCCTTCCTCACTAAGTCGAGTTTTACACGCACCTGGCCTCTTTTATACCATTTTCTGCCTAACCCCACTTTGTTCCTCCCCGCTTCCCCTTCCTCTGCACGTCCCTCATGGCTTTGCATAGCTCTCCTGATTCCCGCATCCCTCCCAGTCCATGGTCCCTCTGATTCACAATCATGTCACTTGACAAGTCCGGTTGGTCCTCTGGGAAGTGGCACCTGTAGTTTCTTGATGGCACAACAACTAGTGTGACTGGCAAAGTTCCTTTCTTGTCAGACTGCATGTTTGTTTTGTCAAGTCTCTGTCTCAGCATACTTTGCTTCTGGTTTCCCCTTTTGTCTCTTAGCTCCCCAATTCACAAGGTCCCCAAGCAGATAACCTTGCTGGAATAAACACTCTCCCCCTCTCACACGCCTCCATCCATCAGCATGACTGGCCAGCTTTGGTTCCCAGCACTGCCTCCCTCAGCATCTGCCCGTCAGGTTTGTGTCCCTGTCTCTTCTTGCCTGTGGCTTCCTCCTTTCCTCATTATTGTATTATCCCTTGTGGCAGCCAAACAGGGCCTTGACCCAATACTCTCAGGGGATCAGACATGCTCCCTCCACACCCCCATACACAGGTGAGAGCAAGCTATGCTGTGGCTGGCTGTCACGAGCAAGATGAAAATAGAGACCATGCCAGCGCATGCGTAGACAGCCCCCACACAGAGCGAGGGCTCCTTTTGTGCCGCTGTCAGACGGTGACCGCAGGCGGTGCTGGGGCAGCTGCAGGCTCCCCGGGAGGAGAAGCGCAGATAAACTGCCCCGAGGGCTCAGCCAGGGCCGCTGTTCCATGTCACTTCCATGGCCCGTATGTTTTGCGGGACAGTCGCTGCCGGGGCCTGGAGCTCGGAGGAAACTGGAGGCTCGGGCAGCTGCGCAGGCCCAGCTCTGGCTGGGGTGTTTGTAGCTCCCCAGGGCCCTTCCTGCTGCCTGTTGGGATCCCTGCCCTGGGACACGCCAGCAGCACAGGCCCCGCTGCTCCGCCAGCCCTGGCGGGACAGGTGCCGCGCCCAGCGGCTGCCGGGGGAAGTCCCGGCCCCTGCCAGCAGCCCCGGCGCCATTTGCCCTGGCAGCCCCTCTCCTCTCCCGCCACGTGCTCTGCTCTGATTGGCTGCCAGCACCGGCCACCCCTTCCGCTGTGCCCAGCGAGACATCAGGCGCGGAAGGCCCTGCCCCTGCCTGCACAGGGGCCGCCACTTTGGTTTGGCCGCCAGGCTGGGACAGGGTGCCGCCATGCCATGGCCGTCAGCTGCCATTGGGTGACACCTCATGCTGCTCTCTGATTGCCTGACGGCCATTTCCTGACACCGTCACACCCGCCTGCTCTCAGGCAGCCCCTGGGATTGGCTGGCAGGACTGGCCACGCGTCCCGGTGTCCCCAGGGCCACGGCACAAAGGAAGCCCCTGGCATTGCCCACAGGGAGGCTGCCACTTCCCACAGCCTCCTTGCCCACCTCTTTTCATCCGGCACTGGGATTGGCTGGCAGCCACTTCTTCACCCCTTCATACCCACGTCTTCTCAGGCAGCCCAGGGATTGGCTGCCCACCGGCTTTGGGCCAGGAAGGGCTCACATGTACATATATGGACATTTATCTAAAATATATATTGTTATAAATAGGTGGACAATTACGTATAAATGCATATTTTATTTAAAATTATGAACAGTATTTCTTTATCTGTAGCTCTATATGCATGTAAACATTTACAAAGGTAGAGAAAGTAAATATATGTAGCCATAAACACATAGGTATGAAACAGATAAAACCTTTTTTGGAATAAGAGCTAGTGGAGTGAGCAATTAACGTTTAAATGTGAATAGAAACAAAAGGAGAAGGCCAGGTTGGGGTCCCCCACTTTACCAGGCTGCAGAACAAGCCCTGGCAGGGCGGGGCTGGGGGCACTTCGGGAGGGCAGAGGGGTGCCCGAAAAGTGGTGGGGCGTGGGCAAGCTGGAACATGCCCAAGGGCTACGGCCCGCGTCTAGGAGGCCTCCAAGGGGCCCCCCCAGCAAATCCTGTCACCTGCAAAGAAGAGCCCAGTGCTGTGAGCCGGACTGGGAATCCCCCCCAGCCCAGCCCAGCCCAGCCCAGCCCAGCCCAGCCCTGCAGGGCGGCCATGCAGGCTTACTGGGGCAGGCTCTGGGCTTTGACCAGTGCTGCAAGACACAGGCCATGCTCTCCGTGAAAATGGAAAACCAGGACAAAATGCCAGCTTCAGAAGACCACGTGCATGGGGACAAAGAGGAAAAGACCCCAAGGGAATCCCCCAGAAGAACCACATGAATGAGAAAAAGCAGCCAATGGGCCCATGAACTGCACATTGCACTTTGAGGGGTCACACTAAGAAGATTGATGGTGGAGGTGAGCTCCCTTTCCCCATGGTTGGGGGGATCTCACAGCTCCCTTTAAGAACATTGTGGGGTGCAGGCTGGTGCTACATGTTTTGCCTCATCCTTAGCTTGATGACCTGATTGAATGTTGCAAAAAACTCCAGATGACTGAGTGAGGGGAGACGTCAGGAGTGGGCTGGGACTTGTCCAGGTCCACCTGAGCCACACCAGCCAAACCCAGTACCCTGTGTGTACGTCATGTGAAAGGACAGGGAAGCAGGGGGTGGTGGTTGATGGAAATGCATTGAATCCTGCAGGCCTTGAGCAGGATGCAAATGGTCTGTAATAAGGGGTGGAGATTGTCCTGGGTCTGGCTGGCGTGGAGTTCATTTTCTTGACAGCAGCACGTATGGTGCTGTGCTGCGCGCTGGTGGCTAAAACAGTGCTGATAACACGGTGACGCTGTGGCTATTGCTGATCAGTGCTGGCGTAATGTCAAGGCCTTCTCTGTGTCTCATTGCGTCCCCACGGCGAGGAGGCAGGGGGTGGGCAAGAGGCTGGGAGGGGACAAGGTCAGGGCAGCCCACCCGAACTGACCAAAGAGATAGTCCATGCCATCTGGCATCTTGTTAAGAAATACAGCTGGGAGGGGAGTTTCTCCAAAGGAGCCATTGCTCGGAGACTGGCTGGGCATCGGTCTGCTGGGGTGAGTGAGTGCTTCTCCATCCCTTCTTTCCTTTTCTCTTGTTCCCTCCACTTCTTCAACTGTGTTTATCGTCACCCATGAGTTTTGCTCTCGCTGTTGCCCTTCCAGTTGTCTCCCCCATCCTGCTGGGAGGGAGGCAGTGAGTGCCTGGGTGGGGGTTTAGCTGCCGTCTGGGGTCACTGCACCACACGAGCACATAGCACCTAGGCTGGTATGTGCTTGTGAGGTCACTGCTGCCTGAGTAGCTGATAGGCCAAGAGGAGGCTCATGGCTTGTGTAGGAGCTTGAGAGGTCACTCTTGGCAGAGTAGCTGATAGGCCCGGACCAGGTGCAAGGCTTGTAGAGGAGCTTGTGAGGTCACTGGAGACTGAATACCTCAACAAGGAGTACATGGCAAACAGGGGGAGATGTGCTTGTGAGGTCACTCTTGGCAGAGTAGCTGATAGGCCCAGAGCAGGCCCCTGGACTCTGTAGGTTCTTGTGAGGTCATTGCTTCCTGAAGAGCTGACAGGGCAAGAGCAGGAACATGGTTTGTGGGGGTGGTTGTGAGGTCACCGGTTCCCGAGTAGCTGATAGGCCAGGTGAAGGCGCAAAGCTTGTGTAGGGGTTTGTGAGATCATTGGTGCCTGAATACTTCACAAGCCAGGAGAAGGCCCATGGGTTGTGCAGGTTCTTATGAGGTCACTCAGGCCTGAGGAGCTAATAGGCCAGGAGCAGGCTTATGGATTGTGTAGGTGCTTGTGAGGCTGCTGGTGCCTGAGTGGATGATGGGCCAGGAGCTGGCACATGGCTTGTGAATGTCCTTGTGATGTCAGTAGTGCCCGCATAGCTGGTAAGCCAGGAACAGGTCCATGGCAGGTGGAGATGCTGTGACATCACCTGTAGCTGCGTGGCGGATAGGCCAGCAGTATGCACATGGCTTGTGTACGAGCCTGTGATTTCCCTGCTGCTGGAATAGCTTTTAGGCCAAGAGCAGGCATGTGGCTTGTGTGGGTGCTTCTGATGTCATGCAGATCATATGGAGCCCCTACCCAAATGTGGCTTTTTGGAAGAAGCATCATCATCAGGAGCCCATGCACCACAGGCAGAGGTGTGACAGTGTAAGCCATGAGCACAGAGCAGTGGCAGCAGGAGGGGGTGAGGTCACGTCACCGATGGCACCCGTGGCCGTGGGGCTGGGTGCAGAGCGGCCGTGTGCATGAGAGGGGCACGACGGGGGACGGGAGCTGCCTGGCCCCGTGGCTGCCAGGCCGAAGGAGCAGCCCCTGCAGCCCTGGCTGGAGCAGTGGGGCTGGGGGTGGCTCGGGGGCACGGCAGGGATGTGCCTGGGCACGGTGCCAGGAGGAAACCACAGACTTCCTGCACGGGCGCTGCCAGGGGAGCGCGGCGAGCGCTGCGAGGCCACGTGGGCTGTGGTTTGTGCACCTGCAGGCTCCAGGTCCCGATCCACCCGCGGGGAATAACGGCACCGCAGTGACACGCTGAGAGCCAGGGACATGTCTGAGCCTCGGGGCTGCGTGTCTGCTGCCAGGGCAGGGCCATGTCCCAGCTCCGGCTCCTGCGAGGGACCCACCGTGGGTCTCTCCAGGGAGGGAGGCGTGAGCCAGCACTGCTGGCATGGAGCTCTTCCCCTGGCCAAGGCTTTTTCCCAGCTGCTGCTGCCAGCACAGCAGGGGCTGTGGCAGGGGAAGGGGCTGTTCCCTTCCCATCCTGACACAGGTCGCGCGGCAGTCCCAGCCCTGTGCTTCCCATGTCTCGGGGGCGTCGGGACACTCACGCCTTGGGCTCTTGGATGAGCCCAGTGCAGGAGATGCTCAGTGCTCCCTGTCCCCACAGCAGGCTGCAAGGGGTGACAGACTCCTTTCCCCTCCACGCTCAGCTCGTCCTGTGACGATCCCCCACCGCAGTGACCCTGACGCCTGCAGTGGGACAGAGATGTCCCTCATATATGGTCATGAACGGCGCTGGAGAAGTTCATTGGAGGACTGGTCTGTGTCGGAGGGGAGATAGCTGCCGCTCATGTCTAAAAAGGTGCTGCTGCTTCGCTTGGCTCCTCCTGCAGCTGGGTCGGCATCTGCAGAGATATATCAGCCTGCCATCGTCGTTGTCCCCGTGAGTTGCCCGGAGCCGTGGCAGGGAGCGGGGCGCAGCAGGGCTGTGCCAGCGGGGCAGCAGGCTCAGGATGGGGATGGAGGGACTCCTGTCCCCTCGGGTGCTGTGCCTGCTCCTCTGGGTGCAGCTGTGCAGGGGTAAGTGCTGGCTCCCTTGTCTCACCGCCCAGGGCCAGTGGGTAGCGGCGGGGTATCAGGATCCCTTTGGGGCTGGGGTTGCTTTCCCGGCAACACTGGGACAAGGGTCAGAAGGTGCTCACGTCCATGGACCTTCTGCCTTTCCCTGTGCCTCTCTGTCTTTAAGGCAGCCCGTGCCTGGCTGCATTTAGAGACATCCCCCATCCTGGGGTACCCTTTTGGGCTCCTTGTTCCCCGGGCTGTGCCCCTGGGGCCAGCAGTGGCCCAGGGGGTGACGGCAGCACTCAGGGATCCCCAGGGCACAGCCAATCTGCGGGGTGCCCCGCAAGGTTTGTGTGCTGCTCCCTGCCCCCGGGTGCAGGGGAGCCCCGACCCCAGGAAGGCAGTTTGTGTCCCCCAGAGAGAAGGGGAGCGGGCTGTCTGCACTCGCAGGCTGCAGAAAATTTTCCTTCCTGGGGGCCCCGGCCAAGCACAGGGGCTGGGCTGATGCCAGGGGCGAGGAGGGGACATGGGTTGGGGGGATCCTTGGGATTGTGTCGGTGCTCCCTGAGGACACAGAAAGCCCTGGGGGTGGTGTGGGCTTGGGTGGTGCCAGGGAAGGTGGTGCCGGGGAAGCTGCGGGCGTGGGGGCATGGGGCTGTGCAGGGTGTGCTTGGCTGGGGAGGAGACAGTGCCCTGTGCAGGGCCTGGGGGCACGGTGTGTGGGTGGGCACGGGCAGGGGCCGTTGGCGTGGGAAGAGGTGCCAAGGGCTGTGGGGTGGTGAATCGCCCAGCAGGGCTGGAGTTGGGCACCCCAGCCCTGCACAGACCGTGGGGACAGGAGGGACCCCAAAACTGCTGCAGGGACAGCCTGGAGGGGAAGGGGCTCCCACCCTGGTGCCTGTGACTCGGCCTGGGCAGGGGTGACCCTTAGACCTGCAGTCTGGAGCTCGGCACTCTCCTGACCGGTCCCATGTTGCTGTTTGAAGGGGCTGCAGAGCTGAGGCTGGAGGATGGCGGCGGGCGCTGTGCTGGGCGAGTGGAGGTGAAACACCAGGGCCAGTGGGGAACCGTGTGTGGTTACGGCTGGGACACGAAGGATGCTGCAGTGGTTTGTAAGCAGCTGGGCTGTGGGTCTGCTGTCACAGCTCCTAAATACGGGCACTTCGGGCCAGGATCTGGCCCCATTTGGATGGATGATGTTAACTGTCATGGAACTGAGTCTGCCCTGTCTGACTGTACACACCCTGGATGGGGACAAAACAGCTGTAATCACTATGCTGAACACGACTGTAAGCACAATGAGGATGTTGGAGTGACGTGTTCAGGTAAGGGGCCAGCCTGTTCCCCACCTTTGGGACCGGGACAGGGGAAGGGACCTGGCTGTGCCCTCAGGGAGCAACAAGTGGGCACTGGAGCAGGGCTCGGTGTGGCTGGTGACACTGCCGAGCTGGGACTGTCATTGCTGCTGTCCCTGGTCCCTGAGGAAAGAGCAAGGGGAGCCCACCCTGTGTGTCCACAGCCCCGGGGAAGGGCATGAGATGGCAAGGGACTTTTGGGTTGTGCCTGCTGGCAGAGAGGAGTCCCTCAGCCTCAGCAAAAGGGATGTTCAGAGGGGAGGAGCGCTGGCCTTGGGCAGAGGAGCAGGGTGGCCCGTGGCACCTCATTCCTCTCCCAGGGTCCCCCCATGAGTTCCAGCCCATGGGGATACGGCCCCAGGCAGGCAGGGCCAAGCTGCTGCCCAGCCTTTCCTGCCTGCCCCAGCCCGCGGCTGCCCTGTGCCACAGGGGCTTTGCCAGCACTTGCACTGTCCTCAGTGCCTGTGCTTGCACCGGGAGCTCGTGTCAGCCCAGGGCTGCTCCTCTGCCCGCTCTCCTGCCCTCTGCCTGGCCCTTGGTGGGGATGTGCGTGCCTGGCACTGCACTCTGGCCCTGGCTGAGGACCCCCTCCCTGGGCAGGTGCCAGAGTGGGGAGCTGGCACAGACACCGGCTGCGGACAGCAGCCAACCCACAAGTGCTGTGATGATGCCTGAGGAGCGGCAGGGGGGCCCTGGTGTGTTTGTGCCATCGGCACCCCCTGGCAGCGGTGGGGTGGTTGCGGTCTCTCTGCCTGTGGCCACCTTGCAGAGCAGCTGGGATGTAGGCACGTAACTGCCAGAGGGCTCTGGGAGAGCTTGAGGGGTCTTTGGTTGCTCCAGGATTTGTCCAGCTGGTCGGAGGGGACAGTCCCTGCTCAGGACGTGTGGAGGTCCATGACGGGAACCAGTGGAAGACTGTCTGTGACTCCGACTTTGGTCCCAAAGCTGCCGAGGTGGTCTGCAGGGAGCTCCAGTGTGGCACAGCCCTGTCCGTGCCTGGGGCAGCTCGCTTTGGAGAAGGTGTGGGTCCCATGTGGGACAGAGAGCTGCAGTGTGCCGGGAATGAATCCTTCCTCATGTTCTGCCCCAGGGGATCCCGCAGGGACCAGCCTTGCACCCATGCCAATGCTGTCGGTGTCACCTGCACACGTAAGGACTCAGGGTGGGGTGTTACATATCCGGGGGTGTGCTGGGGACAGGGGAGCAGGGCAGGGACCGTGCCGTGCTGGGTGCGCACTCTGTCATCGTTCTCTGTCCCCAGAGTACACAGGGTTCCGGCTGGTGAACGGCAGCACGGCGTGTGAGGGGAGAGTGGAGGTGCAGGTGCTGGGCACCTGGGGCACCCTCTGTGCCTCCCGCTGGGATCTCTTGGACACCCACGTTCTCTGTCGTCACCTCGACTGCGGGTTTGCTGAGTCCATTCCCAGAGGAGGGCATTTTGGGAGTGGAACCGGACCTGTGTGGAGAGACTCATTCCACTGTGAGGGGACTGAAGCCCACCTGGGACAGTGCCCAGTGACTGCCCTGGGGGCCTCACCGTGCTCCCCCGAGAACCACGCTGCTGTCATTTGCTCAGGTGAGTGCTGGGAAAAGGTGCCATGGCCACCCAAAGCAGGGGAGCCCGTGGCAGCACCAGCTGCATTTCTCCCTTGAGAAACCCTGCCTGCACCAGGAGCAACCTGGAGGGCTTTGCCTGCTCTCACCGACGGCTCTGATGTGGGAGAGCTGAAGAGTGAACGAGGTCAGGCATCTCTGCCCCCCAGGGCAGTGGCTCAGGCCCTGCGGCCAGCGCCAGGCGCGGGGTCCTCTGCTCTGCTGCTGCAGGACAGGCCCAGGATAGGGCTGTGGGGCTCAGCTCCATCCCTCTGGCTGCAGACAGCCCAGTCCCAGCCCCACAGAGACCCCCCCTCAGAGCCCAATCCCACGCCCGTGGGGGCTGCCCAGGTGCCCCCAGCAGCAGACCTGGGGGGTGAGGTGCAGAGTGGGGCTGGGCTTTGCCCTTGCTCCTGGTGCTTCTGGTCAGCACAAGACCCAACCTTGTGCTGTTTGCTCAGAAAGGCCCCCCGTGCTCTGCTCCCTGCCAGGGACGCAGGCGCCCAGACCCCAAACCCAGGGATGCAGAGGGGCACAGACGTGCGGGCTCTGCCTGCTGTCTCAGCAGCGCCGGTGTCAGCGCTGAGGTTGGGCAAGGCTTGGCCAGCACTGCCTGTGCCCGGGTCCCTGCAGCGGCTGCTGCTCCCTCCTGCGGGAGCTGCCCCATCGGCCTCAGCAGAGACGTGTTGGGTGGCTCTGCCCCACCAAGAGCAAAGACAGCGTCTTGCTCAGGGCCTGGGAAAGCAATCCTGTGGAAACGTGCTCCTGAAGCTGAGCGCAGAGGGCTGGGGCAGGCGGGTGAGCTGCAGGGTGCTGTGCGGGTTGCAGAGCCTGGGGAGGTGCTGCAGGTTTGTGGGCTCTGTGGTGCTGCCGAGGGCTGGGGCACGGCTGCTGTCCCCAGGCCCCGCTGGCTCCACGGCCCTGCGGCTGGTGGGTGGAGGGAGCCGGTGCGACGGACGAGTGGAGATCTTGCAGCGCGGGACGTGGGGCCGAGTCCTGGATGACGAGTGGGACGTGCGGGAGGCCAGCGTGGTGTGCCGTCAGCTGAGGTGCAGAGAGGCAGAAAAAGCCTACAACCCCGCGAAGCCTCAGAGAGGGACGGGTCCCGTGGGGCTGCGAGGGGTGCGGTGCGCAGGGCACGAGGCCGAGCTGAGCCTCTGCAACACCTCCCTGCCCGAGAGCGCAGCGGCGGCAGGGATTGCGGAGGACGTGGGCGTCGTGTGCGCGGGTGAGTGGCACTGCACGGGCCCCCCGGGCTCTGGGCTGGGTGGGCAGCAGCCCCTGAGGGCAGCTGGGGTTTCTTCCTGCTGCAGGGAGCCGGCAGGTGCGGCTGGTGAAGGGGCCCGGGCGCTGCGCTGGGAGAGTGGAGATCTACTACCAGGGCAGCTGGGGGACCGTCTGCGACGATGGCTGGGACCTGTCTGATGCCGCCATCGTTTGCCAGCAGCTGGGCTGCGGCGGGGCGGTGGAGGCGGTCGGCTCCGCTCGCTTCGGGGAAGGCTCCGGTCAGATCTGGCTGGATGGCGTGAACTGCTCCGGGGCCGAAGCTGCTCTCTGGGACTGCCCGGCAGGGTCCTGGGGGCAGCACGACTGCGCGCACAAAGAGGACGCAGGAGTCGTCTGCTCAGGTCTGTGCCGGGAGCTGTGGTGGGAGCCCAGCGCCCGGGGAGGCCGGGACGAGGGGAGAGCCGGCAACGGCCCAGGCTGTGCCTGGCTGCCTCGGAGCCCCTGCCCGAGCCTGTCCTGGGGACACCCCTGCACGAAGCCCCTCGGTCCCACGGGGGGTCCCTTGTCAGCTGAGCTGTGCCCAGGGCTTAGCGGGGAGGGCATGGGTGTCTCTCCGTCAGGGACTTCTCTTGGCCCCTGGCAAAAGGGTGACTTGCTGGCCGTGCCCCTGCCTGGCCAGGGCCTGCGGGGGGAAGAGGCTTCTCTGCTCCCACAGCCCCACACCAGCCTGTGCCCCTCTGGGGCCTTTCCTCCCAGATTTCATGGCCCTGAGGCTGGGGAACGGCAGCAACTGCTCCGGGCGCCTGCAGGTTTTCTACAATGGCACATGGGGGAGCGTTTGCTCCAACTCAATGACTCTCCAAACGGTGTCGCTGGCATGCAAGGAGCTGGGCTGCGGGGACGCGGGGACCCTGGAAACACGCCTGCCCTCTGGTAGGGTGTCTGGCCACGCCTGGCTGGATCGCGTGGAGTGTGGGGAGAGAAACAGCTCCTTCTGGCAGTGTCCCTCTGCTCCCTGGGACCCACGGTCGTGCGATGACCTGCGAGAGGAGACCCACATCACCTGCAGTGGTAATTCTGAGCTTCCTGGGCACCAGCATCGCCCCAGCTCCTGCTCCCTGCCGGGCACAGTCAAGCGCAGAGACAGGGCCCACGGGGGCTTTTACTGTACGTGCCAGACCCTGCTGCTTCTGGTGGCACAAATGGCACTTCAGCTCTCAGAGCCCACACTCACAGTGCTAAGGCATGGGGCTGGCAACAGCAGTTTGAGGGGTTTGGGGCTCTTGACAGCTCCCCTCATCTCACCTGGGGAGTGCTCTTGGATGTCAGAAACCCTCAGCATTGCTGCTGCTCTGAGGGAGAACAGAGTGAGTCCTGCAAAGCAAGAGGATTGCCTGTGGCTTAGAGCAGGGTGAGGGGAGTTGATCTGTCCCTCCATCTTGTTCCCATCTACTCTGGAATGACACCATTCTCAGATGGAGGGTGATCACACTCCCGTGTTACCCTGAAAAGTCACCAGACAAGGCTGGGGGCAGACGGATCAACCACAGATCACTCAATATCTCTCCCTTTCTCAAGGTCTCCTCACCCCGCTTCTAGGCACGGACATGCATGGCTCATGTCACCAACCCCACAGCATTTCCTTGGTCGTAGCATCTCTGCGCTTCTCTGTGGGACTTTCAGATAACACAAAGGTGCTATGGGAGAGCTTGGAAGGACACCTCAAGGAGACAGCCAAGTGTCCTAGCAATGGCATCTGATTAACAAAAAGCCAGCTCATTCCCCAGCTCCACAGGCTGCCTTCCCCACAGCCCCACAGGTGAAAGCTGGGGCACTTCATTTCCATGGACACACCTGCATGGGAGCACCCACATGATCAGTGTGTGACTCTGCAGCTGAAACTCCCATCCCCAGAGAGCCTGACAGCAAGAGCAAGATAGCAGGAACAATAGCACAGGTAGGTGGAGAAAAAGGAAAAGTACCCTGGGGTGCTGGCTGAGAGAGGCAAGCAGAGAGGCAGCTGCGCACCCAGGAAAGCATCACCTTTACCCAGCTGGGCCACCTCCCCGACATTGCTGGGCAGCTGCTCTCAGCCCCTGTGCTCTGCAGAGGGAAGTGGACGCGTGGCTGGAGAGCTGCCCCACGGCTCTGCTGGAGCTCTGCCTGCTGAGGAGGTGGTTCATGCCTTGGAGCCCACGGCCCTGAGGGCAGAGGCTTTGCTGGCTGGGACAGGAGGCAAGGGGGCTTGCTCAGAGGAAGGCATCTCTACTGGGAGGGGAGATACACAGCTTTCTGATTCCTCCCTCCCACAAGATTTCTGGGTTTACTTTCTTCCCATTCCCTGGTCACATCCTTGCTGCCTGGAGATTTTCCTCCTAGGGGGTGTTTCCCTGCCCCATGGCTTTTTCCCATCAGCACTCACTGGCCCCATCCCAGCCTCTGTGCACTCACCTTGGCCCTGCAGCAACCTGCCTGTTGGCAGGGCACTGCCTGGGTGCATGTTCTTGTTTGCAGGTGGAAAAGGGCAGGCCAGAACAACCCTGATGAATCCAGCAAAGGTGATGCAGGGGCTGTCCATAGGAAGAGAAGTGGCTGAAGGTGCTTTAGGAGGCTCCTAGCAGACTCACTGATCACTCAAAGTCACAGTTCAGGAGTCTCAGTGACTTGTTCAAACTTGAGAGCTCCTTTTCCATTTCCCCCCTGCCATCACCCAAGAGTAGGAAATTGAAAAGTCATACTTGGGAAATCTCCTTGTCTTTATATGAATCGCTGCCGTGTCCTTCCCCTTGAAGCATCACCCAATGTCCTGGGGTGCTCTGGAGCTGTGAACAGCTCTGACTCTACTAACAGAGAAGGGCTTGTGGGAGATGTCGTGGTGGGAGGCTGTCTTGGGCTTAGAGACCACAATATGATAGAGTTCTCGATTCTGGGCAATGCCAAGAGGAGGGGCAGCAAAACTGTTACCATGGACTTGCGGAGGGCAGACTTTGGCCTGTTCAGGACGCTGGTTGGGAAAGTCCCTTGGGAGGCAGTCCTGAAGGGCAAAGGGGTCCAGGAAGGCTGGGCCTTCTTCAAGAAGGAAGCCTTAAGGGCGCAGGAGCGGGCTGTCCCTGTGTGCCGTAAGACGAACCGGCGGGGAAAACGACCGGCCTGGCTGAATAGGGAGCTTTTGCGGGGACTCAGGGAAAAAGGGAGAGTCTACCGCCTTTGGAAGAAGGGGCGGGCAACTCAGGAGGAGTACAGGGATCTTGTACAGTACAGTACAGGGTCCTGCAGGGAGGGAATTAGAAAAGCAAAAGCCCAGCAAGAACACAATCTGGCCAATGCTGTAAAAGATAATAAAAAATGCTTTTATAAGTACTTCAGCAATAAGAGGAGAGCCAAGGAGGATCTCCATCCCTGTCCCCGTGTGCCATAAGACGAACCGTATTGAAATGAGCCTAAAGTGGATTTGGTGCTGAGTCCCTGAACCTTTGATTCTGACAGGAGACTGCAAAAACTCCTCAAGAAGGTAAAGCCAGAAGCAACTGCTGAAGTTTCTTGAAGTATTAACAGGTCTCACTGAGGGCCATTACCAACACAGCTTTCCCATGGACTCGTTAGAGCAGAAAATTGGAGACAGTGATGGCAGGAAGGCAAAGACAAAGTGCAGGTGAGTGATGCTGAGAAAAGCCTTGATGTGTTTCATCAGGGCAAACACCAAGCCCTGACCCCCAGCCCCTCGCAAGAGAGATCCTGTCCCTCAAGCGTGGCTCCGGGCTCTTCCTGGGGTGGTGGGATGTGGGGTGGGCAATGTCAGCTGAAGGACGGTGGTACAACACCTCCTGGCATCTCCGGGGTGTGCAAGGAGGCAACAAGTCTCTAGTGTCATGAGGACAAGGTGTGTCCTCATAGGCCTCGGTGACAGAGACAAGTGCCATAGCCAAGGGGACTGAGATCTCCGTCCTGCTAAGCTTTTCTGCCTGGCCAGTGTCCTCGGCCATCTCCACCTCAGGCTGTCCTACGCTGCCCCATGCCTCATTGGTTTCCCTGCAGGCTGCAGACACCCATCTCATTTCCCACCTTGCCCTCACCCTGTCATGTCCCTCCCTGTACTGATGTCTCTTCCCTGTCCTGGTTTAGGCTGGGATAGAGTGACTTTTCTTCCTAGGGGCTGGCATAGTGCAGTATTTTGGATTTATGATGAAAATAACATTGATGACACTGATGGTTTAGTTGTTGCTAAGTAGTGCTCACACTCGTCAAGGACTTTTCAGCTTCTCATGCCCTGCCAGCGAGAAGCTGGGAGGGGGCACAGCCAGGAGAGTTGACCCCAACTGGCCAGAGGGCTATTCCATACCATATGACGTCATGCTCAGTATAGAAACTGGGGGGAGTTGGGCAGGAGGCAGCGATCGCTGCGCGGGGACTGGCTGGGCATTGGTCAGTGGGCGGTGAGCAATTGCATCGTGTATCATTTCCTTTGTATATTATTATTAATATTATTATTATTACTACTACTACTATTTTACTTTATTTTCTTTCAATTATTACAGTGTTCTTAACCCACAAGTTTACTCAGTTTTAGTCTTCCGCTTCTCTCCCCCATCCCACCGGGGCAGGGGACGAGGGTGAGCGAGCGGCTGTGTGGTGCTTAGTTGCTGGCTGGGGTGACAGCACGACAGGGAGGGACACAAAATACCCTCTGCCATGGAAATGTGCCCACGTTAGCACCCTCCCAGCCAGGCCCTTCTCCAGGCCAGGGGCTGGATGACGGCTCTGGCTTCCAGTCCACGTCTCATGGGGATCCCTTCTCCCTCCCCCTGGCCTCTCCCTCCTCTGCCTCCCCCAGCGCTGAGGGAAAGGTCCCCCCACGCCCCCTGCTCCCACCCCTCCTGCACCTGCACACAGGCACTGCCCCAGCACAAACCCACACTGAGCCCCGTGGCCAGGCAGCAGGAGGGCAGGGGTTGGGGCTGAGGCGCAGCAGGAGGAGGGGCTGCCAGGGCTGCCATGGGGCCTTCCAGCCCCTGCCCAGGACGGAGGCAGCTGTGGGGCTGTGAGGGGAGTGCTGGGCTCTGCCAGGGCCCAAGGCAGCAAGAAGAGCCCATGGAGACTGGGGTGCTGGCAGAGGCAGCCAAGGGGCAATGCCAGCCCCGTGCTCCCCAGCAAGTGGCTCTGCACCCTGTGCCAGGGCAGTGGGGAGCAGAGCTGCCTCCTAACCAGTGTGGGAGGTGATCCGCGGGATGTGATAGCCCCTGGGGCTGGCTGGGGGGTCCAGGGCACCGCAGCCACCTGTGGGCTCACTTGTGTGGGGCCACAGCCCAGGGCTCAGCCCAACACGGCAGCTCTGTCGTGGCCTGTGTGCTGTGGGACCAGCATGGCCCAGGCAGGGCCTGGGGGAAAGAGCAGCTGGGGAAGCCCGAGGTGAGGAGATGGGCGCTCCCGCTGGGGCGCATCACAGCACCTTGCAGAGAGACAGTTTTGTTGGAAACTTTTGCTGGCAGGGTGGAAACGTCTCTGTCAGCAGGAATATTGCCCAGGGACCATGGGCTCTGGCAGCCCCACAGCCTGACCCCGAGCCCGCTGCCCCCGAGATGTGCCCCTTCCCCACCACCACGTCTTTGTGCTCTGCTCCCCCCCAGTCAGCCTCAGGGAGACACCCCGACAGCGGGGCAGGCAAGCACCAGCTCTGGGCCATACCCCAAAGGCTTTTAATAGGAACAGCTGCGGAGGCACAGCGTGAAACCAGGGGAATCAAAAGAGAGGCGATGGCCGGCTGTTTCTGCTGCCCGTGGGAAGAGGGAGACGGTTCCCTGGTGCTCACGGCTCTCCCAGCTGCAAAGTCCCCTCCTCGCTCCCGGCTGCACCCAGCTGCACGGCAGGGATGGGCTCTCCTGGCGCGGGGCTCAGGGATGGCTGTGCACTCAGCTCTGCTGTCGCAGCCTTTCTGTGCTCAGGGGGATGTGCCAGAGACACCTCTTCAGCATCGTCATAGCCTGTGCTCTCTGGGGACAGGGACCAGGCATCTCCCTCAGCTGCAGGGGCCCCAGCACTTCTCTGCGAGCGCAGGTTTGCCCCTGCAAGCAGCAAGGCAGGCCATTGCACGTTGGCCCCATGGGGTGCCCCTCCTGCTCTCTGCATCACCTGCCTCCCGTCTCCTCCTCCCTCCTGACATGTCCAGCTCCCTCTGCCAGCCCCGGGCCCCCCAGGGAAAACTCCCAGGGCAGGGTCCCCCATCCCAGGATGTTGGGCTCTCCGTACGGCAGCGATTCACCCGGCACCAGGGATGGCATCCCATAAAGCGGCAGCGCCATCTTTCCCTCTCACCTCCAGGGGCATCCCTGGGCCCTGCTCCCTCCTCTGGTGCCCTGGGCATTTCCCAGGCTCCCTGCCCAGGGGCAGGATCCTCCCCAGGGGCAGAAACCTCCCTGGCATCATCATAGCCATCCGCTGGGTCACTTCCAGGCAGGACAGGGACGTCTGAAAGGAGAGGGGAGCTGGTGACACTGAGGAGATACATCTGCAGAGCAGAGGACGGGAGGATGCGCAGGGCCGTGGGGCTCAGACCCTGGTGTTGGCAGCACCCCAGGAGACTCCCCAGCTCTGTGGGGACACTCAGTGACACCGCTGTCCCTCACATGGCTGCAGGGAGGAGAGATCCACTCCTTCCCGCACCCTGTTACCTGGTGCTGAGCCCGGACCCTCCTCCTCCTTGCTGTCCGCGGGGTAGGGCTGCAGCTTGGCCAGGGACCCCTCTGAGTAGGAGCCTGGAGAGAGGCGCAGCGGCTGTTATGGGAGTGTGCTCTGCTGAGCCGGCTTGTGGTGAGTGCTGCTGGGGACGGGGGACCCACAGAGGCAGGGCTGTGTGGGGAGGAGGGCTCAGGACTCACCCTGCTCCCCTGGGACCAAGCCTGCCTCAACGGGGCTCCCAGAGCTGCCCCGGGACAGCCCCTTCCCTCAGCCCTGCGGTGCCACCCGGGGATTTATGCAGGGGCAGGCAGAGAGGGGCTGTCCCTGGCTGCGATGGGAAGAACTGCTGGGGAGGAAGCTCCTCTGCTGGGCCCAGGACCCGGCTGCTCTCCCCACACACCCCAGCGCTGCAGGGACCGTAGGCCAGGGGACTGCCGCGGGTCAGCCCTAGGTGGAGGTTTGGGGACAGAGCCCTGCCGATGTGCCCCCATGAGGGACCCACACCCACCTGAGCCGCTGAACCTCGCCTGCTTCTCCCATGCCGGGCCGTAAGCGATCTCCTCATAGACGGCGTCAGGGAAGGGCTCCCACGCTCTCCCCGAGCCTGCGGACAGCGGCAGGGCTGGCCCAGGGACAGGCAGAGAGGGGACAGGATCCCGCTCTGCTCCCCCTGCTTTGGTCCCCGGGGCCAGCAAAAGGCTCTGGCCACAGCACAGCCCCGCTGCGCTGCCTGCTCACCGCCACCCCTTCCTCAGTGAGGGCAATGTCCCCACGGAGGTGATCTGGGGCAGCGACACCCTCACAGCGTCCCCTCAGAGACAGCCCTTGTGCCCCTCTGGCCCCTGGGTCAGCTCCCCGGTGCTGAGCTTGGAGCAGCTCCCGCCTCTCCTCTCCCCCTGGAGCTGCCCCCTCTCTGCCCCAGGGATCCATAGCACGGCCCCTGCCCTGCCGCGGGGAGGTCACGGTTGCACAGAGGAACAGCCTGGGGGCCTGAAACCACAGGGATGGACCCTGCTGCCCCACGTTCCTCCTGGCATCTCCCCTGCCCCACAGACCCCTCCAGAGCTGCCCGGAGCGCTGCCAGTGTCGTGTCCTCGTCTGTGTCCCCTCTGCTCCCACCTCCCCCAGCCCAGCTCGGCCATTTCTCTCCTCGCCCCGTCCCTAACTCCCGCCGTGCCTGGACTCTCTCTACCCCTTGCTGCTGGTGGCCCATGGCCCATGGTCAGGCGGTGGATGAGGCGGCACATGGCAATGAAGGCAGCACACACGCTTATCCCCCCAGCTCTGCCTGTGCCGCTCACTGACACCTGCCAGCACCCCTGGCCTTGCCAGGAGGCATCTTTCCCCGGGACCCACCTGCGCGCCCAGCCCTGGCGCTTCGCACTTGCCCGGCCAGGAGGGCCAGGAGCAGGCAGAGAAGGGCCCCCAGGACGATGCAGATGATGACGGGCAACGACAGTCTCCCGCTGCCAGTCGGACGGTCCCGGCTGGGATCTGCATGGGCAGGAAGAGAGAAAGGGCAGCAGCAGGCCTGGGAGAGGTGGGGGCTGGCACACCCCAGTGCTGCCCCCCACTACAGCAGGGGTAGGGGACCCCAGGAGTGAGGGATGAGGAAGCTCCCAGGCTGCTGGGTAAATGAGAGCCCTCCCCAACGCCCCTCCCCACTGCTGTCCCGGTGCCTCCTCTTGGGAGTTTCACACCCCAGCAAGGAGCCCCCTCCCTGCGGCTGTGGCTCACAGCTGGCCCCGAGAAGAGCCAGCGCTGGCAGGGAGGACAGGTTACCTGCTCGCGGGGTTGGTGCTGCCGTCCTGGGTGCAGCTGCAGAGGGGAGAAAGGGATCTGGGCTGAGAGGGTGGCTGCGAGGGTACCAGGGAGCCGTGCGTGTGTGTGTGCACGCGTGCGTATATCCCTGCCACCCCCCACCCACACTGCCCCTCCTGCGAGGCTGGTCAGGGGGGCTGGGACAGAGCCCAGGGCCCTGCTCTGGCTATCGGGCAGGATGGCGCAGGCAGCCCAGGAGATGCCCCTGGGGGCTGCAGGGCCCTGCAGGCAGGAGCCGGAGGACATCCAGCCGCACAGAGGCTGCTGCCCACTTGGCACCAGGCTCCCATGCTCCACAGGCACAGCCTTGCTCTCAGCAGCTCTGCAGCCATGAGGGGACCCAGTGGGGAAAACGCCTGCCCCGGCTCCCTGCCAATAGCCCAGCGAGGGCTGCCAGCCCCGCCGCTCACCTGAGCACTGCACGGCAGCGTCCTCCTTATGCCGGCAGGCCCCGCTGTCCCCAGGCCGAGCCCAGCAGGCCTGCAGAGATGGCTCAGACCCCCGGCACTCCACCTGCTCCAGCCAGATGGGGCCCGTCCCCTCCCCAAACGCAGCCTCGTCCAGGGCAGACACTGCGGGGCCACAGCCCAGCTGCCTGCACGCCACCTCGGCATCCTGCATGTCCCAGGAGTCGTCGCACACCGTCCCCCAGGAGCCGCGATGCCAGACCTCCACCCTGCCCGAGCACCCGCTCTCGCCTCCCACGGCACGAATCTTCTCCCTGTCTGGAGAAGGCAGAGACCTCCCAGGGCACCGGGCAGCAGGCAGAGCCCTGCCAGGAGAGAGGGGCATGCAGAGGAGCAGCTACCTGTGCAGCTCGTGGAGTTTGGGCACACGGTCCCCACGGCCGGGGCTGTTTCTGGCCGTCTCCCTGCAGAAGGCAATGCTGCCGTGAAGGGGCTGCTGAAGGGGGTCGTGCAGCAGAGAGTGGGGCTGAGCTCTGCTCACGCCTCCCCGTGCCGCCTCGCTCACGGCAGCAGCTGAACCCCGCTCCTTCAGGGGACATGCACGGCACTGTGGGGGACCCTGGCTGCTCAGCCCCAAAGGGACCCTGGCTCACAGAGAAGCAGGAGGGTGTCCGTGGAGGGGACACGCCTCGCAGCCCTGGCTGGTCTCTTCTGAGACCTTGCCTGGAGACACCGCTGCCTCCCCCGGGCGCTGCTGGCAGCTGGCTGGCAACTGCTGGCGAACGAACGTGTGGGGCTCTGAGAGCTGAAGTGCCATTTGTGCCACCAGAAGCAGCAGGGTCTGGCACGTACAGTAAAAGCCCCCGTGGGCCCTGTCTCTGCGCTTGACTGTGCCCGGCAGGGAGCAGGAGCTGGGGCGATGCTGGTGCCCAGGAAGCTCAGAATTACCACTGCAGGTGATGTGGGTCTCCTCTCGCAGGTCATCGCACGACCGTGGGTCCCAGGGAGCAGAGGGACACTGCCAGAAGGAGCTGTTTCTCTCCCCACACTCCACGCGATCCAGCCAGGCGTGGCCAGACACCCTACCAGAGGGCAGGCGTGTTTCCAGGGTCCCCGCGTCCCCGCAGCCCAGCTCCTTGCATGCCAGCGACACCGTTTGGAGAGTCATTGAGTTGGAGCAAACGCTCCCCCATGTGCCATTGTAGAAAACCTGCAGGCGCCCGGAGCAGTTGCTGCCGTTCCCCAGCCTCAGGGCCATGAAATCTGGGAGGAAAGGCCCCAGAGGGGCACAGGCTGGTGTGGGGCTGTGGGAGCAGAGAAGCCTCTTCCCCCCGCAGGCCCTGGCCAGGCAGGGGCACGGCCAGCAAGTCACCCTTTTGCCAGGGGCCGAGGGAAGTCCCTGACGGAGAGACACCCATGCCCTCCCCGCTAAGCCCTGGGCACAGCTCAGCTGACAAGGGACCCCCCGTGGGACCGAGGGGCTTCGTGCAGGGGTGTCCCCAGGACAGGCTCGGGCAGGGGCTCCGAGGCAGCCAGGCACAGCCTGGGCCGTTGCCGGCTCTCCCCTCGTCCCGGCCTCCCCGGGCGCTGGGCTCCCACCACAGCTCCCGGCACAGACCTGAGCAGACGACTCCTGCGTCCTCTTTGTGCGCGCAGTCGTGCTGCCCCCAGGACCCTGCCGGGCAGTCCCAGAGAGCAGCTTCGGCCCCGGAGCAGTTCACGCCATCCAGCCAGATCTGACCGGAGCCTTCCCCGAAGCGAGCGGAGCCGACCGCCTCCACCGCCCCGCCGCAGCCCAGCTGCTGGCAAACGATGGCGGCATCAGACAGGTCCCAGCCATCGTCGCAGACGGTCCCCCAGCTGCCCTGGTAGTAGATCTCCACTCTCCCAGCGCAGCGCCCGGGCCCCTTCACCAGCCGCACCTGCCGGCTCCCTGCAGCAGGAAGAAACCCCAGCTGCCCTCAGGGGCTGCTGCCCACCCAGCCCAGAGCCCGGGGGGCCCGTGCAGTGCCACTCACCCGCGCACACGACCCCCACGTCCTCCGCAATCCCTGCCGCCG
Organism: Pelecanus crispus; assembly: GCF_030463565.1. Classification (NCBI taxonomy): domain Eukaryota; kingdom Metazoa; phylum Chordata; class Aves; order Pelecaniformes; family Pelecanidae; genus Pelecanus; species Pelecanus crispus. The sequence goes on along the minus strand of NC_134667.1, from coordinate 2,728,786 downwards.
CTGCGCTCTCGGGCAGGGAGGTGTTGCAGAGGCTCAGCTCGGCCTCGTGCCCTGCGCACCGCACCCCTCGCAGCCCCACGGGACCCGTCCCTCTCTGAGGCTTCGCGGGGTTGTAGGCTTTTTCTGCCTCTCTGCACCTCAGCTGACGGCACACCACGCTGGCCTCCCGCACGTCCCACTCATCATCCAGGACTCGGCCCCACGTCCCGCGCTGCAAGATCTCCACTCGTCCGTCGCACCGGCTCCCTCCACCCACCAGCCGCAGGGCCGTGGAGCCAGCGGGGCCTGGGGACAGCAGCCGTGCCCCAGCCCTCGGCAGCACCACAGAGCCCACAGACCTGCAGCACCTCCCCAGGCTCTGCAACCCGCACAGCACCCTGCAGCTCACCCGCCTGCCCCAGCCCTCTGCGCTCAGCTTCAGGAGCACGTTTCCACAGGATTGCTTTCCCAGGCCCTGAGCAAGACGCTGTCTTTGCTCTTGGTGGGGCAGAGCCACCCAACACGTCTCTGCTGAGGCCGATGGGGCAGCTCCCGCAGGAGGGAGCAGCAGCCGCTGCAGGGACCCGGGCACAGGCAGTGCTGGCCAAGCCTTGCCCAACCTCAGCGCTGACACCGGCGCTGCTGAGACAGCAGGCAGAGCCCGCACGTCTGTGCCCCTCTGCATCCCTGGGTTTGGGGTCTGGGCGCCTGCGTCCCTGGCAGGGAGCAGAGCACGGGGGGCCTTTCTGAGCAAACAGCACAAGGTTGGGTCTTGTGCTGACCAGAAGCACCAGGAGCAAGGGCAAAGCCCAGCCCCACTCTGCACCTCACCCCCCAGGTCTGCTGCTGGGGGCACCTGGGCAGCCCCCACGGGCGTGGGATTGGGCTCTGGGGGGTCTCTGTGGGGCTGGGACTGGGCTGTCTGCAGCCAGAGGGATGGAGCTGAGCCCCACAGCCCTATCCTGGGCCTGTCCTGCAGCAGCAGAGCAGAGGACCCCGCGCCTGGCGCTGGCCGCAGGGCCTGAGCCACTGCCCTGGGGGGCAGAGATGCCTGACCTCGTTCACTCTTCAGCTCTCCCACATCAGAGCCGTCGGTGAGAGCAGGCAAAGCCCTCCAGGTTGCTCCTGGTGCAGGCAGGGTTTCTCAAGGGAGAAATGCAGCTGGTGCTGCCACGGGCTCCCCTGCTTTGGGTGGCCATGGCACCTTTTCCCAGCACTCACCTGAGCAAATGACAGCAGCGTGGTTCTCGGGGGAGCACGGTGAGGCCCCCAGGGCAGTCACTGGGCACTGTCCCAGGTGGGCTTCAGTCCCCTCACAGTGGAATGAGTCTCTCCACACAGGTCCGGTTCCACTCCCAAAATGCCCTCCTCTGGGAATGGACTCAGCAAACCCACAGTCGAGGTGACGACAGAGAACGTGGGCGTCCAAGAGATCCCAGCGGGAGGCACAGAGGGTACCCCAGGTGCCCAGCACCTGCACCTCCACTCGCCCCTCACACGCCGTGCTGCCGTTCACCAGCCGGAACCCTGTGTACTCTGGGGACAGAGAACGATGACAGAGTGCGCACCCAGCACGGCACGGTCCCTGCCCTGCTCCCCTGTCCCCAGCACACCCCCGGATATGTAACACCCCACCCTGAGTCCTTACGTGTGCAGGTGACACCGACAGCATTGGCATGGGTGCAAGGCTGGTCCCTGCGGGATCCCCTGGGGCAGGAGATGAGAAGGGATTCGTTCCCGGCACACTGCAGCTCTCTGTCCCACATGGGACCCACACCTTCTCCAAAGCGAGCTGCCCCAGGCACGGACAGGGCTGTGCCACACTGGAGCTCCCTGCAGACCACCTTGGCAGCTTTGGGACCAAAGTCGGAGTCACAGACAGTCTTCCACTGGTTCCCGTCACGGACCTCCACACGTCCTGAGCAGGGGCTGTCCCCTCCGACCAGCTGGACAAATCCTGGAGCAACCAAAGACCCCTCAAGCTCTCCCAGAGCCCTCTGGCAGTTACGTGCCTACATCCCAGCTGCTCTGCAAGGTGGCCACAGGCAGAGAGACCGCAACCACCCCACCACTGCCAGTGGGTGCCCATGGCACAAACACACCAGGGCCCCCCTGCCGCTCCTCAGGCATCATCACAGCACTTGTGGGTTGGCTGCTGTCCGCAGCCGGTGTCTGTGCCAGCTCCCCACTCTGGCACCTGCCCAGGGAGGGGGTCCTCAGCCAGGGCCAGAGTGCAGTGCCAGGCACGCACATCCCCACCAAGGGCCAGGCAGAGGGCAGGGGAGCGGGCAGAGGAGCAGCCCTGGGCTGACACGAGCTCCCGGTGCAAGCACAGGCACTGAGGACAGTGCAAGTGCTGGCAAAGCCCCTGTGGCACAGGGCAGCCGCGGGCTGGGGCAGGCAGGAAAGGCTGGGCAGCAGCTTGGCCCTGCCTGCCTGGGGCCGTATCCCCATGGGCTGGAACTCATGGGGGGACCCTGGGAGAGGAATGAGGTGCCACGGGCCACCCTGCTCCTCTGCCCAAGGCCAGCGCTCCTCCCCTCTGAACATCCCTTTTGCTGAGGCTGAGGGACTCCTCTCTGCCAGCAGGCACAACCCAAAAGTCCCTTGCCATCTCATGCCCTTCCCCGGGGCTGTGGGTGGCCACGTGAGCAGCTCCCAGTGCCTCTGGCATGGGGAAACCTGGCCCTCGGCAATGCCAGACAGGTCCTGGCTGAATGGGAGGAGAAAGATGGGAACCAGCAGCCATCCCGGGGCAGGGAGAGGGATTAATCTCCCAGCCCCAGGCCCCCACTGAGGGTGGGCTGAGCCACCTTGGGGCCTGGCAGTGGCTGGACACACAGGGTGGGCTCCCCTTGCTCTGTCCTCAGGGACCAGGGACAGCAGCAATGACAGTCCCAGCTCGGCAGTGTCACCAGCCACACCGAGCCCTGCTCTGGTGCCCACTTGTTGCTCCCTGAGGGCACAGCCAGGTCCCTTCCCCTGTCCCGGTCCCAAAGGTGGGGAACAGGCTGGCCCCTTACCTGAACACGTCACTCCAGCATCCTCATCATGATCACAGTCTTCTTCTCCCCATCCAGGGTGTGTACAGTCAGACAGGGCAGACTCATTGCCACGACAATCAACTTCATCCATCCATATGGGGCCAGATCCTGGCCCGAAGTGCCCGTATTTAGGAGCTGTGACAGCAGACCCACAGCCCAGCTGCTTACAAACCACTGCAGCATCCTTCATGTCCCAGTCGTCACCACACACGGTTCCCCACTGGCCCTGGTGTTTCACCTCCACTCGCCCAGCACAGCGCCCGCCGCCATCCTCCAGCCTCAGCTCTGCAGCCCCTTCAAACAGCAACATGGGACCGGTCAGGAGAGTGCCGAGCTCCAGACTGCAGGTCTAAGGGTCACCCCTGCCCAGGCCGAGTCACAGGCACCAGGGTGGGAGCCCCTTCCCCTCCAGGCTGTCCCTGCAGCAGTTTTGGGGTCCCTCCTGTCCCCATGGTCTGTGCAGGGCTAGGGTGCCCAACTCCAGCCCTGCGGGGCTATTCACCACCCCACAGCCCTTGGCACCTCTTCCCACGCGAACAGCCCCTGCCCGTGCCCACCCACACACCGTGCCCCCAGGCCCTGCACAGGGCACCGTCTCCTCCCCAGCCAAGCACACCCTGCACAGCCCCATGCCCCCACGCCCGCAGCTTCCCCGGCACCACCTTCCCTGGCACCACCCAAACCCACACCACCCCCAGGGCTTTCTGTGTCCTCAGGGAACACCGACACAATCCCAAGGATCCCCCCAACCCATGTCCCCTCCTCGCCCCTGGCATCAGCCCAGCCCCTGTGCTTGGCCAGGGCCCCCAGGAAGGAAAATTTTCTGCAGCCTGCGAGTGCAGACAGCCCGCTCCCCTTCTCTCTGGGGGACACAAACTGCCTTCCTGGGGTCGGGGCTCCCCTGCACCCGGGGGCAGGGAGCAGCACACAAACCTTGCGGGGCACCCCGCAGATTGGCTGTGCCCTGGGGATCCCTGAGTGCTGCCGTCACCCCCTGGGCCACTGCTGGCCCCAGGGGCACAGCCCGGGGAACAAGGAGCCCAAAAGGGTACCCCAGGATGGGGGATGTCTCTAAATGCAGCCAGGCACGGGCTGCCTTAAAGACAGAGAGGCACAGGGAAAGGCAGAAGGTCCATGGACGTGAGCACCTTCTGACCCTTGTCCCAGTGTTGCCGGGAAAGCAACCCCAGCCCCAAAGGGATCCTGATACCCCGCCGCTACCCACTGGCCCTGGGCGGTGAGACAAGGGAGCCAGCACTTACCCCTGCACAGCTGCACCCAGAGGAGCAGGCACAGCACCCGAGGGGACAGGAGTCCCTCCATCCCCATCCTGAGCCTGCTGCCCCGCTGGCACAGCCCTGCTGCGCCCCGCTCCCTGCCACGGCTCCGGGCAACTCACGGGGACAACGACGATGGCAGGCTGATATATCTCTGCAGATGCCGACCCAGCTGCAGGAGGAGCCAAGCGAAGCAGCAGCACCTTTTTAGACATGAGCGGCAGCTATCTCCCCTCCGACACAGACCAGTCCTCCAATGAACTTCTCCAGCGCCGTTCATGACCATATATGAGGGACATCTCTGTCCCACTGCGGGCGTCAGGGTCACTGCGGTGGGGGATCGTCACAGGACGAGCTGAGCGTGGAGGGGAAAGGAGTCTGTCACCCCTTGCAGCCTGCTGTGGGGACAGGGAGCACTGAGCATCTCCTGCACTGGGCTCATCCAAGAGCCCAAGGCGTGAGTGTCCCGACGCCCCCGAGACATGGGAAGCACAGGGCTGGGACTGCCGCGCGACCTGTGTCAGGATGGGAAGGGAACAGCCCCTTCCCCTGCCACAGCCCCTGCTGTGCTGGCAGCAGCAGCTGGGAAAAAGCCTTGGCCAGGGGAAGAGCTCCATGCCAGCAGTGCTGGCTCACGCCTCCCTCCCTGGAGAGACCCACGGTGGGTCCCTCGCAGGAGCCGGAGCTGGGACATGGCCCTGCCCTGGCAGCAGACACGCAGCCCCGAGGCTCAGACATGTCCCTGGCTCTCAGCGTGTCACTGCGGTGCCGTTATTCCCCGCGGGTGGATTGGGACCTGGAGCCTGCAGGTGCACAAACCACAGCCCACGTGGCCTCGCAGCGCTCGCCGCGCTCCCCTGGCAGCGCCCGTGCAGGAAGTCTGTGGTCTCCTCCTGGCACCGTGCCCAGGCACATCCCTGCCGTGCCCCCGAGCCACCCCCAGCCCCACTGCTCCAGCCAGGGCTGCAGGGGCTGCTCCTTCGGCCTGGCAGCCACGGGGCCAGGCAGCTCCCGTCCCCCGTCGTGCCCCTCTCATGCACACGGCCGCTCTGCACCCAGCCCCACGGCCACGGGTGCCATCGGTGACGTGACCTCACCCCCTCCTGCTGCCACTGCTCTGTGCTCATGGCTTACACTGTCACACCTCTGCCTGTGGTGCATGGGCTCCTGATGATGATGCTTCTTCCAAAAAGCCACATTTGGGTAGGGGCTCCATATGATCTGCATGACATCAGAAGCACCCACACAAGCCACATGCCTGCTCTTGGCCTAAAAGCTATTCCAGCAGCAGGGAAATCACAGGCTCGTACACAAGCCATGTGCATACTGCTGGCCTATCCGCCACGCAGCTACAGGTGATGTCACAGCATCTCCACCTGCCATGGACCTGTTCCTGGCTTACCAGCTATGCCGGCACTACTGACATCACAAGGACATTCACAAGCCATGTGCCAGCTCCTGGCCCATCATCCGCTCAGGCACCAGCAGCCTCACAAGCACCTACACAATCCATAAGCCTGCTCCTGGCCTATTAGCTCCTCAGGCCTGAGTGACCTCATAAGAACCTGCACAACCCATGGGCCTTCTCCTGGCTTGTGAAGTATTCAGACACCAATGATCTCACAAACCCCTACACAAGCTTTGCGCCTTCACCTGGCCTATCAGCTACTTGGGAACCGGTGACCTCACAACCACCCCCACAAACCATGTTCCTGCTCTTGCCCTGTCAGCTCTTCAGGAAGCAATGACCTCACAAGAACCTACAGAGTCCAGGGGCCTGCTCTGGGCCTATCAGCTACTCTGCCAAGAGTGACCTCACAAGCACATCTCCCCCTGTTTGCCATGTCCTCCTTGTTGAGGTATTCAGTCTCCAGTGACCTCACAAGCTCCTCTACAAGCCTTGCACCTGGTCCGGGCCTATCAGCTACTCTGCCAAGAGTGACCTCACAAGCTCCTACACAAGCCATGAGCCTCCTCTTGGCCTATCAGCTACTCAGGCAGCAGTGACCTCACAAGCACATACCAGCCTAGGTGCTATGTGCTCGTGTGGTGCAGTGACCCCAGACGGCAGCTAAACCCCCACCCAGGCACTCACTGCCTCCCTCCCAGCAGGATGGGGGAGACAACTGGAAGGGCAACAGCGAGAGCAAAACTCATGGGTGACGATAAACACAGTTGAAGAAGTGGAGGGAACAAGAGAAAAGGAAAGAAGGGATGGAGAAGCACTCACTCACCCCAGCAGACCGATGCCCAGCCAGTCTCCGAGCAATGGCTCCTTTGGAGAAACTCCCCTCCCAGCTGTATTTCTTAACAAGATGCCAGATGGCATGGACTATCTCTTTGGTCAGTTCGGGTGGGCTGCCCTGACCTTGTCCCCTCCCAGCCTCTTGCCCACCCCCTGCCTCCTCGCCATGGGGACGCAATGAGACACAGAGAAGGCCTTGACATTACGCCAGCACTGATCAGCAATAGCCACAGCGTCACCGTGTTATCAGCACTGTTTTAGCCACCAGCGCACAGCACAGCACCATACGTGCTGCTGTCAAGAAAATGAACTCCACGCCAGCCAGACCCAGGACAATCTCCACCCCTTATTACAAACCGTTTGCATCCTGCTCAAGGCCAGCAGGATTCAATGCATTTCCATCAACCACCACCCCCTGCTTCCCTGTCCTTTGACATGACATACACACAGGGTACTGGGTTTGGCTGGTGTGGCTCAAGTGGACCTGGACAAGTCCCAGCCCACTCCTGACGTCTCCCCTCACTCAGTCATCTGGAGTTTTTTGCAACATTCAATCAGGTCATCAAGCTAAGGACGAGGCAAAACATGTAGCACCGGCTTGCCCCCCACAATGGTCTTACAGGGAGCTGTGAGATCCCCGCCAGCCATGGGGGAAGGGAGCTCACCTCCACCATTAATGTTCTTAGTGTGACACCTCAAAGTGCAATGTGCAGTTCACGGGCCCATTGGCTGCTTTTTCTCATTCATGTGGTTCTTCTGGGGGATTCCCTTGGGGTCTTTTCCTCTTTGTCCCCATGCACGTGGTCTTCTGAAGCTAGCATTTTGTCCTGGTTTTCCATTTTCACGGAGAGCATGGCCTGTGTCTTGCAGCACTGGTCAAAGCCCAGAGCCTGCCCCAGTAAGCCTGCATGGCCGCCCTGCAGGGCTGGGCTGGGCTGGGCTGGGCTGGGCTGGGGGGGATTCCCAGTCCGGCTCACAGCACTGGGCTCTTCTTTGCAGGTGACAGGATTTGCTGTGGGGGCCCCTTGGAGGCCTCCTAGACGCGGGCCGTAGCCCTTGGGCATGTTCCAGCTTGCCCACGCCCCACCACTTTTCGGGCACCCCTCTGCCCTCCCGAAGTGCCCCCAGCCCCGCCCTGCCAGGGCTTGTTCTGCAGCCTGGTAAAGTGGGGGACCCTGACCTGGCCTTCTCCTTTTGTTTCTATTCACATTTAAACGTTAATTGCTCACTCCACTAGCTCTTATTCCATAAAAGGTTTTATCCATTTCATACCTATGTGTTTATGGCTACATATATTTACTTTCTCTACCTTCATAAATGTTCACATGTGTATATAAATCTATACATGAATACATATATATACATCCACAAGAATCAGAATAGGTGCTGGAATAGGACTGGATTCCTCCTCCTGCTGGGTCAAGGAATGTGGTGTTTAGGTTTCGGTCTGTTAGCAGTATGGTAACGCCAGCAGCTAGGACTGGAAGTGATAGTAGTAGTAGAACGGCAGTAATGAGTACGGACCATACGAATAGTGGAGTTTGGTATTGTGAGAGGGCTGGTGGTTTTATGTTGATGGCAGTTGTGATGAAGTTGATTGCGCCTAGGATGGAGGACACACCTGCTAAGTGGAGAGAGAAAATGGCTAGGTCTACTGAAGCTCCAGCATGGGCTAGGTTACCAGCTAGTGGCGGGGTATACAGTTCACCCTGTGCCTGCCCCTGCCTCTGCTGTGGAGGAGGCTAGTAGGAGTAGGAAGGATGGGGGCAGGAGTCAGAAGCTTATGTTGTTTATACGTGGGAATGCCATATCTGGGGCGCCGATTATAAGCGGGACTATTCAGTTTCCAAAGTCCCTGATTATAATTGGCATTAATATGGAGAAGATTATTACGAAAGCATGGGCGGTGATGATTACATTGTAGATCTGTTCATCTCCTAGGACGGTCCCTGGTTGTCCTAGTTCTGCGCAGATAAGTAAGCTAAGGGCAGTTCCAACTATTCCGGCTCATGCACCAAAAATCAGGTATAGGGTGCCGATATCTTTGTGGTGAGTTGAGAATAATCATCGGTTAATGAAGGTCACAGGTAAGATGGCCGAGTGTCAAGGCGTTAGGCTGTAGTCCTTTTTACAGAGGTTTGATTCCTCTTCTTATCGGCTCTGTGGTGAAATTCATGTTGAGTTGCAAGCTCATCGATGTGTGCTAAGAGCGTGCCAGAGCCTGATAGATGGAGGCCTGTTGGTTTGGGCATCTAGCTGTTAACTAGAATTTTGTGGGACCAAGGCCCACCTGTCTAGACCAAGGCCCTAGCTTAATTAAAGTGTCTGCGTTGCATTCAGGAGAAGCAGGTTAGTGTCCTGCGGGTCTTAGCAGAAACTCAGAGGGTTTAACTCTTGTTTAAGGCTTTGAAGGCCTTTGGTTTTGGCTATGCTAAGTTTCTAAATGATGGTCAAAATTATGGGGGAGATCGGTAGTAGTAGGGCCGATAGGGAGGTGAGGATGGCAATCAGGGTGCTTGTTGATTTGCTGACGTGCCACTGTTTTATGTGGTTTGTGGAGTTTGGTGGGAGTGTGATTGTTGAGTAATACGTGAGGCGGAGGTAAAAGAATAGTCCTAGTAGTGACAGTCTAGTGATGGTAGTGGCTGCTGTTGTTATTTCTTGTTTAGTTAGTTCCCGGGTGATGAGTCATTTGGGCAAGAAGCCTGTTAGTGGTGGAAGGCCTGCTAGGGAGAGTAGGGTTAGTAGTAGGGCTGCGTTTAGCATCGGGGTCTTTGTCCATGTGGTTATGATTGTTGCTAGTTTTAAGGTTTTGGTTGTGTTGAAGGTGAGAAATACGGCGGTGGTTATTAGCGAGTACAGGTAGAAGGTAAGTAGTGTAAGGCTGGGGTTGTAGATGATGATGATGATGGCTATTCAGCCCAAGTGTGAGATGGATGAGAAGGCTAGGATTTTTGGAATTTGGGCTTGGTTTAGTCCTATCCAAACCCCTAGGGCAGCAGAGGCAATAGCTATGCTGGTTAGGAGTGTCGGGCTGAGTGAGTGGGATGTTAGGAAGAGAATGGTGACTGGGGGGAATTTCATTATTGCTGATAGTAGTAGGGCAGTAGTTAGGGATGATCCTTGAAGGACTTGTGGGAATCAGAAGTGGAATGGAACTAGGCCTAGTTTTACTGCAATGGCTGATGTTAGTAGGGGGCAGGATATTGGGTGACTTAGCTGGGTGCTGTCTCACTGTCCTGTGCATCAAGCACTGGTTAGACTTGAGAAAAGGATTAGTGTCGAGGTGGTTGCTTGGACTAGGAAATATTTGATTGCTGCTTCAATAGCCCGTGGGTGGTGGGATTTTGAGATGAGAAGGGTGATGGCGACTGTGTTGCTTTCTAGGCCGGTTCAGTATACATATATATAGTGCAACTATCTCTAAATAAATATGTGTTTAGACGTATTTCCAAACTTATCTATAAATAGATATATTTTAGATAAATGTCCATATATGTACATGTGAGCCCTTCCTGGCCCAAAGGCGGTGGGCAGCCAATCCCAGGGCTGCCTGAGAAGACGTGGGTATGAAGGGGTGAAGAAATGGCTGCCAGCCAATCCCAGTGCCGGATGAAAAGAGGTGGGCAAGGAGGCTGTGGGAAGTGGCAGCCTCCCTGTGGGCAATGCCAGGGGCTTCCTTTGTGCCGTGGCCCTGGGGACACCGGGACGCGTGGCCAGTCCTGCCAGCCAATCCCAGGGGCTGCCTGAGAGCAGGCGGGTGTGACGGTGTCAGGAAATGGCCGTCAGGCAATCAGAGAGCAGCATGAGGTGTCACCCAATGGCAGCTGACGGCCATGGCATGGCGGCACCCTGTCCCAGCCTGGCGGCCAAACCAAAGTGGCGGCCCCTGTGCAGGCAGGGGCAGGGCCTTCCGCGCCTGATGTCTCGCTGGGCACAGCGGAAGGGGTGGCCGGTGCTGGCAGCCAATCAGAGCAGAGCACGTGGCGGGAGAGGAGAGGGGCTGCCAGGGCAAATGGCGCCGGGGCTGCTGGCAGGGGCCGGGACTTCCCCCGGCAGCCGCTGGGCGCGGCACCTGTCCCGCCAGGGCTGGCGGAGCAGCGGGGCCTGTGCTGCTGGCGTGTCCCAGGGCAGGGATCCCAACAGGCAGCAGGAAGGGCCCTGGGGAGCTACAAACACCCCAGCCAGAGCTGGGCCTGCGCAGCTGCCCGAGCCTCCAGTTTCCTCCGAGCTCCAGGCCCCGGCAGCGACTGTCCCGCAAAACATACGGGCCATGGAAGTGACATGGAACAGCGGCCCTGGCTGAGCCCTCGGGGCAGTTTATCTGCGCTTCTCCTCCTGGGGAGCCTGCAGCTGCCCCAGCACCGCCTGCGGTCACCGTCTGACAGCGGCACAAAAGGAGCCCTCGCTCTGTGTGGGGGCTGTCTACGCATGCGCTGGCATGGTCTCTATTTTCATCTTGCTCGTGACAGCCAGCCACAGCATAGCTTGCTCTCACCTGTGTATGGGGGTGTGGAGGGAGCACGTCTGATCCCCTGAGAGTATTGGGTCAAGGCCCTGTTTGGCTGCCACAAGGGATAATACAATAATGAGGAAAGGAGGAAGCCACAGGCAAGAAGAGACAGGGACACAAACCTGACGGGCAGATGCTGAGGGAGGCAGTGCTGGGAACCAAAGCTGGCCAGTCATGCTGATGGATGGAGGCGTGTGAGAGGGGGAGAGTGTTTATTCCAGCAAGGTTATCTGCTTGGGGACCTTGTGAATTGGGGAGCTAAGAGACAAAAGGGGAAACCAGAAGCAAAGTATGCTGAGACAGAGACTTGACAAAACAAACATGCAGTCTGACAAGAAAGGAACTTTGCCAGTCACACTAGTTGTTGTGCCATCAAGAAACTACAGGTGCCACTTCCCAGAGGACCAACCGGACTTGTCAAGTGACATGATTGTGAATCAGAGGGACCATGGACTGGGAGGGATGCGGGAATCAGGAGAGCTATGCAAAGCCATGAGGGACGTGCAGAGGAAGGGGAAGCGGGGAGGAACAAAGTGGGGTTAGGCAGAAAATGGTATAAAAGAGGCCAGGTGCGTGTAAAACTCGACTTAGTGAGGAAGGGGATGGAGTAGGGTCAGGACCCTGAATTTCAGGTGAGTGAAGTTTGAGTGGTTTAAGGAATTAGTGGATGGGACGCGCTGGGACACTGCCCTCAGGGCTAAAGGAGCTGAAGAGAGCTGGCAGCTCTGTCAGAACATTTTTCTTAGCGTGCAAGAGCTCTTGATTGCCATGTGCAAGACATTGTGCAAGGAAGGCAGGAGGCCCGTATGGCTCAGTAAGGAGCTCCTGGTCCAAGTGCAGCGTCAGAAGGAAATGCAGAGGCAGTGGCAGCAGGGCCCTGTGTCGTGGGAAGAATATAGGGACGCTGCCTGGATGTGTAGGGATGGATTCAGGAAAGCGAAGGAAGGGCTGTGGCTGAATTTGGCAAAAGATGCAAAGAATAATAGAAGGGCTTTTACAGTTGTGTTGGCCAGAAAAGGAAGATTAAAGTAAATGTACCCACCGTGATGAATTCCCCTCACACTATTAAATTCATCTCTAAAAAGATCCAGTTATTAATCCCATGTAGATGTTTTCTCCACGGCGCTTGGCAGGACATTAAAGACAGGCAGCAGAGAGAGACCTTTCCCATTTAGTCTTGGCACAGGTAGACTAAAAGACCCTTTCTTCTTCCATTTCTTAACCCATGTCCTTTTTATGAACATTTGTACCCACATCAGCTCTTGTAGAGTTTTTCCTAAATGCTCCTCGTTTATCCTCATCACGTTTAAAAGCAATTATGAGTAAGTTGCTAACACCAAGGCCACCCAGGGGCATCCCCCAGAAAACGTCCCCCCTGTCAATGCCCCCCGGCCATGGCTGACCCCAAGTACGCTGACCTGCCCGGCATCGCGAGTGTGGGGCTGAAGCGGGGAGCAGGCAGGGCCAGGGTGTCCAGAGGGGGAGCGGGGGGAGCGGGTACGTGGGTGGCTGAGGGGGTTGGAGGGGTGTGGGAGAAGGGAAGGGGATGGGCGTGTCTGCGGGGGAAGTGAGGGCATGAGGGGTGTTTGTGGGGGGAGCTAAGAGGTGACCACAGAAAGAGTAAACGGACAAAAGGGGGGAATTATTCTCCAAGGATATCCCATTTTATGTGCCTTTAAATGAAACACTAAACATGGTGCCTAGACAGGCCTGCTTTGCTCCTCTTCTCTGCCAGCAGGAGAGCTTTCCCGGGGCTGCGATTCTGCTCTCTCAGTGACACTGGAGCTTTGGTGAGCGACCCTGGGCTGTGGGAGCCGGAGCTGGACCACGGGGGCTTCTCCTTCAAGCCCCATTCCCCTGCGCTGTCCCTTGCAGCCCGGACCACAAGCATCCTTCTCCTGAGGGACAAAGCTCCCTTCCCCACTAGCAGCACAAGCTGTAGGAAGCTCCCTGGAAGAACGTTTGCAAGGGACACACACAAGTCGAGCTGCCACACATCCTCTTTGTTTTATTATTCTTCCTAAAGGAGGTCTTGGGCCTGCGGGTGGTCGTTGAGGCTCACCATCTTCCCATGAACCTGTACCCGGTACACACAGGTGTACTCTGGGTTTCCCCAGTTGCTCTGCACCTGGAATTTGATGTAGCGAAAGGTCCTGGGAAGCTCCTTCTGTAAAGAAATGGGGGGAGCCATCATTGCGCTGGTGGGAAGAGCCACAACAGATTGCGGGAGGCCCCCCTGCCTGCGCTCCCCTGCTGAGGACCAAAGGGCAGCCCTGACGGAGGAGGAAGCCAGGGCAAGCAGAGCCCCCTTTGCCAGGGCCAAGGAGGAGCCCTCTGTGCCTAGAAAGCAAAGGCCTGGCCTCAGAGGCTTGCTGAGGGCAGCTGTGGAAAGCGGAGGCACAGTGCTACCCGGGCTGCCGCGGGACGCGGGGAGAGTCCCACTGAGGGAGGCAGGCGTCTGCCATCCTCCCTGCCACCGTCTCCCCTGAGGGGGACTGTTTCCCTTCCCGCACCCCTTCCCACTGCTGCTTTCTCTGCGCTACCCGAAGGGAAAGGAAAGCCCTTGCAAAGGTGGGGCAGCTGCCTCGGCCAGCAGAGCAAAGCCCCATTTGCCCTCCTCTTGCCGCCTTCCCCGCAGGGGCATGGAGCGTGGGAGAGCAGAGGCTGGCTGGGGTGACCCTCTGCACTCTTTCCTCCAAGGACTTGCAGACAAGCCTGCCTTCTTCCCGGGCATCCTGCCTACAGCTCTTGCGGTACCTGCACATGGAATGTCTGAGCGATCTCCTTGTGCACGTCGTAGGTGAATGTCCCCAGGAGAGTTTCTGCCGTTGCCTCATCCACTCCCTCAAAGACGAGAGAGAAAGGGAGCCGGTCAGGCCGAAGCAGGGTGTCAGAAAATGGGCACGGCGAGGCCAAGCGCGGGAACCCTTCCCCACCTCCCTTGGCTCCCTTGGTGACTCAGCTTAGGGTGAGTGTGGGTCGGGATGCTTTCAGCATGTGCTCCAGGATCGTTGGCCATGAAGCAGAGAAGAAGCCCCCAAAGGCACAGAACCTGCACGTGCCCCCAGTGGCGCCCCAGGGGATGCGGTGCGCTGCAGCACCCAGCCCCAGACAGAGCTCTGAGAGAAGCCACCACGAGAAGCACGTCTCTGGTACAGCTTTTCCCTGGGGCCGCCCCCCACCCCCAACCCTCCCCGAGAAGTGCAAGGCCAGGACTTACGGAGACAGCAAAGTCTTTGGGGGCACTGCTGACTTCCCCGGAAGGAGAGACTGCCTCGGAGATATGCCAGATGGTGAAAGCCTTTGGCCAGATTTGCTCAGGCAGCCGGATGACCACGTGGCCCCGAGATCCTTGGAAAGCCCAGCAGTTGCCAGGGGCAATACGGGGCTGAAACCAGAAAGCCATGACCATCAGTTGCTACTGGCAGCCAAAGAGCCACCACAGCTGCCTGTTTGGCCAGAAGCAGAGACCTTGCCTTGCCTGTGGGCTGCAATCCTGTTTGTAAATGAGTACAAGTGCATGGGCAGCAGGGCAATATGGAAGTGTTTCTACAAACCCTCTGGGCTCCACCGCCTTTCCCAAGGCAGCTCTGCTTTCTCAGAGCCTGCAGAGAAAGGGCAGGTCTCCCTAGCGTACCTCACCCCATCGTCCTTCAAAGATTCCGCTGCAGCTACAAGGTCCAATGCAGACATGGACCCTGCTTCAGACGTGGTAGACCAGATCATGGCTGGGGGCCCAGAGGAGCACCTCTCGCTGCTGGCATGGCTCAGCAGCCCCCACCACTCCCACCCACTCTGGAAAGGGACCGTCAGAGATGCCGTATGGCAGTGGGACTCCCAAGGACAAAGTTCCTTGGCAAACTGCAGCCAAGGGTGGTGGGCAGGTCACAGCAGCTGGGTTCATCTCGGTCCCCTTCCTGATGGGACGCAGTGCTGCCAGGGATCGCAGGGGTCAGGAATGCAATGCAGGCTGCAGCAAAGTGCTGTGCACTTGGTCTGCCAATGGAAAGCAAGGAGGTGAAGCACACTGAAGCCAGGAGTTCCTTTGTGACACCTGCCTGCAAGATTGTCTCTGGAGGGTTTCCAGAAGAGAAGGCAAATGGAGAAAGCCACCAGGTCTTCTTGCCTTGCTCACCATAACTCTTGGATGTCCTCTCCTCATCAATGGTGGCACCTTACATGACGGTGGAGAGAGATTAGGAGTTGAAGCAGTGCATTAGGATGCATTTCTCAGGCTGGAAAGCAGAGCTTGGCAGAGTTTGGGGGAGTGCCATAGACAACGTGAGGGCAGTGAGACTTCCTGTCTTCCTACCTATGGCTTCCAGAGCCCAGTCAGGCATCTGGAGGTAGTTTTCAAGCACCTTCTTAATTGCCGCCTGTGTCAACTGCAGAATTTCCTGGGGAAAAATTGGGAATGGAGAGATGGCAGTGAACACACACACACACGTGCACAGGCCATTCTGCATGAACCCCGAGCCCTAGCACAGAGCCAAGGAGCGCCTGTGTGTCAGAAAACCCAAGGCAAGACCTGTCGGAAGAGGTGCCGACTCTGAGAGTGCCAAGAGGAAGCAGCAGGAGGGAGCCCGGATAGGTAGCGGGGTCTCTGATCTACCGCCAGCACCCTTACCTCTCTCTTCTCTGCTTGGACACCATGGTCTACGAGGACCTCTCTCACTGCCTGAAGTATGTTCCCCCTCGCAGCAGACACCTGAGCCACCGTCTCCTCGAGCTCCCGCATCTTCTGCTCCAGCCAAGCCTGTGAGTTCCTGCAAGGCAGAGGGAAAGCAGGTCTTGTCCAGCAGCTGCCAAGCCTCTGCAGGCAGGCTCCAAACGCCGTGCAGAGAAGGGTCAGGTGAGCTTGGGTCAAGCCCCGTCCCCCGGCCCCTTTCCTTCCTCTGGTTTACAAATGGCTCCCTTCCAGCACCGTGGGTAGTAGATGGAAAGGCCGGGAGCCCTGGGTGCAAAGCAAGTGAGTGCAGGCAGCATGAAGCCAGCTGAGACGGCTCCACAGCGTGTGTTGCTTGGCAAGCAAGCGCTCTTACCCCAGAGACTGCAGCTCCGCTTCAGGAAGGCTCGACACCTCCTGCAAGATAAAGAGGGTGTGGGATGGACTCCTTAAGTAGCTTGTTTACTGCCAGAATTGACTCTTTGGAGAGACACTCTATTGGAGCAAGCATGAGGAGCACTGCCAGGGCTTCCCAAAGGAGACTCCCCTACGGAGAGGTGGCAGAATTTCCTGCTGCTTTGAGTCACTTTGGAGAGACCCTGACCCAAACCTGGCCTCTTTAACCATCCACGTTCAGCAGAGCATCTTTCGGGTCTCCATCTGACCCCCGCCCCCCCCAGGCTCTCCGATGGGTATGCAGGCAGCAAAGGCACCTTCTGCCAAAGTGCTCCCCACTTCAGCCTGCCACCCTCTGGAAGTCACTCGGGAAGATCCGTCTCCGTGTTAAACCCCAAGCAGGCGCTAAGGAGACTGAAGGATGACCAGAAGTGCTCCTCCCTCGCCTCTGCCTCAGCGGTGATGGGGAGTTTCGAGCAGGCACTGCGTGTTCCCAGGGGAGGCAGGAGGGCAGAGCGACGGCCTTTGCAGGCGTTGGCTTTCCCTCAGCAAGGGACACTTACCTGCAACGCTCCCGTTCCCCACACCGTTGGGTGTCTCCAGCAGTAGACAAGAGCTGTGGGTCACATTGTCAAGAGATGGTTATTTTCCTCAGGAGCTGCTCCCTCTGCCCAGGACTGAGAGGCCCATTTTTGGTGAGGGGTACTCACCCGACAGGACGGGAAGCAGCAGGAGAAGGAGCCTCAGGACACTCCTGCCCTTCTGGTGGGTGTGGCGTTGTCTAAAAGAGCAGGACCACTGCTGTTAGCAAAGCGCAAAATTTGGGACATGTATTTGCCAGGGATCCGCTTAGGAGCTCGCTTGCCACCAGGTTCCTGTGCTCAGCACAGCTGCAAGTCTGAAAGCCCAAGGGCCTTTGGGAAGGTCTGGCCCGTTGCACCCCACCCCTGGGGCACAAAGAGCTCTGGCCTGAGACAGGGGCAGCAGCCTGGCCCTGCTCGGCTCTCCCCGCAGAAGGGGCAGGGCCGTGCCCCCAGAATGGGGTTGCTGGGCTGCCCGGCTGGAGGGCAGTAGTGCAGACAGCCCCCGTGCTGTGGGGCTGCCTGCTCCTGCCGGGAAGCCAGGCAGCACACAAGGCTTCTGGCCTGACCACCCTCTGCTTTCTGGGCCCCCTTGCACCCACCTGCCCAAAGTGGCTGGCATCTCCACAAGCCCAGCACACCGACCAGGCACAGGGCAAAGCCTGCTCTCCTCCCGAGACCCAAGCACCTCTTCTCTAGGCATGCGCTAGCTGCTGCCAGTGCTCTGCTTCGCACTGCTGCCCACCTCTGCAGCGCGGGGTTTTATGGAGGGCAGCAGGTTATGACATCACAAGAGCCGCCTGGTGATGCCCGTGATGAGCTGAGAGGGGCTACCAAGAAAGGGTTGCTGTGCTGCCTGGAGGGAGCAACCCTGTGGGTGAGCCTCCGCCCGCAGCTGCAGCTCCCAGAGACAAGGGGCCCAGAAGCACCCGGGAGCACAGAGAGCAGCAGCTCCTTTGGCTCCTGGCATCAAGCAGCGTGGTGTGCAGGTCCCCTCAGGCTGGAGGGCCACCCAATGCAGACTGGCACCTCTGCATACAGCCAGGGCTGCTCAGATGCACGCATTTTCACACGGTGTTAACGGAGATGACGCTGTGCATGGTGGAAATGATCAGCAGCATGGCTGTCTCTCTCTCTCTCTCGAGTGGTGCTGCTGTCCTGGCCTCCCTCCCTGCCTCCCTCCTGCCAGTGCTGGGCCAGCTGCTGTCCCCAGACCAGGAAGAGCTGCTGCAGGCACCCAGGGTGCTCCCCGGAGAGCCCTGTGCCACCTCCTCTGCCTTCCTGGCTGCCCAGGGATGTTCCTGGGCCACAAAGAAGGCCACAAATGTGCCTTAATCCTGACATCACTAATAGTACTGCTGCTTACAATCAACCTACTAGGCCTATTACCATATACATTTACCCCAACCACCCAGCTATCAATGAACATCGCACTAGCCTTCCCACTATGACTAGCCACCCTACTCACAGGCCTATGAAATCAACCCTCAGCCTCCCGAGGACACCTACTACCCAAAAGGAACCCCAACACTACTAATTCCTGCCCTAATCATAATCGAAACCACCAGCCTCCTTATCCGACCACTAGCGCTAGGAGTCCGCCTCACAGCAAACCTTACAGCAGGACATCTCCTTATTCAACTCATCTCCACAGCCACAACCGCCTTACTCCCCATCATCCCAGCAGTGTCAATCCTAACTGCATCAATCCGATTCCTCCTAACAATCCTAGAAGTAGCAGTAGCCATAATCCACACCTACGTCTTTGTTCTCCTACTAAGCCTATACTTACCAGAAAACATCTAATGGCTCACCAAGCACACTCCTACCACATAGTAGACCCAAGCCCCTGGCCCATCTTGGGAGCAGCTGCCGCCATACTTACTATGTCACGTTTAATCATATGATTCCACCACAAGTCATCACAACTCCTGGCCCTAGCTCTGCTCTCCATAGTCCTAGTTGTAATCCAATGATGACAAGACGTTGTACAAGGAAGCACATTCCAAGGCCACCACACCCCTACTGTCCAAAAACGCCTGTGACACGGAATAATCCTCTTCATCATATCCGAAGCGGCCTTCTTCCTGGGTTTCTCCTGGGCATTCTTCCACTCCACAGCTGTCTGGGCACCAAGGGCATGTGCTGCTGCACCCAGCGAGCAGCTGGGTGGGGGCTGATCCAGGGCATAGAATCATAGAACGGGTTGGGTTGGAAGGGATCATCTAGTCCAACCCCCCTGCCATGGACAGGGACATCTTTCATTAGATCAGGTAGCTCAAAGCCCCACCCAACCTGACCTTGAACACTTCCAGTGATGGGGCAGCCACACTTCTCTGGGCGACCAGAGTCTCACAACTCTTACTGGAAAACATTTCTTCCTTACGCCCAAGCTAAACCAACCCTCTTTCACTTTAAAACCATTGCCCCTTGTCCTGTCACTACAAGCCTTGATAAAAAGTCTGCCTCTGTCCTTCTTACAAGTGCCCTTTATATATTGAAAGGCCGCAGGAAGCTCTGCCCAGAGCCTGCACTTCTGCACTCTGAACAACCCCAACTCTCTCAGCCTTTCTTCATAGCAGACGTGTTCCAGCCCTCGGATCATTTTTGCGGCCATCCGCAAGGTGGTGTTGAGCCTGCGGGTGGTCATTGTGGCTCGCCACCTTCTCGTGAACCTGTACTCGGTACATAGCGGTGTACAGTCAGAGCCGTCGTAGGGAGCACAGCAGCCACCTCCCTCCGACCGGTCACCTGGCATTCACTGGTGTCAGTAAAAAAGGATTTGCTCGCATTTTGTTTTTTTCTCGTTCGTGCGCAGGTACTGGAAAGAAGGCAGCAGAAGTACACCCTAGCTAAAACCCCTTGTATTGCTGGCAGTAACGGTGCCTCTTGGCTGGGAACATGAGAAGTACCCCTTTTCACGCTCTTGACCCTTTATATACAGTTTTGAGACTACTCACATACTCATTTTTGCAATGTACATAACCTATATGCTTTGGCCATGACATCCCTTGTTACCATACGCTTTTGAGGATTTGTTCACATCAACCCCTATGCAAGCATGCTTAATGCATATTTATAAGCTGAGTTTGCACTATTTTGTTGCAACTTTGGCACTTTCAGCTGGTTTGGCCTGGTTTCTCCTAACAACAAACCCTCTTATGCAAGTGCGGTCATTGTTGGTCAAGTTCCATTGCGCCTGTGTGAAAACGGGCAACCGTTTACGCAGGACGGTGCACACACCCTCCTGCCTGCAAATCGGGCAAGAACCAGGTCTGAGGCAGAGCCATCGTGGGGCATGCACAGGCAGAAGGGAAAGCAGCAGCCACCTCCCTCCGGCCCGTCAGCTGACATTCACTATTGAAAC
This sequence comes from Pelecanus crispus, assembly GCF_030463565.1. Lineage (NCBI taxonomy): Eukaryota > Metazoa > Chordata > Aves > Pelecaniformes > Pelecanidae > Pelecanus > Pelecanus crispus. Next base: position 2,708,718 of record NC_134667.1, on the reverse strand, counting down.
GGTTGCGCACTTGTCCTACAATCACAGATGTCTGTCTTCTCTTTCTGGTTTTATTTCAAAAGAACGGGGACGTCACTGGGCGGCTCCCAAAGGCAGCCACCAGCTTCGGTGGCAGGGCCCAGTTAAGGATGTCCCTGTTCAGCAGGACCAGGATGAGGACGACGATCTGCAGGAAGGCGAGGAACAGAAGAAATCTCCTGTGGGACAGGAGAGGGGTCAGGCAGAACAGGGGGCAAATGTGTCTCAGCTCTTTCCAACCACCCTCTTCGCACAGCACCGTGGCACCTTGAACCGTGCTGGGCACAACACTCCCCGCTCAGGACTGGGGTGAGGGGCCCGGCTACCTCTCTCGGCTCTACTCTACGTCTCCCCGGTGGGCCCCAAAATCCCCCCCTACGCGCCCCCCAAGCTAGGAAGAAAAGAAATACTGAACCATTTCATCCCAGAGAAGTCCAAAGCTGCCTAGTGCCCTTGGACCACTGGCACGGACATGCCAGTGCCTATGGAAGAGCCCCGGCACCCTGACTGCCCCGGGCCACTCACCTCAGCCAAGAAGTGATGTTATGCCTCCTTGACGCCAGCTGCTCCTCCTAGAGGCCAAGGCACAGCAGGGACATGTGTTGGGGTGTGCGAGGCGGCGAGGTTTGGGGGCTCAGCCCCCCTCCCTCGTTCGCGCTGAGATCAGTGCCCCCATGTCCCCCGGGCACAGTGCAGACCCTTCCCTCCCCAAGGCCCACAGCGGGGTTGTCTGTCCTACCAGCCGCACAGCCACCATCTCCTGCAGCAGCGACTCGCCTGTCTTGTCCGCCTGCGCCGCCTTCCCCCTGCTACGGACACCATGGGGTTCTGGGCTGTGAGAAGAGACCTCGGCCGGCATGGTGGCCCCCTGGGTGGCCAACAGGGAGCCAGGGTGCTGCCCAGGCTCTGCCAGGGCTGGCACCAGGCACCGCAGCATCCCAGCACTGCACAGACCCACCCCCTGCCCCTGTCCCGCCCCAGGCCTGGGGGGCATGGAGGAGAGCCTGGGAGCTGCTCAGAGTGCTGCAGAGCTGCTTGCAGGAGTCCCGAGTGGCACAGAGGGGTTTTGATCTGCTTAGGAGAAGACAAAGGGCTCTGCAGAGCAGGCTGGAGCAGCGGACAGGAGCCACAAAGATGTCTGCAAGTGGCAGAGCTCTGCCCAAAGCTGCTGAGCATCCCCCACCCCGCTGCCCCAGGTTTCAGTCGGGGCCCCATCACCACTCACAAAGCTGTTGGCTCTCGGAGGCATTCCTGTCTCTCCAGGAGGTGCTGGAGCTTGTTCCTGAGCAGCTGGAGAAGCAAAGGGCCCAGTCAGGAGTCCATGCCATGTCTGCTCTGAGGGGGCTTCCCCCCACAAACCTGTGGAGCCCCCGTCCCTCCAGTCCCCAGTACCTTCTTGACCTCAGCCTGCTCCTGAACAGCTTGTGCCAGCTCTGACCACTGCTCCCCCTGCAAAGCAAGCGGGACACATTGCAGGGAGCCATGGTGGGAAAGGGCATCCCCACTCAGTCCCCAGGGCACTGGGAGGTCAGGCCAGGGCCAGGGCGGCAGGCACACGGGTGTCCTGGGGCCAGCACCATTGCTCAGCGGCTCTGGCCACTCCCCGAGGCACTTCTGGGTGCGGGTCACAGACCTTGATCAGCTCCCGCACTTTTGTGCCTCCCTCTGCCTTTCCCTGACAGAGGTGTGCCTGGGAGAGAAGGGGGAACGGGAACGGCTCCAGGAGGGGCAGGGGGTGGAGGAGGACCCCCATGCTACTGGCCAGGGCGCAACGCCAGACTCCCCAGCGCCTCCCCTCCAGCCAATGCCTGGGTTCCTGTCACACACGGTGTCCCCGTACACCCAAGTGAGGGTCACTCATCGCACCCCCTTCCCCAAAGCCATAGTGCTGTGCCTGCTGTGCCTGCTGTGCCTGCAGACCCATCAGGGTCCCCTCTGCAGCACAGCCACAGCCAAGAGCCTGGGGGATCTCCAGAGGCCCAATCCCTCCATCATGGATGCCATATCCCGGAGTAAATATCCTCCGCAGCCACACCACTGCCCGTGGCTGCTGGGCTGCACGGACCCAGCACTGGCACCCCCCTCCCGGACCCTGTCAGAACGGGCCTCCTTTTCCCCTGTACCTTCAGCACCTCTTCCAGGCTTGCAGCTGCCTCCTCCTTTGCCAGCTGAACGTGCTCCTGTGGGAAAGGAGGGAAGAGAAGCAGCCATCAGGGCACCGGGACGCTCGCATGAGTGCACTCACGGCTCCCTTCGGGCACTGCCTTTGCCCTCTCGTCCCCTCTCCTTGATGCCATCAAACTACAGAGGGGTAGAACCCATTTGTATTTCTGGAGTGACAGGGGGATCCCAACAGCTCACTGTACTGGCGGCTGAAGTGAGCCTAACCGGGAATGAGTGGCAGAAGCACCCCATTGTGACTGGCCCAGACGCTCCGTGCATCCTTGGCATAGATCACCTCAGGAGAGGGTATTTCAGGGACCCAAAGTGTACCGGTGGGCTTTTGGGATAGCTGCCTTGGAGACGGAGGAAATTAAACAGCTGTCCACCTTGCCCGGTCTCTCAGAGGACCCTTCAATTGTGGGGTTGCTGAGGGTTGAAGAACAACAGGTGCCGATTGCTACCACAACAGTGCACAGGCGGCAATATCGCACCAACCGAGACTGCCTGATTCCCATCCATAACCTGATTCATCAACTGGAGAGCCAGGGAGTGATCAGCAAGACTCGCTCACCCTTTAACAGTCCCACATGGCCAGTGAGAAAGTCTAATGGGGAGTGGAGACTAACAGTGGACTATCGTGGCCTGAACGAAGTTACACCGCTGCTGAGTGCTGCCGTGCCACACATGCGAGAACTTCAATAGGAACTGGAGTCAAAGGCAGCCAAGTGGTGTGCCACAATTGACATCGCTAATGCATTTTTCTCCATCCCTTTGGCAGCAGAGTGCAGGCCCAGCTTGCTTTTACCTGGAGGGGTGTTCAGTACAGCTGGAACCGACTGCCCCAGGGGTGGAAGCACAGCCCCACCATTTGCCATGGACTGATCCAGGCGGCACTGGAACAGGGTGAAGCTCCAGAACATCTGCAGTACATTGATGACATCATTGTGTGGGGCAATACAGCAGAAGAAGTTTTTGAGAAAGGAAAGAAAATAGTCCAAATCCTTCTGAAGGCCGGTTTTGCCTTTATGGCAAAGTAAGGTCAAGGGACCTGCACAGGAGATGCAATTTTTAGGAATAAAATGGCAAGATGGATGTTGTCAGCTCCCAATGGATGTGATCAAACAAAATAACAGCTATGTCCCCGCCAACTAGCAAAAGGAAACACAAGCTTTCTTAGGCGTTGTGGGTTTTTGGAGAATGCATATTCCAACTTACAGTCAGATCGTAAGCCCTCTCTACCAAGTGACCCGGAAGAAGAACAATTTCCAATGGGGCCCTGAGCAACAACAAGCCTTTGAACAAATTAAACGGGAGATAGTTCATGCAGTAGCCCTTGGGCCGGTCCGGGCAGGGCAGGATATTAAAAATGTGCTCTACACCGCAGCCGGGGAGAATGGCCCTGCCTGGAGCCTCTGGCAGAAAGCACCAGGGGAGACTCAAGGTCAACCCCGAGGGTTTTGGAGTCGGGGATACAGAGGATCTGAAGCCCGCTGTACTCCAACTGAGAAAGAGATACTGGCAGCATAAGAAGGGGTTCGAGCTGCTTCGGAAGTGGTTGGTGCTGAAGGCCAGCTCCTGCTGGCACCCCGACTGCCGGTGCTGGGCTGGATGTTCAAAGGGAGGGTCCCCTCTACACATCATGCAACTGATGCTGCGTGGAGTAAGTGGGTTGCACTGATCACACAACAGGCTCGAATAGGAAAAACAGCTTTGCCCATGAAGGGGGTAGCACGTCCCTGCATCTGCAGAAGCAAAGGGGCAGCAGCGCCTCGGCTTCCGAGATGCCCAAAGCTGCCCTGAGCCCCAGCAGCCCCTGGCGCCTGCCCGTTTGCCTGGCCCTGAAGCCCTGCGGGGCCTGCCAGCGCTGGGGAGCCCTGGGGACAGAGGCGAAGGACGTGGGGAGAGCGACGGGGCTCTGCCCTTCCTTCTGGCCGCAGGAGGATGCCCTGGGCCATGCCAGGGCAGGGCATCTCTCCTCCTCACCGCCCGGGGGGAAGGCGAGGCCTGAGGAAGGCCCTGGGTGCTGGGCTCAGCACGGGCGCTGGCACCGGGGGCAGAGCCCCGTCTCCGGCCTGCTGCCGGCCTGGCCGACGCCAGCGGCTCCCGGCACACAGCTCCTCCTGCCCAGGGCTGTGGCTGGCAGCAGAGACAGAGCCGCCTTTCGGGAAAGCCTTGCTGATGCAGGGCAAATGCAGGGCAGCTCCCCTCCTGCCCCCTCCCCTCCTGTCCTGCCCCCTCCCCTTCCCCCCCTTTCCCTTGCCCTCCCCTCCCTCCCCGAGCAGGCCCAGCCCCCCTGAGCGGAGCGAGGGAGGGCAGAGCTGTGCACAGCCCTTGCGCTGCTGGGAGAGCAGCTCCAGGTGACATGGCCCTTCTTGAAGGCCGTCTCTCGGCAGGCCCAGGCTCCCGGCTGGCTGAGGAGCCAGCTGCGGTGTTGGGGGGCAGCTCTGGGAGGGGAGGCCCAGGCTGCCCCTGCCCCCCTGGCAACAGCCGCGCCATTGGCCACGGCTGAGCAATCAGCGGAGCTTCCTTGCTGCCGGCGCGGGAGAAGGGTGCATTCGTTGGGTCTCTGCTGCGGGTGCAGGGCCCTCCTAATGCCGCTGCGTAGGCACCGAGCGTGTGGGTGCCAGGGGTTCTGCAGGCTCGGCACTGACCTTTCTGGTTGCTTTGGATGAGGAAAATCGTGGTACGTACTCCCGAGAACAGAAAGGAAGGCAAAGAACTGATGAAGAGCGAGCTGCCCGTCGAGGTGGCAGTGTCGGTAGCTTCTGGTTTTACATTTTCTCGACTGCGTTCTGGCCAGAAGCCTTGTCTGAAACGATTGAAATGAGCTGAGCCACCGGGTATTTTTCATCCCTGCACAAGTCTGTATTGCCGCGGACTTTAACAGCAACAGCCATGGCCTGTGGGCCTGTCCTGTGGGGAGGTCAAAGCGGGCATTCAGGGAAAAAAAAGGTTGCTTTTCCCAGATGTTTCTGAGGGAGAAGGCAGCAGCTGGCTGTAGGCAGAGGGGACTATAAAGAGATGGGCAGTGTCCCTCAGAACGCAGCACGGTGATGTGGATGCGGCCGCGAGGTGACAGTTCCCATGGCCTTGAGCAGCGCAGCAGGAATTCCCAGGCAGCAAGGCCGGCTGCCAGGGGTGTGAACAGCTCCTCCCGAGCGTGGAGACGGGCAGGGGAGAGGACGGTGCTGTCCTGTTGGGTGTAGCAGGGGACGGTGGGTGGAAGCTGCTCGCAGGACGTGTAATTAGGAGCTGTCATCTTGGTTCTCGGTGGGAAATCACAGGAGGAGGGAGGCTGAGTCATGAAAGGCCGTATTGACTCTGTGTGTGAAGTAGTTGAGCTGATCAGATTTTGAATAAGAGGTGATTTGGGCAATACCTGGCAAAGTCAGCGTCTTGTACGTGTTGCGCAGACTGCGTAACTTGACCACGGGCAAGGACAGGAGCGTGACAGGCGTGCTGGAGGGGCAAGGAATGGGGATGGCAGTGATCACATACTCATTTCTCAGTTTTCGGTGGGCTGTCTGTATACCCCACGTGACTCATCTTGCATTCGGGAAGAAGTGCCACCCTTTTGTTGAAAAGAAAAAAAAAGGAAAAAGATAGCGCTTAGTGCTCTCCCATGACTAGAATTTCATCCATGTTAATGAGCAGGTAGGTTATCTGTGGCAGAGCTGGGACTTGGGGCGAGATTGCCATGCTTAGTTTTACCATCCTAGAGTATTAAAAGCATTCCCTTGAAACACATTCCCAACATAAGAAGACATGACTTTCTGAAAGAGCCGCTTTTCTAGGAGCTGCATCAGAGCAAAGCCAAATGAGAGAGACTTGCCTGCTGTTGATCACTGAGGCTGATGGCAAGTCACCAGCAGTTTTGGCAAGGACAGAACAAGATTGGTATGTATGTGCCTGTGTGCTGATTGTCTTCAGGTTTTGGAGGTTGTAGGTTTTGGCAGGGCCGATGGTGGTGTTAACGTGATGGTAACAGCAAAACCTCCAGGCATCTGTGTAGGGCATTTTGGATTTTATACGGTTTAGAAGAGTACTTGACCAGTTTAATGCTCTGTTGACGTGCAGGAGCTCTAGTGTCATCAGAAGAACGTGAAGACAGGGAAGATGAGGCAGGCAAAGGGACTGAAAAGCGTTATAACCTCTGACAGCAGAAACGTGTCATTTATAGTTTATATGAACAGGTTTCCTTCAACATACTCTTCTTTTCAAAGATTTACAGAGTACGTTTTGCTCTTCCCATATCAGAACTCCATGATTTTAAGTTAAAGCTCTCCACCGAGATTTAAACTAAAATAGAGCAATGTGTCCTGGACAGAAGAGTAATTCCACAGACTCGGTAGTCTTAGTCTTATACTTTTCAGTTCTCCTTAACCAGCACGTGTGTGATTAAAAAAACCAGAAAAGAAAAAAACTTAAAACTTCCTCTGAAGTTAGGGGTAGGGGAGACACATCAGCTTTTCTGCCTCTTCCGCTCTCCTGCTTTCTCTTCAACTGGTTTGTATCATTATTCCAATCCTTTGCTTTCACTAGAGCCAAGACAAGGTAAGATACTGTTTTTGGTCCGGTCGTGTCCTGTCAGGAGGAGATATCCATGTAGACGTGTTCGGCCACAGAGGCCATGCTGCAAAAGGAGTAATGGGTGGGTGCGTGGTTAGTGGTGGTTCTCCCTTATCCACAGTGCTGTGAGTCAAGTCAGCGAATGGTGCTTTGGAGGGCTTTCAGATGGGTAGTAATTACAGACTAATAGTATGATTATTTACTGCGGTAGTCTGAAAGCATGAGGGAAACAAAGATTTGGCGAGGACAGGGTCCTTTTTATCAGCTGTCACATTTTTTACAGCGCAGCCTTTGTGGGTCACTGCCAAGACGATCATGGAGGCGGTGGCTGAGATTCTGTACTGGAAATTCTTTTGTTCTGGACTTGAAGCCCAAATCGCCCTCCAAAAGTCTTTGACTACTTAATCTGGAGGGATACGGTTTCTTTTCTTAGAAGTGAAGCCAGCTGTGGGACCTGTGGCTGAGCTGGGGGACAGGGAGAAGCCCCGGACCGGCCTCGGGACCTGCGGCAAACCTGCCTTCCAATGAGCTCTCCCAGCAGAACATTGCCCAGGAGCCACTTTGAGTGTTGCTGTTCTCCTTCAGGAAACATGGAACGCAGCAAGCACACCCAGAGCTGTGCCTGTGCCAGGAGAAGACTTCACGCACTGCTGATGGTGACAGTTCCCACCAGCTGTCCAGCTCTGGAAAGGCAGGTACGTTGCCACAGAGGGGGCACTGCCTGGTTGCCGCTTGTCTTGCAGGAACAGGATTTTCCCAGAAACAGCAGAAGGGAGGCAGGACAAGAGGAGCCACGAGGTCAAAAAGCGCATCAGACAGCTGGCGCAGTCACAATGAGAGCAGAGGGAGAAGGAGGTGCAGGTGACCTGGCTGGGACAATGCTTCCGAGGTAACATCTGCCACACAGTCACAAAGACAGGCAGAGGCATTGGGAGGTCATGGAGAGGGTGAGAAAGGTGGCTGGGGGAGAGGAGAGCACGGGGAGATGGGAGACAGAGGAGGAGATGGAGGTGAAAACGCCGGGCTGTTGGCAGCGAGGACGCTCCTGCTGTGCAGGTACTTGTGAGGTCACTGGTGGCTGAGCAGGTGTTAGGGCAGGAGCAGCCCCCTGGCTTGTGCAGATGTTTTTGAGGTCATAGGCACCAGAGTAGGTGGTAGGTGAGGAACAGGCCCCTGAGTTGTGCTGGTGCTTGTGATGTCATAGGTGGATGAGTCGATGATAGGGTGGGAGGCACCTGGCTTGTTCATGTGCTTGTGGTGTCACGTGTGCCTGAAGAGGTGATAGGGCAGGAGCGGGCCCTTGGCTTGTGAAGCTGCTTGTGATGTCACTTGTGGCTCTGTAGGTGTTTGGGCAGGAGCATGCACCTGGTTTGTGCAGGTGCTCGTGATGTCGCATGATGCCAAGGAGGTGATAGAGCAGGAGCAGGAACCTTGCGTGTGCAGCTGCTTATGGCGTCACAGGTGCCTGAGTAGTTGAGAGAGCAGGAGCAGGAACCTGGCTTGTGCAGGTGCTTGTGATGTCACTGATGACTGATTAGATGGGAGGGCAGAAGCAGACCCCTGGCTTGCAAAGCGGCTTTTGAGGTCACTGTTGTCTGAGTATCTGCTTGGGAATGAAAGGACACCTGGCTTGTGGAGGAGCTTGTGTTGTCATTTGTCCCTGCAGATGTGATAGGGCAGGAGGAGGCACCTGGCTAGGGCAGACGCTTGTGATGTCAATGGCGGGTGTCGTTATTAGGTCAGGAGTAAGCTCCTGGCTCTTGCAGACCCTTGTGAGGTCATAGGTGGTTGAGGAGGTGAAATGGTAGAAGGGGGCACTTGGCTTGTTCATGTGCTTGCGATGTCACATGTGCCTGAGTAGGTGACAAAGCTGGAGCAGGAAGCTTCTCTGCGCAGCTGCTCATGGTGTCAGGAGTGCCTGAGTAGATGGTGTGGCAGGAGCAAGCTCCTGGGCTGTGCAGGTGCTTGTGATGTCACAGGGGGCTGAGGAGTGATAGGGCAGGAGCAGGAGCTGGCTCGTGCAGGTGCTTGTGATGTCACAGGGGGCTGAGGAGTGATAGGGCAGGAGCAGGAGCTGGCTCGTGCAGGTGCTTGTGATGTCACAGGGGGCTGAGGAGTGATAGGGCAGGAGCAGGAGCTGGCTCGTGCAGGTGCTTGTGATGTCACAGGGGGCTGAGGAGTGATAGGGCAGGAGCAGGAGCTGGCTCGTGCAGGTGCTTGTGATGTCACAGGGGGCTCTGTAGCTCTTAGGGCAGGAGCAGGCACCTGGCTTCTGCAGCTTCTTGTGATGTCACAGGTGCCTGAGGAGGTGATAGGGCAGGAGCAGGCACCTGGCTTGTTGTTTCAGGAATGACGCAGCCGCCACCTAGACCATGGTAGGAATTACGTGGGTGCCACCTCAGCAGGGCTCGGCCCTAGGTTCCTGCTCGCAGAAGACGAGTCGCCAGCCCGCTGAGTAAATACGTGGTTCATTTATCCGACATGCAGAGCAGCTCGAGCTGGGTGCCTCCAGGCAAGGAGCCCCTGCTGCAGATGGCAGACCCCAGTTATACCCTTACAGACAGCTTTCCCAGAATGTACCACCCATCACCCGAACCCAAGTCCCATTACTTAATTCTGGTCGGTAGTCTCTTGATTTCCTATTGCTTTTCTTGGTCGCTGGGCTGGCCGCCTTCTGAAGCTACCTCATTCTCTAGGAATTGTTTCCTTGCTCCTTTTCTTCTTCATTCTGCTTGCATCTGCCAGTCTCAGCTAGTTCTGTGGTTGCCACATTTCTCCCCTGCCGTCAGCTCTCGGTATCCTCCTACTCCACAGTGCCTTTAATCTCTCTCTGCCTCGCTCCTCTCCCTTTGGTGCCTGCAGGCAGTGCCCTCAGCCCTGCTGCGCTTTGCAGAGGAGCTGCCCCTGGGCAGAGCTGTCTCTGCAGCGCTGCCCGCTTCCAGGAGCTCCCAGGAGCCCAGCCCAGCTCAGCAGCAGAGGACCAGCCCAAGGCGTGGCTTTTCCTTCCCCCTTCAGGTGTCCCTGGGGCTCCAGGGGAACCTGCTGTGAAAGAGGCTGAAGGAACCACTGATGTTCCCTTCCTCAGCCAGGGAGAGAGATTTCATTCCAGCAGCGGCATTTCTCATATCAGCAAAAAAACTGGGCATGAGAATTGCCTTTCCTTGTCCCACCGTTAGGCAGGTGTTGTGGTTTAGCCCCAGTCGGCAGCCAAGCACCACACAGCCGCTGGCTCAGCCTCCCCCTCGGTGGGCTGGGGAAGAGAATTGGAAGGACAAAAGTGAGGAAATTCCTGGGTTGAGATAAGAACAGTTTAATAACTGAAATAAAATTAAAAGTAGTAGAAACAATAAAAATAAGAGTAATAGTAATAATAATAATAATAAAAAATACGAAGCAAGTGATGCATAATGCAGTTGCTCACCACCAACCAACCAATACCCAGCCAGTCCCCGAACAGCGATTGCTGCCCCATGGCCAACTCCCCCCAGTTTCTATACTGAGCATGATGTCACATGGTATGGAATGTCCCTCTGGCCACTTTGGGTCAGCTGTCCTGGCTGTGCCCCCTCCCAGCTTCTTGTGCCCCTGGCAGACATGGGAAGCTGAAAAGCCCTTGACCAGTGTGAGCACTGCTCAGCAACAACTAAAGCATCAGTGTGTTACCAGCATTGTTCTCATCCTAAATCCAAAACACAACTCTATGCCAGCTCCGTGGAAGAAAATTCACTCTGTCCCAGGCAAAAGCAGGACACTCCCCTAAAGCAGGCACTGCTGGGAGCTGAGCCAGGCTCCCTCTCCCTGGGCTGGTGCTTTCACCTGCCCCAGCTCCCATGGGCAGAGAAAGCTTTCCCACAGGAGCCATGTGGGGAGAAGGATTTGACACTTGGGCAGGAAGACGGAGCCCTAAGTGCCCTCCCTGCTGCCGCTGGTGGGTCTCCACAGCCTCCAGCTCTTGCCCGATGGGCTCCTCTGCTGCGGGCTGGAAGGTGCGCTGGGTGTCCATGGCTCCCTGCGGGGAGCATCCACAGCTCAGTATCACTGCCAAGAGCAGGATGTGGCCCTAGAGCAGAAGAGGGGAGGAGGCAGCTGTCACCAAGAGCCTCTGCCATGCCAGCGTTGGCCCATTCCCTGCTGGGAGCTCCTCCAGCCCTGGGGTGAACCTGGGGGGGTCTCGGGGGAGCCCAGGCTCACACACTCGTCTTCTCTAGTGCATAGAGCTTTCCTGCAGGCAGCCCCTGGCCCCAGAGCCAGCCCCTCCCTCCCCAGCTCTGTGCCCACCACTCTCTGTGGAGATGCAGGGCTGGAGCCTGCCCCGGTGGGAGTTTCCTGGGGGATGGAGGCTGTGTTTGCAGTGCCCATGTGTGTCACCCATCTCCTTGGGGGTCTTGCCTTGGGAACACTGCTCTCCCATGGGCTTTCCACAGCCATGCTCTGCCCAGCATGGGGCAGCAGTGCAGAAGGTTGGGGTCTCACCATCAGGCCCCTTGGGTAGGTGCTTGGGAGCTGCAGGAGCAGGCACAGATCTGGGGCACAGTGATGATCCTGCTTGGCTCCAGAGAACGGAGCCAGCCTGCAGGGCCAGAGTGTTCAGGCCCCAAAATGCCATGCAATGGGCAATTCCGGCTCAGGTGTGCTGCACCCTCACACACCCCCAGGGCCTGTGGCTCATCTCCCTGAGGAGGAGGAGGAGGAGGAGGAGGATGAGTAGGCAAAGCTCTGCCAGGTGCCAGAGCAAGAGAGAACTATTACAGGTGGGGAGGGCAGAGCTGGTGGGCAGGTGGCATGGGACAGACGCTGGGCTCTTCTCCCTGGTCCCTTCCCAGGCGGTTTGGGATCTCCAGCTGGAGCCAGGACAATCTGAGACCCTTAGCCCTGGACAGCCTCGAGGGCAGTGTGGCTCTGGTCCCAAAGGGCACCTGGGCTGCAGCAGCAGCCTCACACCACATCTCTGAGTGCAGCCAGGGAGGATTCCTAGTGCGCTGCTGCTGCCTGTGCCCTCCCTGAGCTCTCCCCGCAGGCACTCTGCTGCCAAGCATTGTCCCTGGGCGGTGGGTGGGGTGGGTCTGTGGTGCAGGGCAGTGACCTGAGCTGCGGTCCAGCACAGCTGCCTGCCCCTCTTCTGAGAGGGGGCTCAAAAGAGGCACAGCCCTCCTCACCCCACAGACGGGCTGCGGAGGGAGGGAAAAAGCACCCTTGGAGATGCCAGGGGTTGAACCCGGGACCTCCCACACGCAAAGCAGGCGCTCTGCCACTGAGCTACATCCCCTTGACACCTGCCTGCAGCAGAGACGCTCTCCTCCCGTGACATGTCTGTGACAAGCACAGCCCTCTTGTCCCCTGGGTGCCCAGGCACCCTCTGCAGAAAACAGCCCTTGCACCCTCCCAAGATGGGGGAAGTCAGCAGTAGCTCTCCACTGGGGCCTGGCCCTGGCACGGGGCTGCACTGCAGAGCACGGCCCCTTCAACGTCCCTGCAGGGCAATGGGCAGGAGGAGGCTCTTGCTGCAGGCACTGCTCCCATGCCCTGACCCACTCAGGGCTCGATGGAGAGGAGAAAACCCCTGAGCCTCCTCTGCCCCGCAGGGCTACAGCCCTCTGTGCCACACGCGTCGCCAGCTGCACAGCAGGAGCAGAGCAAGAGGGTGAGGGAAATGGCCTCGCTGGGCTGAGGTGCCCCCAGGCTCTGACGGCACCCCAGGGTGTGCGGTGGGGGGACATGGGGGCAGAAATCTCACACGCCCTCGTCCTGGTACCGGGCCTCCCCCTGCACCCCTCTTCCCGCCAGCATCCCTGGAGGTGAGGTGAAGGGCAGGCTTCCATCTCCATGGGGCTGATGCCCAGAGAGGAGCACACACGTGTTCCATCAATCATTGCAGCAGCGGGGCAAAGGGGGCCAGGAAACTCTGCTCGGGCCAGCGTGTGACTAAACAGCACTGACGCCCGTGCACTGCAGTGGCTGATCCTCAGCACGGCTTTGTCAGCTGTCCTGGGCACATGAGAGGTCTGGCTGCGACAGAGCTCCGCAAGGAGGATGCTGGCACTCAGGCCTCAGCTGCAGGGAGTGCCTCTCCCTGGGACTGGGGGGACGGTGGCCTCTGCTCGGGGAGCTGAGGGCCAGGGGAGGGAGGTGCGTGAGGCACAAGCACGAAGCCTGCCCCTGCCCGGGCAGCACACTGCTTCCCCCCGCCTGCATCCCCCTGCCCTGCTCTGCAGGCTGGAAACCTGGGACTGGGGCAGGGCAGGGCAGGGCAGGGCAGGGCAGGGCAGGGCAGGGCAGGGCAGGGCAGGGCAGGGAAGGGAAGGGAAGGGAAGGGAAGGGAAGGGAAGGGAAGGGAAGGGAAGGGAAGGGAAGGGAAGGGAAGGGAAGGGAAGGGAAGGGAAGGGAAGGGAAGGGACAGACCAGTTGCTGGCTCTGGGTCAGAGGCACAGCGTCTCCACAGGCTGAGCAAGCTGCAAGGCTGGGGACAGGAGACACTCGTCACCACCCACGTGTTGTGCCACCTTTGTGCTCGCTCTCGCTGTTCGATCGCTTCTCAGAGGCAGGGGAACAGGCGGCTGCTGGTGGCCAGAGGGCAGGAGGAGCTGGCACAGACCCATGGCCCCCACGGGCAGAGCTGCCCCCAGGATGGGTTGTGTGGCCCCGGTGCCCTTGCCCTGAGATGCCAGTGGGAACCAGGAGCTGCATGGTGCAGGGAGCCCTGCGGGCTCTGCCGCTCTCTCACTGCCGTCTCCTTTCAGCTGCTGGCCCGCATTAACATGGATGCAGAGGAGTTTGCTGACATGTGCAAAGTCTGCAGGTTTCTGAGGCGTCCAAGCGTGGTGATGCTCTCAGTGATGCTCAGAGGCCTCGTCACCTTGTCGAAGGAACCCGAGACAGTGAGCAGGGCGCAGTAATGTGACTCAGGGGTCAGGGTGGTCTTTCACTGCTTCACAAAAAGGAAACCGTGCTTTTCATGCAGGCAAGAACAATGCAGGTCCTGCTGCCAGGCATCATGGAGAGCCTGCAGGATGCCAATGCTGACGTTAAGAGGAAGGTCCTGTCTGTCTGCAGGAATGTGTTGGGTGTTATGAAGAGGCATGAGGCCAGCCCCATTGCCCCGAAACTCTCTGAGGAGCTCCTGCAGCTCTTTGACGATGTAAGGCTGCTGTGGGAGCCTGAGCCGCAGCGCTGGGCACTCCGCAAGGCCAGCTGCTGTTGGGCGCAGCGCTGCGGGCAGCACTCGGGCAGGGCTGCTCCCTTCCTCACGCCTCTTGTGTGGCCTTTCAGGGGCCCAGGGCCGTTCAGCTGTGGCTGCACATGTGGCCCACAGCTCCTGTGTTCAGGAGCCGGCCCTGGAGCATGTCCCTTCCCACCGGCCACACTAATGCCCCTGCGCACCACGGGCAGCAGGGAGCGGCTGTTGCTGAAGTCCTCCCGTCCTCCTCCCTACCACAAGTCCAGCCAGGTGCAGCAGCTCTGCATCAGCCTCAGAGAAATGATGAGTATGGTGGTGAGGGACAGCAGGAGACAGAGAAAGAAGAATGTGTGGAAGAGCCCGATCCCACTCTTCTTCCGTATGAATGACCAGATGGAGAGCGTGGCCAAGGTACAGATTTCAAACCCTACCAGTGGTGTGGGGAAGGGTGTGCTGACACCATGGGAGGAGCTTGGGCATCAGGGGTGAGGGCTGTTGGCAGCCGGACTGTTGGAATGTGTGTCACCTCGGGGTCCCAGTGCCTGAGTCGCTGGGGACAGGGCAGAGCTTCCCTCCTGCCCTGCACTGGGCCCACCGCTGCCTTCCTCCTCCCCGCCGACCCTTTCAGCTCTCCTCCAGCGCAGTCCGTAGGAAAGGTCCCTGCAGAGCCAGTGCAAGCAGGGCCAGAGAAGCTGGCACGGACATTTCCCAGAGCTGCCCTGCCTGGTCCAGCAGCACTCAGCAGCAGCCCGTGGCCACCAAACACACCAGTCCCTACAGGCTCCCCAGCTGTCCCTGCAGGCGTGGGAGGCCAGGGCTTTGAGCCCCAGTCCCTGTCCCCCCGGACTGTGCCCAAGAGACCTCCCGCTGTCTGGGCCAGGGCATGTCCCAGTGCCCAGAGAGCAGGATAGCCCCAGGAACAAAGCGCTGCTGCGCCAGGTCCCCCTGCGTTGGGCCAGTGAACTTGGTCTGCACAGAGGGGTGCAGCAGTTGCAAGGGGTGGAGAGGCAGCTTGTCCCCCAGCCTGGGGCAGGGAGAGCGGTGGGAGGGGAGATGCAGCCAGAGGGGGACCGGCCCTGCGTGCTGGGACCAAAGCTCTGCCTGCCCGGAGCCTGGGCGTGAAGCAGCTGCGGCAGCCGCAGCTGGGGAGCCAAGCGTCTTGCTGGGGGATTCCCATGGGGAGGTGCTGCTGGTGCCGTCCTGCTCCGGTGTCTCTGGGAGCCCAGCCCTCGCTGCCTACAGCCGTGGGCCTAGACCTGCTTTGCCCTTCAGTCTGCCCCCATCCCTGGCAGCAGCTCAGCAGCGCTTGAGGATCCCTGTTCTGCTGGCCGGCAGCATGAGATATGTGAGGTGGTGGCTGCCCTGTGTCCCTGCCCTGGGCACTGAACCCAGTTCAGACTCTGTGCCCCGCTGCCTCTTCTCCTAAGGGGCTGGGAAGAGCTCGGAGCTGGCCAAGAGCAGGAGGATGCCAGGTCTCCTTGCCTGGGCTGTGGTGCCATCTCCCAGCCTCTGCTTTTCTGCAGGCCTCTAGGGACACTCTCCTCGCCTGCGCAGAGCTCCTGCAGTGGAGGAAGCTCAGCTACCTGGCCGAGACAGGTCAGACACACCTGACTGGAGAGGGCTTGGTGAGGACAAGCCCCAAACCCCAGGGCCGGGCTGGACAGGGGCTGCCCTAGGTGCCCATGGGGAGGGCTGTGCCTCGCCTGCCCTGCTCCAGCCTGGAGCCACATCCTCCTTCCCTGCCTTCAAGCACAGACCCCCAAGGGCTCTTCTCCAGGCCCCTCTCCCCTCCCTGCCCCCAGGGTGCTGAAGGAGACCCTGGCCCATGCGCGCCCTGGCAGTGGGACAGAGGGGTCTCAGCACCCCCAGACCCCCTCTGCCTGTGTCTCTCTGAACCTCAGCCCCACAGGGCTCCTGGCTGGGAGGTGGGAATCGCTGGGAGGGAAGGGGAGCACTGGTAGGAGGGCCTGGTCTGGATGGCTGGGGAGGGCCCACCCTATGGGCTGCTATGAAGAAAATTAACTCCATCCCAGCCAAAACCAGTGCAGTCAAGCCCATCCTACTCCTGCCACGCAAGCGACACGCAGCAGAGAGGAGTGTTTGGGCACACTGGAGGGGCTGTTGCATCCCACAGGCCTTCGATCCCATCTCTTGTAACTGCCCAACTGCAGCCAACCCCCAAACCCCACCTGCCCGCATGGGATCCCAGTAGCACAGGCGTGTTGGTGCAGGGGGCAGGCGGGGCTTTTGGAAAAGGACTGGTGAGAAAGGGGATGACTGTTGCCCAGGACAAGAGGGGAAATGTCTCTCCTCTCTCCCCAGCTGTGCCGTCTCCCTGCTGGTGTCATAATGCACCTTCAAATGATGCGGGCTGATGTCACAGGGGGATGCCCCACATCACAGGGAGGTCTCTGCAGCGCCGCAGAGGTGCCGACACTTCCCGGCAAGGCCTGGGTGCTGCTGGGCACTGCTCAGGGGCTCCCCAGTGCTGCCCTTTGGAGCTGCTCCACAGCCAGGAGTGGGGTTTGGAGGAAGCGGGGCTGTGCTGGGGGACCCTCGCTGACAGGCAGGACCCTCGCTGACAGGCAGGACCCTCGCTGACAGGCAGGGCCCTTGCTGACAGGGAAAGTAGGGGCACGTCGGAGAGGAGTTTTTGGCAAGGAGCTGCAAAGAGCATCCCTTTCCCTGAGCTGAGGGGCCATCAGCAAGTGCGATGGAGGGCTGCTGCACCGTGGCCGTCAGCTTGGAGCTGAGCAGCTTGTTCCCCACGCTCCTGTATCTCTCCACCAAGGGTAAGGGTTCTGGGAGCTCCTTCCCAAGGGGAGGCACCGGGGCTGTCCACTGTCAAAAGCTGCCACTGCTGGGCTGTGGGGGTGGCTGGAGGGGGCTGGGGGCTGCTGCGAGAGCCCTGCCTGAGGGTCCCACCGGGCTCGGGGAACAATGTGGCAAGCAGGACTCCCGGCTGCCCTGAGTCCCAAGGCTCCCATGGGAATGGCTCGGTGCCCTTGCGAGGGGGCCCATCCAGGGCCAGCTTTCCCTGGGAGCGGGTACCACTTGGGGTTCTGGCTCTGGGATGAAAAGGGGTCCTGCATCGTGGGGCTGGGGTGTCCTTCAGCTCCCACGGGGCTCTCACCAGCCAGTTGGAAATGCCTCTGATGTAAATCAGTCCTTTACCTTCAAGCAGTCTGCTTTGGGACAACCTCTGTTCCTTCCCAGGGGATCCTCTTGTGCCACCAGGCTGGCAGACCGTGTCCTGGGCACTGGGGTGCCATCCCTTTCTGGGCCTTAGATGGCCACTGCCCTGGTCCTGAGCCCTTCCCACATCCCCATTTCTGCTCCAGCCCTGTCCCGGGAGCAGAGGAAGGCTGGCAGTCTGACATTGGAGCACAGCCCAGCTCCGCAGCCATGGCAGTGTTTGTCTGGGCTGTTTGTGGACACCCGCCTCTGTCACCCCCTGGGCGAGGAGCTGGCCGAGAGGCCGTGAGCCGGCTGGCCTGCAGCCTGACACCTCTTTCCCTTGCTTTCCAGAGGTTGTGGCTGTCTGGGATGCTGTGTCTGCGTATATCCTGGGACAGCTGAAGCTGGACAAGGTGGGCTGGCGTCTTGGTCCTCCTTTGCCCTGGAGAGCCTGGGCCCCGGGGAGCCATCCCTCCTTGAGCATCGTGGCAGCACACCGAGACAATCCCGTGTGCCCAGAGCTGCTTCTTGGTCAACCAAGAGAGAAACCAAGGCCAGATCGAGTCTGAGAAAGCACTTGGCGCACAATAGGGCTTCACTCTTCCCTGTGCTCAGAGTGGAGAGACCAAGCAGAGAGGCAGGGGATTATGCTGGGTCCATGCCAAGGATAATCCCTGGGAATCAGTGCCTGTGCTGGAAATGCCTGGGCTCTTCTCCAGCCAAGGGACGTTAGCATGTGTTTTGAGGAGGGGAAGAAAACCAATGGAGAACATGGGCCTTGGCCACAGCTTTTACTTTTGCCATCTCTACAGTACTCACTCATCAGCCTTTTTGTCTTCTTCCTGGGCAGGGTGTCCTGCTTGCAGGACTCGGGACCTTCGCTATGGTCCAAGAGCAATGCCAGGGCGACAAAGAGGTGTATGTGGTTCGCAGACCCGTCTTCCAGCTGGATATTGATGTGTCATGCCTGCAGGAGCTGACGTTCCCCACAGTGGTTATCCCTGGTGAGGAGGCAGCGGCCACCCTCCACTCTCGGCCTCCATGTCCGGGGGTGGGGTGCGTGCTCTCTGCTCTTTGGAAAGGGCTGGGAGAAGTAGAGAATTGCATCCAAAGGTCGGGGCATAGCTTGAGCTCCCCCAAAACAAACCACTCCCCAGGAGCTCTTTTCTATGGCATTTTGTTATGACTCTTAGATGGAAATGTGGCCTGCTGTGGCAGTGACGCTGTTCCTCCTCCTTCCAGGCAATGTCAAGATCAAGCCGCTGAACTACAGGTGGCTATCGCGAGCCACCTCCTTGCCGTGGCACACGGTGGAGGACTGTGTGAAAGAGACCATACTCTTGTACTCTTACCACCTGAGGAACAGCCAGCACCTCTCCTTCGCCTTCAAGGACATTGGCGTTCTGTCCTGCGAAGACGGTGTCCTGTGCATGCGGTTTTACTACGACTGCGTCACAGGGCTGGAGAGCAAGGCCAGCCGCATTGCACTGCTTCACACTGTAAGCTGCTCAGGTTTTGAGGGCTGCTGCAATGTCTTTGGGAAGCCCACTGAAGGCTGAGCAACCCAGTCGCCATTGGCCAGCCTGGACGTTGCAGGCCACTCAAGTGCCTTTCCCCATGCTCACCCCCACTAACTTCTCCATTAGCAAAGAAAGTTTCTTCTGAGTTTATGGGTCCTTGCCCTACAAAAAGCCTGGCAGTGTTCTTGCGCAGCTTCAGTGTTTGCTGTGCAGCTTCTCCAGAGCAGAGCAAGGGCTAACGCTCATGGAGGAGGATTTGGAAGAGGGGTTTGGAGAAGTGGCTTTCTTTTGGAGCAGGAGACAGGTCTGCTTCCTTTGGGAGCCAAGAGAAAACTGCCTTGGAAACCTTCCAACAGCTCTGGGTCACTTTGCAGAGGCTGTGGATGCCAGTTGCAGATGTCTGCGGTGGAGCGACCACCGCTCGGGGGATGCAGGCTGCTCCTGCCCAGGCATTCCCAAGGTGAGTGCGTTTCCTCTGCAGCCCTCGACCGACCGAGCGGGCGGCTTCCCAGCTCCTGCTCAGCAGCGCGCATTGCCGGGGCTCAACACTCAGCATCGCGTCAGGGCTCAGTCCTGAAGTGACTGGTTTATGGTTAACTAATGCTGAGTTTGGGCTCTGCCTGTATTCTCCTGCAGTGACTGGGCACCGTGATTGTGTTTCTCACGCCCAGCCTGCCGTCATTCCCACCAGAGAGAAGCAGCTGCACACGGAGAGGACTTGAAGCTGCATTTTCTGGTGTTGGGGGGAGATTGCCAGTAAAACCTGTGCATGGCCACAAAGGAAAAGGGCTGCCATGCCTTGCACGACAGTCAGGAGGATTAGTGCTGGGAAGCTGCAGAGGGTAAAGGGTCACCCTTCTTCAAGCCTGTGTCATCATTTGCTTTCCAGGTTTCAGTTCCTGGTGGTCAGCAGAGCGCTGGCCAAGTCTTTCTGCACCTGGCACAAGAAGGCTGCAGAAAAGCATGGGAGCAGAAGAGGTACGGGTACCCTGCCCCACGCTGGGTGACCACAGCCCACTTAAAACGCACTCTCCACGCGGCTGCTCTGAAGAGCTTCCTCCTTTCCCAGGCACAGAGGGGCATCCTGACCAGCTGCTGCACAGGCGGGTGAAGTTATCCCTCCCCGTGCTGCCAAGCCAGGGGCCAGGCACAAGGCAGCAAGACATGGGGAAGAAGCCTTCTGCCAGGTGAGAGCCTTGTGGGAAGGGATGAAAGGGATCCTTGCACCCATGTGGGAGAGACATCCCCTTTGGACAGTGCGGATGCAGGGACTCAGGAAAGTCCCTGACTCATGCCCCACGGTTTTTATGAGCTTGCTTGCCCCATGGCAGGCCCCTTAGTGAGGAAGACGGCACATGCTGAGTGCACCCCACATCGCTTTGCTTGCCCTCACAACAGAGCTGAGGTGCAGCCCTCTCCCATCCATCTGATGGGGCTCAGGAAAGGCTCCCCCTTGCCATGGGAGATGGCCCCACCTCCCCTGCTGCTTCTGCCAGCCTGGGGAGCCTTGGTACCAGATGAAAAGGAGAGGCCAAAGTGCCCCGTGCTCATGCCGACTCCTCCTGGTGTCTCTTTGCAGTGTGCTCCCCCCGTGTCCAGGCAGCTCCCCCAGGACGAAGGAGCCAGGCAGGCAGGAGCCAGCTCCTCCAGCCAGGCCCACTGCTGCACTCCCGTCCTCTGAAGCCTGCAAGAGAGCGTTGCAGGTACGTGCTCTGCCTTGCTGTAACTACCGTGCTGGTTGAGACTCGGCAAAAGCCTCTTTGTGCAGAGAGCCATCCTGAAAGGATCCCTTGGCGTGCGTTCATTGTAACCTGGCTGTCACCTCCTTCAGATCTTCTTCAGGAAAAGGAAGGGGCTGCACGTCCTTCCCGCCTGTTATTGCCCCTGGGTTTGTCATGAAACACTTTATTGTGTCCAGGGGCTATGGAAAGTGTACAAGTCCTTTCTAGGTCATTGACAGTGGAGGTCTTTGCTCGCTCAGCTGTGTTTGCCATGAGCTGAGGAGCCTGGCATGACTCCATGGCCCCTCATCTGTTAGGGGAAAAGTGCTGCTGACCGACCAGCTGAAGCAAGAGGCACCGACATGGGCCAGGCCCAAAGGAACATCCCCTCTGGGAGCTGAGACTAATCCTGTCTGCTGCTGCGTTTCCATCCCCTCCAGGAGGTCTGGCAGCTGTCTGCAGAGTGGGAGCGAGGGAAGACCCAGTGGCAAGAGCGGCGACAGCAAGCAAAGGCAGAATGGGCAGCGTGGCAAGCCTGGTCTGCAGGGGAGGACCGACAGCCGCCCCAGGTACGGGCAGTGACTGACACCGCTGAGAGCAGCAGTGACCCTCTCTCTCGGGGCACCAGGGTGGCAGGTCTCCAGGGAGTGGGAGCAGGACTGACCCAGCTGCAGGGCAGGGGTTTGCCTGCTCATCCCTGTCAGGGAGATTGGCAGCAGGATCCAAGGGGCAAAAGCAGCCGTCGGCCATGATGACGGGCAGACGATGCTGAGTCTCCCAGCTCCCAGGTCCTGCTGCAAGCTCCTCTGAAGAGAAGTCCTCTGGCAAACAGCACCTCTGTTTGCCGTCTGGTTTGCTGAGAGTGTCTCCTTCTTGGCAGGCACTGGGCACTGGAGGCACTTGGACTCCCCACCCTCCAGCCCAGCCCAGGAGAAAGGAGGTCACCCAGAGGTGGAGAAAGGCTGAAAACCCTCTCCCAGCAGAGGAGATGGCAGCAGCAGCCCAGCGGGAGAGACTCCGGCCTGAGTAAGTGTGCGCTGGCTCTGCACACAGCCCGGGGCAGCCGAGCAGTCATGACCCCACGGGCTGAGGGATGATGCTTCCCTGTTGTTGCAGGCACCTTTCCCCACGAGCGCTCCAGGTCCTCAGAAGGCTGGAGCCGTATCAAGCACGGAGGAACATATTCAAGCACGTCACTGACAACCACAGGCGGTGTCAGGAGCAGCAGAGGCAGCTCCCCTGGTAACTATCTCCAAAAAGAGATGGTGCTTCCCCAGCTGCAAGGGAAGCCCATCCCTCCACTGAGGGCAGCCCTGGGGGAAAGAGGATATTTCTCTGACAGCCCTTGTGAGACTGAAGCAGGTTCTGGAGCTTGGCTGTGGGCTGGATCTCCCTGACACCCAAGGGGACTGCCCGGGCATCCAGAATTGGCTTTCCATGTGGGATGTGGAAGTCCTGGCTGAAGACAGAGGGGTCCCTCTGATGGCTGGCTCTCCCCTTTCCAAAGCAGAGAGCATGTCCTTCCCTTGAAGAGTCTTGGGCCAAGACACCTTGCCCCTGGGGGGACACCTGTATGGGGCACTCAAGGTCTTGGCCCAGCCTCACTCAGCCCCAGGCTGATCAGCTGCACCTAGGACCTTCTCATGGGCTTGGGCATCAGGGGCCTCTCCCACTTCACAGGCACCTTCAGGCTTCATCGCAAGCAGATCCCACCACAGGTGGCCTGAGCTATGCCTGCAGGATTTCTCTGCCTTCTCCCTCTCCATACAGTCATAGGCTTTTCTTTCTTCCTCCCTAGCACTAGGTGCTGGTACCGCAGCAGCAGGGAAGGTGCCGGCAGCAGCGGCTGTAGCAGTGGCTGTTAGCAAAGAAGCTGGGAGGCTTCTCAGCTGCTGAGATCCACCTATAAATACAAAATAAAGAGCTCTGGGGCTGTTCCCAGCTGGACTGACTGGCCTGTGCCCGGTGCTGGACCGCTCTAAAGGGATTATGCACACCCCATGTGTGATCCCAGAAGTGCTCCTAGGTGGAGGAGGGAATAAAGTCCACACATAGCCCACAGCTTGAAGACGTGCAGCCCCACTCCTGCACATCCCAACACACAGGCAGCATGACAGAGGAGGCTCTCACACCCCTCCTGGGAACCCAGCACAGCTGGTGCCTCCCTGCAGCGCCTGCACGCTCATGCACGCGGCATGGAGAACCACCAGCAGGGCCAGCAGTCTGTGTGTGATTGCAGGGCTGTGACCACACCGGGACCACGGAGGTGTGGTGGGTCAATGGCACAGCAGGACGGCTGCAGTGGAGGGACACGGGCTCTTCAGGAAGGACCATCTGGGGAGGCGAGGAGGTGGACTTGCCTCCTGCTCGGGGCGGGACGGGAGCCAGCTTATGGCTCAGGATCAGAAGGCAGACCAATGTGGGTGCTGCGTTAGCAGGTATCTGCTAGAGAGCTGTTCAGGAGGAAGATGTAGATGAGGCCTTCTTGAAACAAGTGAAAGAAGCCTCACATTCACAGGGCCTGGTCCTCATGGGGGGCCTGAACCACCCTGGTGTAGCTGCTGGAAGGACAATGCGGCAGGGCCAAGCAATCTAGGAGATTTCTCGAGTGCATTTCCTGGCACAGGTGATGGGGGAACCAAGAAGGAGAGGTGCTCTGCTGGACCGGGCACTGCTGAACAAGGAAGAACTGCTAGGGGATTTGAAAGCCAGTGGCAGCCTTGGCTGCAGTGACCATGAGATGGTGGAGTTGAGGATGCAGAAGGGAAGGAGCAAGGCAAAGAGCAGGACTAGAGCCCTGGCTTTCAGGACAGCAGATTTCAACCTTGTCAGAGATCAGTTTGGAAGAATCCCATGGGAGATGGCCATGGAGAGAAGAGGGGTCCTGCAGAGCTGCTTGATATTCATGAACCACCTCTTCCAAGCTCAAGAAAGGTGCCTCTCAAGAAATAGGAAATCAAGCAAAGGCAGCAGGAGGCCAGCATGGATGAGTGAGGAGCTCTTCACAGATGACAGATGTCATCTACTTGGATTTCTGTAAAGCGTTCAACACGGTCCCCCACAACATCCTTTTCTCTAAACTGGGGAGATATGGATTTGATGGGTGGACTGTTTGGTGGATAAGGAATTGGTTGCATGGTTGCATCCAGAAGGTAATGGTGAATGGCTCAATGTCCAAATGGAGACAGGTGGTGTCCCTCAGGGGTCCGTACTGGGACCAGTGCTGTTTAATATCTTCATCCATGACACAGACAGTGGGATCGAGTGCACCCTCAGCAAGTTTGCAGACGACACCAAGCTGAGTGGTGCAGTTGACACACCAGAAGGACGAGATGTCATCCAAAGGGACCTGGAGAAGCTGGAGAGGTGGGTCTCTGTGAACCTCATGAGGTTCAACAAGGCCAAGTGCAAGGTCCTGCACCTGGGAGGGGGCAACCCCCAATATCAATGCAGGCTGGGGGATGGAGGGATGGAGAGCAGCCCTGCGGAGAAGGACTTGGGGCTACTGGGGGATGAAAACCTGGACATGAGCCAGCAATGTGCGCTTGCAGCCCAGAAGGCCAACCCTAACCTGGGCTGCATCAAAACAAGCGTGGCCAGCAGGTCGAGGGAGGGGATTCTGCCCCTCTGCTCTGCTCTGCTGAGACCTCACCTGGAGCACTGCGCCCAGCTCTGGGGCCCTCAGCACAAGAAGGACATGGAGCTGCTGGAGCGGGTCCAGAGGAGGCCACCAAAATGATCCGAGGGCTGGAGCACCTCTCCTACGAGGCCAGGCTGAGAGAGTTGGGGTTGTTCAGCCTGGAGAAGAGAAGGCTGCGAGGAGACCTTATTGCGACCTTCCAGTACTGAAAGGGGGCCTACAGGAAGGATGGGGAGAATCTTTTTAGCAAGGCCTGTTGTGACAGGACAAGGAATAATGGATTTAAACTAAAGAAGAATAGATTTAGACTGGGTATAAGGAAGAAATTTTTCACACTGAGGGTGGTGAGGCACTGGAACAGGTTGCCCAGAGAGGTGGTGGAGGCCCCATCCCTGGAAACCTTCAAGGTCAGGTTGGACGGGTCTGTGAGCAACCAGATCTGGTTAAAGCTGTCCCTGCCTCCTGCAGGGGGGTTGGGCTGGGTGAGCTCTAAAGGTCCCTTCCAACCCAAAGCGTTCTATGATTCTATGATTCTATGATGCAATTGCTCACCACCCACTGACCCGATCCCCAGCCAGTCCCCAAGCAGCAATCGCTGCCCCCTGCTCAACTCCCCCCAGTTTCTATACAGAGAAGAGGTGACAGCAGCATTCTCCAATTTATAGTTGTCGTGGTTTAGCCCCAGCCAGCAGCTCAGCACCACGCAGCCGCTCGCTCACTCCCCCTACCCCGATGGGATGGGGGAGAGAATCGGAGGAGTAAGAGTGAGAAACACTCCTGGGTTGAGATAAGAACAGTTTAATAATTGAAATAAAGTACAATACTAATGATAATAGTAACAATAAAATAATGATAATAATGATGATAATAATAAGAATATACAAAGCAAGTGATGCACAATGCAATTGCTCACCACCTGCCGATCGGTACCCAGTCGGTCAACCCCCCCCCAGTTTCTATACTGAGCATGACGTCATATGGTATGGAATAGCCCTTGGGGCAGTTTGCATCAACTATTCTGGCTGTGCCCCCTCCCAGTTTCTTGTGCCCCTGGCAGAGCATGGGAAGCTGAAAAGTCCTTGACTAGCATAAGCAGTACTTAGCAACAACTAAAGACATCAGCATGTTATCAACATTCTTCTCCTACTAAATCCAAAACACAGCACTGTGCCTGCTACTAGGAAGAAAATTAACTCATCTAGGAAGAAAATTAACTCTATGCCAGCCGAAACCAGGACACCAGAGAAGGGCAACGAAGCTGGTGAAGGGACTGGAGCACAGGCCTTATGCGGAGCGGCTGAGGGCACTCTGTCTGCAGAAGAGGAGGCTGAGGGCAGACCTTATCGCTCTCTACAGCTGCCTGAAAGGAGGGTGTAGTGAGGTGGGTGTTGGTCTCTTCTCCCACGTAATTAGCAATAGGACAAGAGGAAATGGGCTCAAGCTGCACCAGGGGAGGTTTAGGTTGGATATTAGGAAAAATTTCTTCACGGAAAGGGTGGTCAAGCATTGGAACAGGCTGCCCAGAGAAGTGGTGCAGTCACCATCCCTGGAAGCGTTCAAAAACGGGCAGATGTGGCACTTGGGGACATGGTTTAGTCTAGTCTACCCTTGTTTGGTTTAGTGTAGACTTGGTAATGTTAGGTGAATGGTTGGACTGGATGATCTTAAAGGTCTTTTCCAACCTAAACAATTCTATGATTCTATGATTGTGTTTCCTTCTTGCTAGCTGGTGGGGACAGAGCTGTTATTTTGTTGATCACATCCATTGGGAGCTGACGACGTCCGTCTTGCCATTTTATTCCTAAAAATTGCATCTCCTGTGCAGGTCCCTTGACCTTTCTTTGTTTGATGGCAAAACCGGCCTTCAGAAGGATTTGGACTATTTTCTTTCCCTTCTCAAAAACTTCTTCTGCTGTATTGCCCCACACAATGATGTCATCAATGTACTGCAGATGTTCTGGAGCTTCACCCTGTTCCAGTGCCGTCTGGATCACTCCATGGCAAATGGTGTATTTGGTTTCTGTACGTGCACGAGTAATTCTGCCTCTACCTGCAATGATATCCCTAACGCCATGTACCATTATTGGTCTCGGTACGTGTGTGTCACTCTGTAACACTATTGATGTCTCAATCTGTAGTGGGATCAGAATGTGCGATGGCCTCTGCATCGGCAAAGGCATTTGTAATGCTCTGAGTGTCTGCTGTGGCCTCTGCATCTCCTAGTGTACCTGCACCTGACTTTGCATCAGCAATGGTCTCTGTGGTGGAGAGACTCCAGTGCTATCTGCAGCTGCAGCAGAATCTGCATCTGGCATGGCGTCTGCATCTGCAGCACTATTGGCTT
The DNA here is from genome assembly GCF_030463565.1 of Pelecanus crispus. Taxonomy (NCBI): domain Eukaryota; kingdom Metazoa; phylum Chordata; class Aves; order Pelecaniformes; family Pelecanidae; genus Pelecanus; species Pelecanus crispus. Next base: position 2,682,392 of record NC_134667.1, on the reverse strand, counting down.
TGGTGTCTGCACTGTGGCATCTGTGCATCTGCAAAGGTCTGTGCAATGGGTTCTGCAATGGTATCTGATCTGCCATGCCATTTGCAATGCTGTCTCTGTCTGTAATGGCATCCGCATCTGCTCTGGCATCCGCAACACTCTATGCATCATCAATAGCATCTGCAATAGGAACTTGCGGTGCAGAGGTGTCTGATGGTTCCTCTGTCTGTCACGGGCCCTCAGTCGGTAATGGTGTCACTTGCTGTATCTGCTGCTTTTGGTGTAATTGAAAGTGCACTTGGATCAGTGACTGCACTTGTATCCTCAATTGTATGTGCAATTGCACCTGTATCTGGAATTGTATCTGGTTTGTGCCTGTCCCTGCAGTTGTATTGGCAATTCAGTGTGGGTCCGTGCCTGTAATGATATTGGTCTCTGTGATGATGCTGGCAGCAGTGTATTTGATGGTGCCAGTATCTGTGTCTCTAATGGTATCTGTGCCTGTACCCGTAATTGTACCCGTAACTGTATCTGCATTGCTAACGGTATCTGGACCTGCACATGTACTTGGAATGGTTTCTGTATGCGCACACGTAATTCCCTCTCTAGCTGAACTAGGAAGCGCAGGGGTATCTCTAATGGTATCTGTACCACTGACGGTCTCAGGATCTGTGTGACTACCTGTAATGCTATCGCCTTCTCTGTACTGGTGTTGGGATCTGTGACAGTCCTGGTAGTGGCATCGGCAATGGCGTGGGTACCTGTATCAGTATGTGCAATGCTATCGATAGCTGCAATGGGATCGGCATCTCCAAGGGCCTCTGCACCTGCAGCGGGAGCTGGATCTGCAATGCCATCTGCAATGGTTTCTTCAGCTGCAGTGGTACCTGCCTCTGCAGTGCTGTTTGCTTTGATAGCAGCACCTGCAGGGTTGCCAGCAGTGGCTTGTTCAGCTGAAATGGTGGCTGCAATGGCATTTGAATCTGCAATGGCATCTGCAAAGCCATAGCGTCTGCAATGCTCTGTGTGCATCTGTACGCTCTCCACTGCAGACACCACTGCAGATGCAGATGCCATTGCAGATGCAAATACAATTTCAGATGAGTTGCGAATGGAGATGCTGTTGAAGATGCAGGTGCCATTGCAGACGCCATTGCAGATGCAGAAACCATTACAGACGCCAGTGGAGATGCAGATGCCATGTCAGACACCACTTCAGATGAAGATGCCGTTGCAGATGCAGGTACCTTTGCAGACGCCATTGCAGATGGAGATGCCTTTGAAGCTTCCTTTGAAGATACAGCCCTTGATGCCACTGGAGATGGCCTTGCAGACGCAGATACCACTGCAGATGGCCCTGCAGATGCAATTGCCTTTAGAGTTGCTCTCAAAGATGCTGAAGCCATTGCAGTCACCCAATGGAGATGCAGATACTCCCTGTACCTTCAGTGGTATGTCTACCACTCCCTGTATGTGTAACGGCACCTCTGTCTGTAATGGTTCCCCTCCCAGGAGCGAGATCGGTCTCTGTATCTGTATCCATAGCTGTAACTGAATGTGTACTCGTGGCTGGGGCTCTTCTGGTGGCTGGAACTGCATGTGCAGTTCTGTATCTATGACTGCCCCTGCAATTTTATGCGTAACGGTGTCTGTGACTGTACTTGTATCTCTAATGGTAGGTGTCTTCTGTCTGTATGTGCCCCTGTATCTGCCGTTGCATCTGCAATTGAGTCGGTATCTTCCTCGTGGGATTGCTGTCTATGGCTGTATGTGAAAAGGCATTGTCAAGGATATCTGCAATGGCACCTGCATCTACAATGTTCTGGCCAATGGACTGTGCATCTGCAAAGGTATCTGCAGTGGCGTCTGCAATGCGAATTCATGCTGCAGGGCCATCTGAAATGGTATTTGCATCTGCAATGGAAGCTGCAACGGTATCTTCTTCTGTAAATGGATTGGGCATCTGCAATGGCATCTGCATCTCCAGCACTACGTCCACCTACAATGCTCTCTCTATTGGTATTTGGAGCTGAGGAAAGGCGTGGGGTTTTCCCTCAGATGGACAAACCCAAATGATCAGAAAACAGGACAGGTTGCAACACCCGTCAGGTATTAATGAATTACTTAAAAGTCAAGCGAAAGAGAGGTGCTGCGATGACAGACAGTGAATTTCACACCCTGCCTCATATCCAGAGGCTCAAGCTCGGCACGCTCCATGCTCCTGCGTGGCAGGTGGCTTTCCGCAGCAATGCTGCTCACCGGGCGTTGTTAAAGACATCAGCCTCACAGATGTTTCTGCCTCCCCCCAGACAGCCCTGATACCCTCAGTCACTGCCTGCCTGCCGGGTGCCCCCACCCCTTCCTCCTGGTGCTCCCCTGCGTGCCAGCAGCCACAGCTGTCTGAGCAGGAGAGACACTCCACTCCTCTTGGCAGCCTGCAAGCACAGACTAGAGCACAGGGCTAGTCTTTTTGTTCCCCTTCCTGGGCTGCACTTCCCCCCCGCAGCTGGGTGCTGGATCCTGGAGGGGGCTGGGTGTTTCAGCCCTGTCTTGGAGCCCAAGCGGTGTGTGTGTCCGTGCACACCCGTGCTGCACGCGCCTCTCTGTGAGTGTCTGCGTGTGCCTGCTGGGAGTCCATGTGCAGCCCGGCTCCCGCGTGGACCTGGTGTGGGGAGCTGCCGCAGCTGGACTTCCGCGGGACAGGCAAACCCTGCGGGGAGTGGCCGACACGCGGTGACCGTGGTTGCTCCGGCCGTGCGCTGAGAGTGGGTGCTGCCCTGTTTCCCACGTCAGCTCTTGGCACCAGCCCCGGGGAGGTGATTGTCGTGTCACAGTGGGCAGTGGTGGCCGTGTCACCATGATGTCACTGTGGGCTTGTGACACGGGCGCCCTGGAGGGTACAAAGGGTGCTGCTCCCAGAGGCGGGGGAGCATCTGGAGGAGAACCTGGGTGCTGCTGGGCAGGAGTATGGAGAGTACTCGCCAACGACCTCTCCGGCGTCCACTGTGCAGAGGGGCCGCGCGGGTGCCCGGCAAAGCAGGGCAGGAGAAACTCCTTCTCTCCTCAGCCCCGCACCACACCTGGCCAGAAGCTCAGCACCCAGCTGGTGCAGGCCAAGCCGCGCATGGAACCAGTGCGCGCGCGAGCACAGGACCGCTGGCAGAGTGGGACACAGGTGCGTGAGTGCAGGCGGCTGACGGAGCCCCTCTCTGGGGGAGGCTCCCGTGCCAGCCCTGGCCATTCCTGACGGTGCATGTGTGTGGCCTTTGCATGAGAGAGCACGGGTGCACCTGTGCTTGGGCAGCACAAGGCGCTGTGTGGCTGTGCCCGTGGGCGTACGGCTGTACCTGTGCCAGTGCCTGCAGTGCTGGGCACAGCTACAGGCAAGCAGGGTGGCGTGCCTGTGCACAGCTGTGCAGGGCTGCGTTCTCCTGAGTGCACCCGCGTGTCCACGTGCGATTGTGAGTCAGGGCAGGGCAACGTCCCCGTGAGTGTCCGTGCCTGATAGTTCCCGTGGCCGTGCCCCTCACACCCTGCTGGCTCCCGACACACAGGTGCAGCCATGCAGGCAGAGGTGCTGAAGCAAGACCTCCGCATGCTCCGGGAGCGCCTGCTGCAGTGTTCTGGTGACTCACAAAGGCACAAGGAGCTGCTGCAGTGTCTGGTAGGTGTGGAGTGTTCCCCTTGTGCCCGGGGGCTGGGGCTGCGAGACCTGAGCCCCTGAGCCCTCCTTTCCCCCTGCAGGGCAAGCAGCAGCAGGAGCTGCGGCAAACCATGGAGGAGCTCAGCATGGAGGTCAGTGTCCCCTCCTCTGCCCACATCCCCCAGCTGCGGCACCTGGGGCTGTGTCAGGGGCCCAGTGCCTGTGTCCGGCTCCTCTTCCCAGAACCGTCTTGTGGCTCAGAGTTTTGAGAACAACCACCGGGAGCTCCAGCAGCTGGAGGGGCTGGTGGCCCAGGCAAAGGTGAGTTCACAGAATCACAGACTGGTTGAGGCTGGAAAGGACCTCTGGAGATCATCTGGTCTTGTGCAATGCCCCTGCTCAAGCAGGGTCACCTAGAGCCACTTGCTCAGCCCCATGTCCAGCTGTGGACCGCGTCCAGAGTTGGGCCTGGGGGTCGCTCTGGCTGCCTGCAGTGCCTGCAGGGCTGGGAAGGAGAGGGGACGTGAGGGCAAAGGCAGTGCCTGAAGGGAGCCATGAGTGCACTCGTGGGAGCGTCCCGGTGCCCTGATGGCTGCTTCTCTTCCCCTCCTCTCCCACAGGAGCACGTTCAGCTGGCAAAGGAGGAGGCAGCTGCAAGCCTGGAAGAGGTGCTGAAGGTACAGGGGAAAAGGAGGCCCGTTCTGACAGGGTCCGGGAGGGGGGTGCCAGTGCTGGGTCCGTGCAGCCCAGCAGCCACGGGCAGTGGTGTGGCTGCGGAGGATATTTACTCCGGGATATGGCATCCATGATGGAGGGATTGGGCCTCTGGAGAGCCCCCAGGCTCTTGGCTGTGGCTGTGCTGCAGAGGGGACCCTGATGGGTCTGCAGGCACAGCAGGCACAGCAGGCACAGCACTATGGCTTTGGGGAAGGGGGTGCGATGAGTGACCCTCACTTGGGTGTACGGGGACACCGTGTGTGACAGGAACCCAGGCATGGGCTGGAGGGGAGGCGATGGGGAGTCTGGTGTTGCACCCTGGCCGGTGGCATGGGGGTCCTCCTCCACCCCCTGCCCCTTCTGGAGCCGTTCCCGTTCCCCCTTCTCTCCCAGGCACACCTCTGTCAGGGAAAGGCAGAGGGAGGCACAAAAGTGCGGGAGCTGATCAAGGTCTGTGACCCGCACCCAGAAGTGCCTCGGGGAGTGGCCAGAGCCGCTGAGCAATGGTGCTGGCCCCAGGACACCCGTGTGCCTGCCGCCCTGGCCCTGGCCTGACCTCCCAGTGCCCTGGGGACTGAGTGGGGATGCCCTTTCCCACCATGGCTCCCTGCAATGTGTCCCGCTTGCTTTGCAGGGGGAGCAGTGGTCAGAGCTGGCACAAGCTGTTCAGGAGCAGGCTGAGGTCAAGAAGGTACTGGGGACTGGAGGGACGGGGGCTCCACAGGTTTGTGGGGGGAAGCCCCCTCAGAGCAGACATGGCGTGGACTCCTGACCGGGCCCTTTGCTTCTCCAGCTGCTCAGGAACAAGCTCCAGCACCTCCTGGAGAGACAGGAATGCCTCCGAGAGCCAACAGCTTTGTGAGTGGTGATGGGGCCCCGACTGAAACCTGGGGCAGCGGGGTGGGGGATGCTCAGCAGCTTTGGGCAGAGCTCTGCCACTTACAGACATCTTTGTGGCTCCTGTCCGCTGCTCCAGCCTGCTCTGCAGAGCCCTTTGTCTTCTCGTGAGCAGCTCAAAACCTCTCTGTGCCACTCGGGACTCCTGCAAGCAGCTCTGCACCACTCTGAGCAGCTCCCAGGCTCTCCTCCATGCCCCCCAGGCCTGGGGCGGGACAGGGGCAGGGGGTGGGTCTGTGCAGTGCTGGGATGCCGCGGTGCCTGGTGCCAGCCCCGGCAGAGCCTGGGCAGCACCCTGGCTCCCTGTTGGCCACCCAGGGGGCCACCATGCCGGCCGAGGTCTCTTCTCACAGCCCAGAACCCCATGGTGTCCGTAGCAGGGGGAAGGCGGCGCAGGCGGACAAGACAGGCGAGTCGCTGCTGCAGGAGATGGTGGCTGTGCGGCTGGTAGGACAGACAACCCCGCTGTGGGCCTTGGGGAGGGAAGGGTCTGCACTGTGCCCGGGGGACATGGGGGCACTGATCTCAGCGCGAACGAGGGAGGGGGGCTGAGCCCCCAAACCTCGCCGCCTCGCACACCCCAACACATGTCCCTGCTGTGCCTTGGCCTCTAGGAGGAGCAGCTGGCGTCAAGGAGGCATAACATCACTTCTTGGCTGAGGTGAGTGGCCCGGGGCAGTCAGGGTGCCGGGGCTCTTCCATAGGCACTGGCATGTCCGTGCCAGTGGTCCAAGGGCACTAGGCAGCTTTGGACTTCTCTGGGATGAAATGGTTCAGTATTTCTTTTCTTCCTAGCTTGGGGGGCGCGTAGGGGGGGATTTTGGGGCCCACCGGGGAGACGTACAGTAGAGCCGAGAGAGGTAGCCAGGCCCCTCACCCCAGTCCTGAGCGGGGAGTGTTGTGCCCAGCACGGTTCAAGGTGCCACGGTGCTGTGCGAAGAGGGTGGTTGGAAAGAGCTGAGACACATTTGCCCCCTGTTCTGCCTGACCCCTCTCCTGTCCCACAGGAGATTTCTTCTGTTCCTTGCCTTCCTGCAGATCGTCGTCCTCATCCTGGTCCTGCTGAACAGGGACATCCTTAACTGGGTCCTGCCACCGAAGCTGGCGGCTGCCTTTGGGAGCCGCCCAGTGACGTCCCGGTTCTTTTGAAATAAAACCAGAAAGAGAAGACAGACATCTGTGATTGTAGGACAAGTGCGCGACCGTGTCAATAGTGAATGTCTGCTGACGGGCCGGAGGGAGGTGGCTGCTGCTTTCCCTTCTGCCTGTGCGTGCCCCACGATGGCTCTGCCTCAGACCTGGTTCTTGCCCGATTTGCAGGCAGGAGGGTGTGTGCACCGTCCTGCGTAAACGGTTGCCCGTTTTCACACAGGCGCAATGGAACTTGACCAACAATGACCGCACTTGCATAAGAGGGTTTGTAGTTAGGAGAAACCAGGCCAAACCAGCTGAAAGTGCCAAAGTTGCAACAAAGTAGTGCAAACTCAGCTAATAAATATGCATTAAGCATGCTTGCATGGGGGTTGATGTGAACAAATCCTCAAAAGCGTATGGTAACAAGGGATGTCATGGCCAAAGCATATAGGTTATGTACATTGCAAAAATGAGTATGTGAGTAGTCTCAAAACTGTATATAAAGGGTCAAGAGCTTGAAAAGGGGTACTTCTCATGCTCCCAGCCAAGAGGCACCGTTACTGCCAGCAATACAAGGGGTTTTAGCTAGGGTGTACTTCTGCTGCCTTCTTTCCAGTACCTGCGCACGAACGAGAAGAAACCAAAATGCGAGCAAATCCTTTTTTACTAACACCGTGAATGCCAGGTGACCGGTCGGAGGGAGGTGGCTGCTGTGCTCCCTACGACGGCTCTGACTGTACACCGCTATGTACCGAGTACAGGTTCACGAGAAGGTGGCGAGCCACAGTGACCACCCGCAGGCTCAAGACCTCCTTTAGGAAGAATAATAAAACAAAGAAGGTGTGTGGCAGCTCGACTTGTTCCTCGCAAACGTTCTTCCAGGGGGCTTCCAACAGCTTGCACTGCAGACATGGATCTGTTGGAGCGGGTCCAGAGGAGGGCCACAAAAATGATCCGAGGGCTGGAACACGTCTGCTATGAAGAAAGGCTGAGAGAGTTGGGGTTGTTCAGAGTGCAGAAGTGCAGGCTCTGGGCAGAGCTTCCTGCGGCCTTTCAATATATAAAGGGCGCTTGCAAGAAGGACAGAGGCAGACTTTTTATCAAGGCTTGTAGTGACAGGACAAGGGGCAATGGTTTTAAAGTGAAAGAGGGTTGGTTTAGCTTGGGCGTAAGGAAGAAATGTTTTCCAGTAAGAGTTGTGAGACTCTGGTCGCCCAGAGAAGCGTGGCTGCCCCATCACTGGAAGTGTTCAAGGTCAGGTTGGGTGGGGCTTTGAGCTACCTGATCTAATGAAAGATGTCCCTGTCCATGGCAGGGGGGTTGGACTAGATGATCCCTTCCAACCCAACCCGTTCTATGATTCTATGCCCTGGATCAGCCCCCACCCAGCTGCTCGCTGGGTGCAGCAGCACATGCCCTTGGTGCCCAGACAGCTGTGGAGTGGAAGAATGCCCAGGAGAAACCCAGGAAGAAGGCGGCTTCGGATATGATGAAGAGGATTATTCCATGTCACAGGCGTTTTTGGACAGTAGCGGTGTGGTGGCCTTGGAATGTGCTTCCTTGTACAATGTCTTGTCATCATTGGATTACAACTAGGACTATGGAGAGCAGAGCTAGGGCCAGGAGTTGTGATGACTTGTGGTGGAATCATATGATTAAACGTGACATAGTAAGTATGGCGGCAGCTGCTCCCAAGATGGGCCAGGGGCTTGGTTCTACTATGTGGTAGGAGTGTGCTTGGTGAGCCATTAGATGTTTTCTGGTAAGTATAGGCTTAGTAGGAGAACAAAGACGTAGGTGTGGATTATGGCTACTGCTACTTCTAGGATTGTTAGGAGGAATCGGATTGCTGCAGTTAGGATTGACACTGCTGGGATGATGGGGAGTAAGGCGGTTGTGGCTGTGGAGATGAGTTGAATAAGGAGATGTCCTGCTGTAAGGTTTGCTGTGAGGCGGACTCCTAGCGCTAGTGGTCGGATAAGGAGGCTGGTGGTTTCGATTATGATTAGGGCAGGAATTAGTAGTGTTGGGGTTCCTTTTGGGTAGTAGGTGTCCTCGGGAGGCTGAGGGTTGATTTCATAGGCCTGTGAGTAGGGTGGCTAGTCATAGTGGGAAGGCTAGTGCGATGTTCATTGATAGCTGGGTGGTTGGGGTAAATGTATATGGTAATAGGCCTAGTAGGTTGATTGTAAGCAGCAGTACTATTAGTGATGTCAGGATTAAGGCACATTTGTGGCCTTCTTTGTGGCCCAGGAACATCCCTGGGCAGCCAGGAAGGCAGAGGAGGTGGCACAGGGCTCTCCGGGGAGCACCCTGGGTGCCTGCAGCAGCTCTTCCTGGTCTGGGGACAGCAGCTGGCCCAGCACTGGCAGGAGGGAGGCAGGGAGGGAGGCCAGGACAGCAGCACCACTCGAGAGAGAGAGAGAGAGACAGCCATGCTGCTGATCATTTCCACCATGCACAGCGTCATCTCCGTTAACACCGTGTGAAAATGCGTGCATCTGAGCAGCCCTGGCTGTATGCAGAGGTGCCAGTCTGCATTGGGTGGCCCTCCAGCCTGAGGGGACCTGCACACCACGCTGCTTGATGCCAGGAGCCAAAGGAGCTGCTGCTCTCTGTGCTCCCGGGTGCTTCTGGGCCCCTTGTCTCTGGGAGCTGCAGCTGCGGGCGGAGGCTCACCCACAGGGTTGCTCCCTCCAGGCAGCACAGCAACCCTTTCTTGGTAGCCCCTCTCAGCTCATCACGGGCATCACCAGGCGGCTCTTGTGATGTCATAACCTGCTGCCCTCCATAAAACCCCGCGCTGCAGAGGTGGGCAGCAGTGCGAAGCAGAGCACTGGCAGCAGCTAGCGCATGCCTGGAGAAGAGGTGCTTGGGTCTCGGGAGGAGAGCAGGCTTTGCCCTGTGCCTGGTCGGTGTGCTGGGCTTGTGGAGATGCCAGCCACTTTGGGCAGGTGGGTGCAAGGGGGCCCAGAAAGCAGAGGGTGGTCAGGCCAGAAGCCTTGTGTGCTGCCTGGCTTCCCGGCAGGAGCAGGCAGCCCCACAGCACGGGGGCTGTCTGCACTACTGCCCTCCAGCCGGGCAGCCCAGCAACCCCATTCTGGGGGCACAGCCCTGCCCCTTCTGCGGGGAGAGCCGAGCAGGGCCAGGCTGCTGCCCCTGTCTCAGGCCAGAGCTCTTTGTGTCCCAGGGGAGGGGTGCAACGGGCCAGACCTTCCCAAAGGCCCTTGGGCTTTCAGACTTGCAGCTGTGCTGAGCACAGGAACCTGGTGGCAAGCGAGCTCCTAAGCAGATCCCTGGCAAATACATGTCCCAGATTTTGCGCTTTGCTAACAGCAGTGGTCCTGCTCTTTTAGACAACGCCACACCCACCAGAAGGGCAGGAGTGTCCTGAGGCTCCTTCTCCTGCTGCTTCCCGTCCTGTCGGGTGAGTACCCCTCACCAAAAATGGGCCTCTCAGTCCTGGGCAGAGGGAGCAGCTCCTGAGGAAAATAACCATCTCTTGACAATGTGACCCACAGCTCTTGTCTACTGCTGGAGACACCCAACGGTGTGGGGAACGGGAGCGTTGCAGGTAAGTGTCCCTTGCTGAGGGAAAGCCAACGCCTGCAAAGGCCGTCGCTCTGCCCTCCTGCCTCCCCTGGGAACACGCAGTGCCTGCTCGAAACTCCCCATCACCGCTGAGGCAGAGGCGAGGGAGGAGCACTTCTGGTCATCCTTCAGTCTCCTTAGCACCTGCTTGGGGTTTAACACGGAGACGGATCTTCCCGAGTGACTTCCAGAGGGTGGCAGGCTGAAGTGGGGAGCACTTTGGCAGAAGGTGCCTTTGCTGCCTGCATACCCATCGGAGAGCCTGGGGGGGGTCAGATGGAGACCCGAAAGATGCTCTGCTGAACGTGGATGGTTAAAGAGGCCAGGTTTGGGTCAGGGTCTCTCCAAAGTGACTCAAAGCAGCAGGAAATTCTGCCACCTCTCCGTAGGGGAGTCTCCTTTGGGAAGCCCTGGCAGTGCTCCTCATGCTTGCTCCAATAGAGTGTCTCTCCAAAGAGTCAATTCTGGCGGTAAACAAGCTACTTAAGGAGTCCATCCCACACCCTCTTTATCTTGCAGGAGGTGTCGGGCCTTCCTGAAGCGGAGCTGCAGTCTCTGGGGTAAGAGCGCTTTCTTGCCAAGCAACACACGCTGTGGAGCCGTCTCAGCTGGCTTCATGCTGCCTGCACTCACTTGCTTCGCACCCAGGGCTCCCGGCCTTTCCATCTACTACCCACGGTGCTGGAAGGGAGCCATTTGTAAACCAGAGGAAGGAAAGGGGCCGGGGGACGGGGCTTGACCCAAGCTCACCTGACCCTTCTCTGCACGGCGTTTGGAGCCTGCCTGCAGAGGCTTGGCAGCTGCTGGACAAGACCTGCTTTCCCTCTGCCTTGCAGGAACTCACAGGCTTGGCTGGAGCAGAAGATGCGGGAGCTCGAGGAGACGGTGGCTCAGGTGTCTGCTGCGAGGGGGAACATACTTCAGGCAGTGAGAGAGGTCCTCGTAGACCATGGTGTCCAAGCAGAGAAGAGAGAGGTAAGGGTGCTGGCGGTAGATCAGAGACCCCGCTACCTATCCGGGCTCCCTCCTGCTGCTTCCTCTTGGCACTCTCAGAGTCGGCACCTCTTCCGACAGGTCTTGCCTTGGGTTTTCTGACACACAGGCGCTCCTTGGCTCTGTGCTAGGGCTCGGGGTTCATGCAGAATGGCCTGTGCACGTGTGTGTGTGTGTTCACTGCCATCTCTCCATTCCCAATTTTTCCCCAGGAAATTCTGCAGTTGACACAGGCGGCAATTAAGAAGGTGCTTGAAAACTACCTCCAGATGCCTGACTGGGCTCTGGAAGCCATAGGTAGGAAGACAGGAAGTCTCACTGCCCTCACGTTGTCTATGGCACTCCCCCAAACTCTGCCAAGCTCTGCTTTCCAGCCTGAGAAATGCATCCTAATGCACTGCTTCAACTCCTAATCTCTCTCCACCGTCATGTAAGGTGCCACCATTGATGAGGAGAGGACATCCAAGAGTTATGGTGAGCAAGGCAAGAAGACCTGGTGGCTTTCTCCATTTGCCTTCTCTTCTGGAAACCCTCCAGAGACAATCTTGCAGGCAGGTGTCACAAAGGAACTCCTGGCTTCAGTGTGCTTCACCTCCTTGCTTTCCATTGGCAGACCAAGTGCACAGCACTTTGCTGCAGCCTGCATTGCATTCCTGACCCCTGCGATCCCTGGCAGCACTGCGTCCCATCAGGAAGGGGACCGAGATGAACCCAGCTGCTGTGACCTGCCCACCACCCTTGGCTGCAGTTTGCCAAGGAACTTTGTCCTTGGGAGTCCCACTGCCATACGGCATCTCTGACGGTCCCTTTCCAGAGTGGGTGGGAGTGGTGGGGGCTGCTGAGCCATGCCAGCAGCGAGAGGTGCTCCTCTGGGCCCCCAGCCATGATCTGGTCTACCACGTCTGAAGCAGGGTCCATGTCTGCATTGGACCTTGTAGCTGCAGCGGAATCTTTGAAGGACGATGGGGTGAGGTACGCTAGGGAGACCTGCCCTTTCTCTGCAGGCTCTGAGAAAGCAGAGCTGCCTTGGGAAAGGCGGTGGAGCCCAGAGGGTTTGTAGAAACACTTCCATATTGCCCTGCTGCCCATGCACTTGTACTCATTTACAAACAGGATTGCAGCCCACAGGCAAGGCAAGGTCTCTGCTTCTGGCCAAACAGGCAGCTGTGGTGGCTCTTTGGCTGCCAGTAGCAACTGATGGTCATGGCTTTCTGGTTTCAGCCCCGTATTGCCCCTGGCAACTGCTGGGCTTTCCAAGGATCTCGGGGCCACGTGGTCATCCGGCTGCCTGAGCAAATCTGGCCAAAGGCTTTCACCATCTGGCATATCTCCGAGGCAGTCTCTCCTTCCGGGGAAGTCAGCAGTGCCCCCAAAGACTTTGCTGTCTCCGTAAGTCCTGGCCTTGCACTTCTCGGGGAGGGTTGGGGGTGGGGGGCGGCCCCAGGGAAAAGCTGTACCAGAGACGTGCTTCTCGTGGTGGCTTCTCTCAGAGCTCTGTCTGGGGCTGGGTGCTGCAGCGCACCGCATCCCCTGGGGCGCCACTGGGGGCACGTGCAGGTTCTGTGCCTTTGGGGGCTTCTTCTCTGCTTCATGGCCAACGATCCTGGAGCACATGCTGAAAGCATCCCGACCCACACTCACCCTAAGCTGAGTCACCAAGGGAGCCAAGGGAGGTGGGCAAGGGTTCCCGCGTTTGGCCTCGCCGTGCCCATTTTCTGACACCCTGCTTCGGCCTGACCGGCTCCCTTTCTCTCTCGTCTTTGAGGGAGTGGATGAGGCAACGGCAGAAACTCTCCTGGGGACATTCACCTACGACGTGCACAAGGAGATCGCTCAGACATTCCATGTGCAGGTACCGCAAGAGCTGTAGGCAGGATGCCCGGGAAGAAGGCAGGCTTGTCTGCAAGTCCTTGGAGGAAAGAGTGCAGAGGGTCACCCCAGCCAGCCTCTGCTCTCCCACGCTCCATGCCCCTGCGGGGAAGGCGGCAAGAGGAGGGCAAATGGGGCTTTGCTCTGCTGGCCGAGGCAGCTGCCCCACCTTTGCAAGGGCTTTCCTTTCCCTTCGGGTAGCGCAGAGAAAGCAGCAGTGGGAAGGGGTGCGGGAAGGGAAACAGTCCCCCTCAGGGGAGACGGTGGCAGGGAGGATGGCAGACGCCTGCCCCCCTCAGCGGGACTCTCCCCGCGTCCCGCGGCAGCCCGGGCAGCACTGTGCCTCCGCTTTCCACAGCTGCCCTCAGCAAGCCTCTGAGGCCAGGCCTTTGCTTTCTAGGCACAGAGGGCTCCTCCTTGGCCCTGGCAAAGGGGGCTCTGCTTGCCCTGGCTTCCTCCTCCGTCAGGGCTGCCCTTTGGTCCTCAGCAGGGGAGCGCAGGCAGGGGGGCCTCCCGCAATCTGTTGTGGCTCTTCCCACCAGCGCAATGATGGCTCCCCACATTTCTTTACAGAAGGAGCTTCCCAGGACCTTTCGCTACATCAAATTCCAGGTGCAGAGCAACTGGGGAAACCCAGAGTACACCTGTGTGTACCGGGTACAGGTTCATGGGAAGATGGTGAGCCACAACGACCACCCGCAGGCCCAAGACCTCCTTTAGGAAGAATAATAAAACAAAGAGGATGTGTGGCAGCTCGACTTGTGTGTGTCCCTTGCAAACGTTCTCCCAGGGGGCTTCCTACAGCTTGTGCTGCTAGTGGGGAAGGGAGCTTTGTCCCTCAGGAGAAGGATGCTTGTGGTCCGGGCTGCAAGGGACAGCGCAGGGGAATGGGGCTTGAAGGAGAAGCCCCCGTGGTCCAGCTCCGGCTTCCACAGCCCAGGGTCGCTCACCAAAGCTCCAGTGTCACTGAGAGAGCAGAATCGCAGCCCCGGGAAAGCTCTCCTGCTGGCAGAGAAGAGGAGCAAAGCAGGCCTGTCTAGGCACCATGTTTAGTGTTTCATTTAAAGGCACATAAAATGGGATATCCTTGGAGAATAATTCCCCCCTTTTGTCCGTTTACTCTTTCTGTGGTCACCTCTTAGCTCCCCCCACAAACACCCCTCATGCCCTCACTTCCCCCGCAGACACGCCCATCCCCTTCCCTTCTCCCACACCCCTCCAACCCCCTCAGCCACCCACGTACCCGCTCCCCCCGCTCCCCCTCTGGACACCCTGGCCCTGCCTGCTCCCCGCTTCAGCCCCACACTCGCGATGCCGGGCAGGTCAGCGTACTTGGGGTCAGCCATGGCCGGGGGGCATTGACAGGGGGGACGTTTTCTGGGGGATGCCCCTGGGTGGCCTTGGTGTTAGCAACTTACTCATAATTGCTTTTAAACGTGATGAGGATAAACGAGGAGCATTTAGGAAAAACTCTACAAGAGCTGATGTGGGTACAAATGTTCATAAAAAGGACATGGGTTAAGAAATGGAAGAAGAAAGGGTCTTTTAGTCTACCTGTGCCAAGACTAAATGGGAAAGGTCTCTCTCTGCTGCCTGTCTTTAATGTCCTGCCAAGCGCCGTGGAGAAAACATCTACATGGGATTAATAACTGGATCTTTTTAGAGATGAATTTAATAGTGTGAGGGGAATTCATCACGGTGGGTACATTTACTTTAATCTTCCTTTTCTGGCCAACACAACTGTAAAAGCCCTTCTATTATTCTTTGCATCTTTTGCCAAATTCAGCCACAGCTCTTCCTTCGCTTTCCTGAATCCATCCCTACACATCCAGGCAGCGTCCCTATATTCTTCCCACGACACAGGGCCCTGCTGCCACTGCCTCTGCATTTCCTTCTGACGCTGCACTTGGACCAGGAGCTCCTTACTGAGCCATACGGGCCTCCTGCCTTCCTTGCACAATGTCTTGCACATGGCAATCAAGAGCTCTTGCACGCTAAGAAAAATGTTCTGACAGAGCTGCCAGCTCTCTTCAGCTCCTTTAGCCCTGAGGGCAGTGTCCCAGCGCGTCCCATCCACTAATTCCTTAAACCACTCAAACTTCACTCACCTGAAATTCAGGGTCCTGACCCTACTCCATCCCCTTCCTCACTAAGTCGAGTTTTACACGCACCTGGCCTCTTTTATACCATTTTCTGCCTAACCCCACTTTGTTCCTCCCCGCTTCCCCTTCCTCTGCACGTCCCTCATGGCTTTGCATAGCTCTCCTGATTCCCGCATCCCTCCCAGTCCATGGTCCCTCTGATTCACAATCATGTCACTTGACAAGTCCGGTTGGTCCTCTGGGAAGTGGCACCTGTAGTTTCTTGATGGCACAACAACTAGTGTGACTGGCAAAGTTCCTTTCTTGTCAGACTGCATGTTTGTTTTGTCAAGTCTCTGTCTCAGCATACTTTGCTTCTGGTTTCCCCTTTTGTCTCTTAGCTCCCCAATTCACAAGGTCCCCAAGCAGATAACCTTGCTGGAATAAACACTCTCCCCCTCTCACACGCCTCCATCCATCAGCATGACTGGCCAGCTTTGGTTCCCAGCACTGCCTCCCTCAGCATCTGCCCGTCAGGTTTGTGTCCCTGTCTCTTCTTGCCTGTGGCTTCCTCCTTTCCTCATTATTGTATTATCCCTTGTGGCAGCCAAACAAGGCCTTGACCCAATACTCTCAGGGGATCAGACGTGCTCCCTCCACACCCCCATACACAGGTGAGAGCAAGCTATGCTGTGGCTGGCTGTCACGAGCAAGATGAAAATAGAGACCATGCCAGCGCATGCGTAGACAGCCCCCACACAGAGCGAGGGCTCCTTTTGTGCCGCTGTCAGACGGTGACCGCAGGCGGTGCTGGGGCAGCTGCAGGCTCCCCAGGAGGAGAAGCGCAGATAAACTGCCCCGAGGGCTCAGCCAGGGCCGCTGTTCCATGTCACTTCCATGGCCCGTATGTTTTGCGGGACAGTCACTGCCGGGGCCTGGAGCTCGGAGGAAACTGGAGGCTCGGGCAGCTGCGCAGGCCCAGCTCTGGCTGGGGTGTTTGTAGCTCCCCAGGGCCCTTCCTGCTGCCTGTTGGGATCCCTGCCCTGGGACACGCCAGCAGCACAGGCCCCGCTGCTCCGCCAGCCCTGGCGGGACAGGTGCCGCGCCCAGCGGCTGCCGGGGGAAGTCCCGGCCCCTGCCAGCAGCCCCGGCGCCATTTGCCCTGGCAGCCCCTCTCCTCTCCCGCCACGTGCTCTGCTCTGATTGGCTGCCAGCACCGGCCACCCCTTCCGCTGTGCCCAGCGAGA
Organism: Pelecanus crispus; assembly: GCF_030463565.1. NCBI lineage: Eukaryota > Metazoa > Chordata > Aves > Pelecaniformes > Pelecanidae > Pelecanus > Pelecanus crispus. The sequence goes on along the minus strand of NC_134667.1, from coordinate 2,666,241 downwards.
CATCAGGCGCGGAAGGCCCTGCCCCTGCCTGCACAGGGGCCGCCACTTTGGTTTGGCCGCCAGGCTGGGACAGGGTGCCGCCATGCCATGGCCGTCAGCTGCCATTGGGTGACACCTCATGCTGCTCTCTGATTGCCTGACGGCCATTTCCTGACACCGTCACACCCGCCTGCTCTCAGGCAGCCCCTGGGATTGGCTGGCAGGACTGGCCACGCGTCCCGGTGTCCCCAGGGCCACGGCACAAAGGAAGCCCCTGGCATTGCCCACAGGGAGGCTGCCACTTCCCACAGCCTCCTTGCCCACCTCTTTTCATCCGGCACTGGGATTGGCTGGCAGCCACTTCTTCACCCCTTCATACCCACGTCTTCTCAGGCAGCCCAGGGATTGGCTGCCCACCGGCTTTGGGCCAGGAAGGGCTCACATGTACATATATGGACATTTATCTAAAATATATATTGTTATAAATAGGTGGACAATTACGTATAAATGCATATTTTATTTAAAATTATGAACAGTATTTCTTTATCTGTAGCTCTATATGCATGTAAACATTTACAAAGGTAGAGAAAGTAAATATATGTAGCCATAAACACATAGGTATGAAACAGATAAAACCTTTTTTGGAATAAGAGCTAGTGGAGTGAGCAATTAACGTTTAAATGTGAATAGAAACAAAAGGAGAAGGCCAGGTTGGGGTCCCCCACTTTACCAGGCTGCAGAACAAGCCCTGGCAGGGCGGGGCTGGGGGCACTTCGGGAGGGCAGAGGGGTGCCCGAAAAGTGGTGGGGCGTGGGCAAGCTGGAACATGCCCAAGGGCTACGGCCCGCGTCTAGGAGGCCTCCAAGGGGCCCCCACAGCAAATCCTGTCACCTGCAAAGAAGAGCCCAGTGCTGTGAGCCGGACTGGGAATCCCCCCCAGCCCAGCCCAGCCCAGCCCAGCCCAGCCCTGCAGGGCGGCCATGCAGGCTTACTGGGGCAGGCTCTGGGCTTTGACCAGTGCTGCAAGACACAGGCCATGCTCTCCGTGAAAATGGAAAACCAGGACAAAATGCCAGCTTCAGAAGACCACGTGCATGGGGACAAAGAGGAAAAGACCCCAAGGGAATCCCCCAGAAGAACCACATGAATGAGAAAAAGCAGCCAATGGGCCCATGAACTGCACATTGCACTTTGAGGGGTCACACTAAGAAGATTGATGGTGGAGGTGAGCTCCCTTTCCCCATGGTTGGGGGGATCTCACAGCTCCCTTTAAGAACATTGTGGGGTGCAGGCTGGTGCTACATGTTTTGCCTCATCCTTAGCTTGATGACCTGATTGAATGTTGCAAAAAACTCCAGATGACTGAGTGAGGGGAGACGTCAGGAGTGGGCTGGGACTTGTCCAGGTCCACCTGAGCCACACCAGCCAAACCCAGTACCCTGTGTGTACGTCATGTGAAAGGACAGGGAAGCAGGGGGTGGTGGTTGATGGAAATGCATTGAATCCTGCAGGCCTTGAGCAGGATGCAAATGGTCTGTAATAAGGGGTGGAGATTGTCCTGGGTCTGGCTGGCGTGGAGTTCATTTTCTTGACAGCAGCACGTATGGTGCTGTGCTGCGCGCTGGTGGCTAAAACAGTGCTGATAACACGGTGACGCTGTGGCTATTGCTGATCAGTGCTGGCGTAATGTCAAGGCCTTCTCTGTGTCTCATTGCGTCCCCACGGCGAGGAGGCAGGGGGTGGGCAAGAGGCTGGGAGGGGACAAGGTCAGGGCAGCCCACCCGAACTGACCAAAGAGATAGTCCATGCCATCTGGCATCTTGTTAAGAAATACAGCTGGGAGGGGAGTTTCTCCAAAGGAGCCATTGCTCGGAGACTGGCTGGGCATCGGTCTGCTGGGGTGAGTGAGTGCTTCTCCATCCCTTCTTTCCTTTTCTCTTGTTCCCTCCACTTCTTCAACTGTGTTTATCGTCACCCATGAGTTTTGCTCTCGCTGTTGCCCTTCCAGTTGTCTCCCCCATCCTGCTGGGAGGGAGGCAGTGAGTGCCTGGGTGGGGGTTTAGCTGCCGTCTGGGGTCACTGCACCACACGAGCACATAGCACCTAGGCTGGTATGTGCTTGTGAGGTCACTGCTGCCTGAGTAGCTGATAGGCCAAGAGGAGGCTCATGGCTTGTGTAGGAGCTTGTGAGGTCACTCTTGGCAGAGTAGCTGATAGGCCCGGACCAGGTGCAAGGCTTGTAGAGGAGCTTGTGAGGTCACTGGAGACTGAATACCTCAACAAGGAGTACATGGCAAACAGGGGGAGATGTGCTTGTGAGGTCACTCTTGGCAGAGTAGCTGATAGGCCCAGAGCAGGCCCCTGGACTCTGTAGGTTCTTGTGAGGTCATTGCTTCCTGAAGAGCTGACAGGGCAAGAGCAGGAACATGGTTTGTGGGGGTGGTTGTGAGGTCACCGGTTCCCGAGTAGCTGATAGGCCAGGTGAAGGCGCAAAGCTTGTGTAGGGGTTTGTGAGATCATTGGTGTCTGAATACTTCACAAGCCAGGAGAAGGCCCATGGGTTGTGCAGGTTCTTATGAGGTCACTCAGGCCTGAGGAGCTAATAGGCCAGGAGCAGGCTTATGGATTGTGTAGGTGCTTGTGAGGCTGCTGGTGCCTGAGTGGATGATGGGCCAGGAGCTGGCACATGGCTTGTGAATGTCCTTGTGATGTCAGTAGTGCCCGCATAGCTGGTAAGCCAGGAACAGGTCCATGGCAGGTGGAGATGCTGTGACATCACCTGTAGCTGCGTGGCGGATAGGCCAGCAGTATGCACATGGCTTGTGTACGAGCCTGTGATTTCCCTGCTGCTGGAATAGCTTTTAGGCCAAGAGCAGGCATGTGGCTTGTGTGGGTGCTTCTGATGTCATGCAGATCATATGGAGCCCCTACCCAAATGTGGCTTTTTGGAAGAAGCATCATCATCAGGAGCCCATGCACCACAGGCAGAGGTGTGACAGTGTAAGCCATGAGCACAGAGCAGTGGCAGCAGGAGGGGGTGAGGTCACGTCACCGATGGCACCCGTGGCCGTGGGGCTGGGTGCAGAGCGGCCGTGTGCATGAGAGGGGCACGACGGGGGACGGGAGCTGCCTGGCCCCGTGGCTGCCAGGCCGAAGGAGCAGCCCCTGCAGCCCTGGCTGGAGCAGTGGGGCTGGGGGTGGCTCGGGGGCACGGCAGGGATGTGCCTGGGCACGGTGCCAGGAGGAAACCACAGACTTCCTGCACGGGCGCTGCCAGGGGAGCGCGGCGAGCGCTGCGAGGCCACGTGGGCTGTGGTTTGTGCACCTGCAGGCTCCAGGTCCCGATCCACCCGCGGGGAATAACGGCACCGCAGTGACACGCTGAGAGCCAGGGACATGTCTGAGCCTCGGGGCTGCGTGTCTGCTGCCAGGGCAGGGCCATGTCCCAGCTCCGGCTCCTGCGAGGGACCCACCGTGGGTCTCTCCAGGGAGGGAGGCGTGAGCCAGCACTGCTGGCATGGAGCTCTTCCCCTGGCCAAGGCTTTTTCCCAGCTGCTGCTGCCAGCACAGCAGGGGCTGTGGCAGGGGAAGGGGCTGTTCCCTTCCCATCCTGACACAGGTCGCGCGGCAGTCCCAGCCCTGTGCTTCCCATGTCTCGGGGGCGTCGGGACACTCACGCCTTGGGCTCTTGGATGAGCCCAGTGCAGGAGATGCTCAGTGCTCCCTGTCCCCACAGCAGGCTGCAAGGGGTGACAGACTCCTTTCCCCTCCACGCTCAGCTCGTCCTGTGACGATCCCCCACCGCAGTGACCCTGACGCCTGCAGTGGGACAGAGATGTCCCTCATATATGGTCATGAACGGCGCTGGAGAAGTTCATTGGAGGACTGGTCTGTGTCGGAGGGGAGATAGCTGCCGCTCATGTCTAAAAAGGTGCTGCTGCTTCGCTTGGCTCCTCCTGCAGCTGGGTCGGCATCTGCAGAGATATATCAGCCTGCCATCGTCGTTGTCCCCGTGAGTTGCCCGGAGCCGTGGCAGGGAGCGGGGCGCAGCAGGGCTGTGCCAGCGGGGCAGCAGGCTCAGGATGGGGATGGAGGGACTCCTGTCCCCTCGGGTGCTGTGCCTGCTCCTCTGGGTGCAGCTGTGCAGGGGTAAGTGCTGGCTCCCTTGTCTCACCGCCCAGGGCCAGTGGGTAGCGGCGGGGTATCAGGATCCCTTTGGGGCTGGGGTTGCTTTCCCGGCAACACTGGGACAAGGGTCAGAAGGTGCTCACGTCCATGGACCTTCTGCCTTTCCCTGTGCCTCTCTGTCTTTAAGGCAGCCCGTGCCTGGCTGCATTTAGAGACATCCCCCATCCTGGGGTACCCTTTTGGGCTCCTTGTTCCCCGGGCTGTGCCCCTGGGGCCAGCAGTGGCCCAGGGGGTGACGGCAGCACTCAGGGATCCCCAGGGCACAGCCAATCTGCGGGGTGCCCCGCAAGGTTTGTGTGCTGCTCCCTGCCCCCGGGTGCAGGGGAGCCCCGACCCCAGGAAGGCAGTTTGTGTCCCCCAGAGAGAAGGGGAGCGGGCTGTCTGCACTCGCAGGCTGCAGAAAATTTTCCTTCCTGGGGGCCCCGGCCAAGCACAGGGGCTGGGCTGATGCCAGGGGCGAGGAGGGGACATGGGTTGGGGGGATCCTTGGGATTGTGTCGGTGCTCCCTGAGGACACAGAAAGCCCTGGGGGTGGTGTGGGCTTGGGTGGTGCCAGGGAAGGTGGTGCCGGGGAAGCTGCGGGCGTGGGGGCATGGGGCTGTGCAGGGTGTGCTTGGCTGGGGAGGAGACAGTGCCCTGTGCAGGGCCTGGGGGCACGGTGTGTGGGTGGGCACGGGCAGGGGCCGTTGGCGTGGGAAGAGGTGCCAAGGGCTGTGGGGTGGTGAATCGCCCAGCAGGGCTGGAGTTGGGCACCCCAGCCCTGCACAGACCGTGGGGACAGGAGGGACCCCAAAACTGCTGCAGGGACAGCCTGGAGGGGAAGGGGCTCCCACCCTGGTGCCTGTGACTCGGCCTGGGCAGGGGTGACCCTTAGACCTGCAGTCTGGAGCTCGGCACTCTCCTGACCGGTCCCATGTTGCTGTTTGAAGGGGCTGCAGAGCTGAGGCTGGAGGATGGCGGCGGGCGCTGTGCTGGGCGAGTGGAGGTGAAACACCAGGGCCAGTGGGGAACCGTGTGTGGTTACGGCTGGGACACGAAGGATGCTGCAGTGGTTTGTAAGCAGCTGGGCTGTGGGTCTGCTGTCACAGCTCCTAAATACGGGCACTTCGGGCCAGGATCTGGCCCCATTTGGATGGATGATGTTAACTGTCATGGAACTGAGTCTGCCCTGTCTGACTGTACACACCCTGGATGGGGACAAAACAGCTGTAATCACTATGCTGAACACGACTGTAAGCACAATGAGGATGTTGGAGTGACGTGTTCAGGTAAGGGGCCAGCCTGTTCCCCACCTTTGGGACCGGGACAGGGGAAGGGACCTGGCTGTGCCCTCAGGGAGCAACAAGTGGGCACTGGAGCAGGGCTCGGTGTGGCTGGTGACACTGCCGAGCTGGGACTGTCATTGCTGCTGTCCCTGGTCCCTGAGGAAAGAGCAAGGGGAGCCCACCCTGTGTGTCCACAGCCCCGGGGAAGGGCATGAGATGGCAAGGGACTTTTGGGTTGTGCCTGCTGGCAGAGAGGAGTCCCTCAGCCTCAGCAAAAGGGATGTTCAGAGGGGAGGAGCGCTGGCCTTGGGCAGAGGAGCAGGGTGGCCCGTGGCACCTCATTCCTCTCCCAGGGTCCCCCCATGAGTTCCAGCCCATGGGGATACGGCCCCAGGCAGGCAGGGCCAAGCTGCTGCCCAGCCTTTCCTGCCTGCCCCAGCCCGCGGCTGCCCTGTGCCACAGGGGCTTTGCCAGCACTTGCACTGTCCTCAGTGCCTGTGCTTGCACCGGGAGCTCGTGTCAGCCCAGGGCTGCTCCTCTGCCCGCTCTCCTGCCCTCTGCCTGGCCCTTGGTGGGGATGTGCGTGCCTGGCACTGCACTCTGGCCCTGGCTGAGGACCCCCTCCCTGGGCAGGTGCCAGAGTGGGGAGCTGGCACAGACACCGGCTGCGGACAGCAGCCAACCCACAAGTGCTGTGATGATGCCTGAGGAGCGGCAGGGGGGCCCTGGTGTGTTTGTGCCATCGGCACCCCCTGGCAGCGGTGGGGTGGTTGCGGTCTCTCTGCCTGTGGCCACCTTGCAGAGCAGCTGGGATGTAGGCACGTAACTGCCAGAGGGCTCTGGGAGAGCTTGAGGGGTCTTTGGTTGCTCCAGGATTTGTCCAGCTGGTCGGAGGGGACAGTCCCTGCTCAGGACGTGTGGAGGTCCATGACGGGAACCAGTGGAAGACTGTCTGTGACTCCGACTTTGGTCCCAAAGCTGCCGAGGTGGTCTGCAGGGAGCTCCAGTGTGGCACAGCCCTGTCCGTGCCTGGGGCAGCTCGCTTTGGAGAAGGTGTGGGTCCCATGTGGGACAGAGAGCTGCAGTGTGCCGGGAATGAATCCTTCCTCATGTTCTGCCCCAGGGGATCCCGCAGGGACCAGCCTTGCACCCATGCCAATGCTGTCGGTGTCACCTGCACACGTAAGGACTCAGGGTGGGGTGTTACATATCCGGGGGTGTGCTGGGGACAGGGGAGCAGGGCAGGGACCGTGCCGTGCTGGGTGCGCACTCTGTCATCGTTCTCTGTCCCCAGAGTACACAGGGTTCCGGCTGGTGAACGGCAGCACGGCGTGTGAGGGGAGAGTGGAGGTGCAGGTGCTGGGCACCTGGGGCACCCTCTGTGCCTCCCGCTGGGATCTCTTGGACACCCACGTTCTCTGTCGTCACCTCGACTGCGGGTTTGCTGAGTCCATTCCCAGAGGAGGGCATTTTGGGAGTGGAACCGGACCTGTGTGGAGAGACTCATTCCACTGTGAGGGGACTGAAGCCCACCTGGGACAGTGCCCAGTGACTGCCCTGGGGGCCTCACCGTGCTCCCCCGAGAACCACGCTGCTGTCATTTGCTCAGGTGAGTGCTGGGAAAAGGTGCCATGGCCACCCAAAGCAGGGGAGCCCGTGGCAGCACCAGCTGCATTTCTCCCTTGAGAAACCCTGCCTGCACCAGGAGCAACCTGGAGGGCTTTGCCTGCTCTCACCGACGGCTCTGATGTGGGAGAGCTGAAGAGTGAACGAGGTCAGGCATCTCTGCCCCCCAGGGCAGTGGCTCAGGCCCTGCGGCCAGCGCCAGGCGCGGGGTCCTCTGCTCTGCTGCTGCAGGACAGGCCCAGGATAGGGCTGTGGGGCTCAGCTCCATCCCTCTGGCTGCAGACAGCCCAGTCCCAGCCCCACAGAGACCCCCCCTCAGAGCCCAATCCCACGCCCGTGGGGGCTGCCCAGGTGCCCCCAGCAGCAGACCTGGGGGGTGAGGTGCAGAGTGGGGCTGGGCTTTGCCCTTGCTCCTGGTGCTTCTGGTCAGCACAAGACCCAACCTTGTGCTGTTTGCTCAGAAAGGCCCCCCGTGCTCTGCTCCCTGCCAGGGACGCAGGCGCCCAGACCCCAAACCCAGGGATGCAGAGGGGCACAGACGTGCGGGCTCTGCCTGCTGTCTCAGCAGCGCCGGTGTCAGCGCTGAGGTTGGGCAAGGCTTGGCCAGCACTGCCTGTGCCCGGGTCCCTGCAGCGGCTGCTGCTCCCTCCTGCGGGAGCTGCCCCATCGGCCTCAGCAGAGACGTGTTGGGTGGCTCTGCCCCACCAAGAGCAAAGACAGCGTCTTGCTCAGGGCCTGGGAAAGCAATCCTGTGGAAACGTGCTCCTGAAGCTGAGCGCAGAGGGCTGGGGCAGGCGGGTGAGCTGCAGGGTGCTGTGCGGGTTGCAGAGCCTGGGGAGGTGCTGCAGGTTTGTGGGCTCTGTGGTGCTGCCGAGGGCTGGGGCACGGCTGCTGTCCCCAGGCCCCGCTGGCTCCACGGCCCTGCGGCTGGTGGGTGGAGGGAGCCGGTGCGACGGACGAGTGGAGATCTTGCAGCGCGGGACGTGGGGCCGAGTCCTGGATGACGAGTGGGACGTGCGGGAGGCCAGCGTGGTGTGCCGTCAGCTGAGGTGCAGAGAGGCAGAAAAAGCCTACAACCCCGCGAAGCCTCAGAGAGGGACGGGTCCCGTGGGGCTGCGAGGGGTGCGGTGCGCAGGGCACGAGGCCGAGCTGAGCCTCTGCAACACCTCCCTGCCCGAGAGCGCAGCGGCGGCAGGGATTGCGGAGGACGTGGGCGTCGTGTGCGCGGGTGAGTGGCACTGCACGGGCCCCCCGGGCTCTGGGCTGGGTGGGCAGCAGCCCCTGAGGGCAGCTGGGGTTTCTTCCTGCTGCAGGGAGCCGGCAGGTGCGGCTGGTGAAGGGGCCCGGGCGCTGCGCTGGGAGAGTGGAGATCTACTACCAGGGCAGCTGGGGGACCGTCTGCGACGATGGCTGGGACCTGTCTGATGCCGCCATCGTTTGCCAGCAGCTGGGCTGCGGCGGGGCGGTGGAGGCGGTCGGCTCCGCTCGCTTCGGGGAAGGCTCCGGTCAGATCTGGCTGGATGGCGTGAACTGCTCCGGGGCCGAAGCTGCTCTCTGGGACTGCCCGGCAGGGTCCTGGGGGCAGCACGACTGCGCGCACAAAGAGGACGCAGGAGTCGTCTGCTCAGGTCTGTGCCGGGAGCTGTGGTGGGAGCCCAGCGCCCGGGGAGGCCGGGACGAGGGGAGAGCCGGCAACGGCCCAGGCTGTGCCTGGCTGCCTCGGAGCCCCTGCCCGAGCCTGTCCTGGGGACACCCCTGCACGAAGCCCCTCGGTCCCACGGGGGGTCCCTTGTCAGCTGAGCTGTGCCCAGGGCTTAGCGGGGAGGGCATGGGTGTCTCTCCGTCAGGGACTTCTCTTGGCCCCTGGCAAAAGGGTGACTTGCTGGCCGTGCCCCTGCCTGGCCAGGGCCTGCGGGGGGAAGAGGCTTCTCTGCTCCCACAGCCCCACACCAGCCTGTGCCCCTCTGGGGCCTTTCCTCCCAGATTTCATGGCCCTGAGGCTGGGGAACGGCAGCAACTGCTCCGGGCGCCTGCAGGTTTTCTACAATGGCACATGGGGGAGCGTTTGCTCCAACTCAATGACTCTCCAAACGGTGTCGCTGGCATGCAAGGAGCTGGGCTGCGGGGACGCGGGGACCCTGGAAACACGCCTGCCCTCTGGTAGGGTGTCTGGCCACGCCTGGCTGGATCGCGTGGAGTGTGGGGAGAGAAACAGCTCCTTCTGGCAGTGTCCCTCTGCTCCCTGGGACCCACGGTCGTGCGATGACCTGCGAGAGGAGACCCACATCACCTGCAGTGGTAATTCTGAGCTTCCTGGGCACCAGCATCGCCCCAGCTCCTGCTCCCTGCCGGGCACAGTCAAGCGCAGAGACAGGGCCCACGGGGGCTTTTACTGTACGTGCCAGACCCTGCTGCTTCTGGTGGCACAAATGGCACTTCAGCTCTCAGAGCCCACACTCACAGTGCTAAGGCATGGGGCTGGCAACAGCAGTTTGAGGGGTTTGGGGCTCTTGACAGCTCCCCTCATCTCACCTGGGGAGTGCTCTTGGATGTCAGAAACCCTCAGCATTGCTGCTGCTCTGAGGGAGAACAGAGTGAGTCCTGCAAAGCAAGAGGATTGCCTGTGGCTTAGAGCAGGGTGAGGGGAGTTGATCTGTCCCTCCATCTTGTTCCCATCTACTCTGGAATGACACCATTCTCAGATGGAGGGTGATCACACTCCCGTGTTACCCTGAAAAGTCACCAGACAAGGCTGGGGGCAGACGGATCAACCACAGATCACTCAATATCTCTCCCTTTCTCAAGGTCTCCTCACCCCGCTTCTAGGCACGGACATGCATGGCTCATGTCACCAACCCCACAGCATTTCCTTGGTCGTAGCATCTCTGCGCTTCTCTGTGGGACTTTCAGATAACACAAAGGTGCTATGGGAGAGCTTGGAAGGACACCTCAAGGAGACAGCCAAGTGTCCTAGCAATGGCATCTGATTAACAAAAAGCCAGCTCATTCCCCAGCTCCACAGGCTGCCTTCCCCACAGCCCCACAGGTGAAAGCTGGGGCACTTCATTTCCATGGACACACCTGCATGGGAGCACCCACATGATCAGTGTGTGACTCTGCAGCTGAAACTCCCATCCCCAGAGAGCCTGACAGCAAGAGCAAGATAGCAGGAACAATAGCACAGGTAGGTGGAGAAAAAGGAAAAGTACCCTGGGGTGCTGGCTGAGAGAGGCAAGCAGAGAGGCAGCTGCGCACCCAGGAAAGCATCACCTTTACCCAGCTGGGCCACCTCCCCGACATTGCTGGGCAGCTGCTCTCAGCCCCTGTGCTCTGCAGAGGGAAGTGGACGCGTGGCTGGAGAGCTGCCCCACGGCTCTGCTGGAGCTCTGCCTGCTGAGGAGGTGGTTCATGCCTTGGAGCCCACGGCCCTGAGGGCAGAGGCTTTGCTGGCTGGGACAGGAGGCAAGGGGGCTTGCTCAGAGGAAGGCATCTCTACTGGGAGGGGAGATACACAGCTTTCTGATTCCTCCCTCCCACAAGATTTCTGGGTTTACTTTCTTCCCATTCCCTGGTCACATCCTTGCTGCCTGGAGATTTTCCTCCTAGGGGGTGTTTCCCTGCCCCATGGCTTTTTCCCATCAGCACTCACTGGCCCCATCCCAGCCTCTGTGCACTCACCTTGGCCCTGCAGCAACCTGCCTGTTGGCAGGGCACTGCCTGGGTGCATGTTCTTGTTTGCAGGTGGAAAAGGGCAGGCCAGAACAACCCTGATGAATCCAGCAAAGGTGATGCAGGGGCTGTCCATAGGAAGAGAAGTGGCTGAAGGTGCTTTAGGAGGCTCCTAGCAGACTCACTGATCACTCAAAGTCACAGTTCAGGAGTCTCAGTGACTTGTTCAAACTTGAGAGCTCCTTTTCCATTTCCCCCCTGCCATCACCCAAGAGTAGGAAATTGAAAAGTCATACTTGGGAAATCTCCTTGTCTTTATATGAATCGCTGCCGTGTCCTTCCCCTTGAAGCATCACCCAATGTCCTGGGGTGCTCTGGAGCTGTGAACAGCTCTGACTCTACTAACAGAGAAGGGCTTGTGGGAGATGTCGTGGTGGGAGGCTGTCTTGGGCTTAGAGACCACAATATGATAGAGTTCTCGATTCTGGGCAATGCCAAGAGGAGGGGCAGCAAAACTGTTACCATGGACTTGCGGAGGGCAGACTTTGGCCTGTTCAGGACGCTGGTTGGGAAAGTCCCTTGGGAGGCAGTCCTGAAGGGCAAAGGGGTCCAGGAAGGCTGGGCCTTCTTCAAGAAGGAAGCCTTAAGGGCGCAGGAGCGGGCTGTCCCTGTGTGCCGTAAGACGAACCGGCGGGGAAAACGACCGGCCTGGCTGAATAGGGAGCTTTTGCGGGGACTCAGGGAAAAAGGGAGAGTCTACCGCCTTTGGAAGAAGGGGCGGGCAACTCAGGAGGAGTACAGGGATCTTGTACAGTACAGTACAGGGTCCTGCAGGGAGGGAATTAGAAAAGCAAAAGCCCAGCAAGAACACAATCTGGCCAATGCTGTAAAAGATAATAAAAAATGCTTTTATAAGTACTTCAGCAATAAGAGGAGAGCCAAGGAGGATCTCCATCCCTGTCCCCGTGTGCCATAAGACGAACCGTATTGAAATGAGCCTAAAGTGGATTTGGTGCTGAGTCCCTGAACCTTTGATTCTGACAGGAGACTGCAAAAACTCCTCAAGAAGGTAAAGCCAGAAGCAACTGCTGAAGTTTCTTGAAGTATTAACAGGTCTCACTGAGGGCCATTACCAACACAGCTTTCCCATGGACTCGTTAGAGCAGAAAATTGGAGACAGTGATGGCAGGAAGGCAAAGACAAAGTGCAGGTGAGTGATGCTGAGAAAAGCCTTGATGTGTTTCATCAGGGCAAACACCAAGCCCTGACCCCCAGCCCCTCGCAAGAGAGATCCTGTCCCTCAAGCGTGGCTCCGGGCTCTTCCTGGGGTGGTGGGATGTGGGGTGGGCAATGTCAGCTGAAGGACGGTGGTACAACACCTCCTGGCATCTCTGGGGTGTGCAAGGAGGCAGCAAGGCTCCAGTGTCGTGAGGGCAAGGTGTGTCCTCATAGGCCTCGGTGACAGAGACAAGTGCCATAGCCAAGGGGACTGAGATCTCCGTCCTGCTAAGCTTTTCTGCCTGGCCAGTGTCCTCGGCCATCTCCACCTCAGGCTGTCCTACGCTGCCCCATGCCTCATTGGTTTCCCTGCAGGCTGCAGACACCCATCTCATTTCCCACCTTGCCCTCACCCTGTCATGTCCCTCCCTGTACTGATGTCTCTTCCCTGTCCTGGTTTAGGCTGGGATAGAGTGACTTTTCTTCCTAGGGGCTGGCATAGTGCAGTATTTTGGATTTATGATGAAAATAACATTGATGACACTGATGGTTTAGTTGTTGCTAAGTAGTGCTCACACTCGTCAAGGACTTTTCAGCTTCTCATGCCCTGCCAGCGAGAAGCTGGGAGGGGGCACAGCCAGGAGAGTTGACCCCAACTGGCCAGAGGGCTATTCCATACCATATGACGTCATGCTCAGTATAGAAACTGGGGGGAGTTGGGCAGGAGGCAGCGATCGCTGCGCGGGGACTGGCTGGGCATTGGTCAGTGGGCGGTGAGCAATTGCATCGTGTATCATTTCCTTTGTATATTATTATTAATATTATTATTATTACTACTACTACTATTTTACTTTATTTTCTTTCAATTATTACAGTGTTCTTAACCCACAAGTTTACTCAGTTTTAGTCTTCCGCTTCTCTCCCCCATCCCACCGGGGCAGGGGACGAGGGTCAGCGAGCGGCTGTGTGGTGCTTAGTTGCTGGCTGGGGTGACAGCACGACAGGGAGGGACACAAAATACCCTCTGCCATGGAAATGTGCCCACGTTAGCACCCTCCCAGCCAGGCCCTTCTCCAGGCCAGGGGCTGGATGACGGCTCTGGCTTCCAGTCCACGTCTCATGGGGATCCCTTCTCCCTCCCCCTGGCCTCTCCCTCCTCTGCCTCCCCCAGCGCTGAGGGAAAGGTCCCCCCACGCCCCCTGCTCCCACCCCTCCTGCACCTGCACACAGGCACTGCCCCAGCACAACCCCACACTGAGCCCCGTGGCCAGGCAGCAGGAGGGCAGGGGTTGGGGCTGAGGCGCAGCAGGAGGAGGGGCTGCCAGGGCTGCCATGGGGCCTTCCAGCCCCTGCCCAGGACGGAGGCAGCTGTGGGGCTGTGAGGGGAGTGCTGGGCTCTGCCAGGGCCCAAGGCAGCAAGAAGAGCCCATGGAGACTGGGGTGCTGGCAGAGGCAGCCAAGGGGCAATGCCAGCCCCGTGCTCCCCAGCAAGTGGCTCTGCACCCTGTGCCAGGGCAGTGGGGAGCAGAGCTGCCTCCTAACCAGTGTGGGAGGTGATCCGCGGGATGTGATAGCCCCTGGGGCTGGCTGGGGGGTCCAGGGCACCGCAGCCACCTGTGGGCTCACTTGTGTGGGGCCACAGCCCAGGGCTCAGCCCAACACGGCAGCTCTGTCGTGGCCTGTGTGCTGTGGGACCAGCATGGCCCAGGCAGGGCCTGGGGGAAAGAGCAGCTGGGGAAGCCCGAGGTGAGGAGATGGGCGCTCCCGCTGGGGCGCATCACAGCACCTTGCAGAGAGACAGTTTTGTTGGAAACTTTTGCTGGCAGGGTGGAAACGTCTCTGTCAGCAGGAATATTGCCCAGGGACCATGGGCTCTGGCAGCCCCACAGCCTGACCCCGAGCCCGCTGCCCCCGAGATGTGCCCCTTCCCCACCACCACGTCTTTGTGCTCTGCTCCCCCCCAGTCAGCCTCAGGGAGACACCCCGACAGCGGGGCAGGCAAGCACCAGCTCTGGGCCATACCCCAAAGGCTTTTAATAGGAACAGCTGCGGAGGCACAGCGTGAAACCAGGGGAATCAAAAGAGAGGCGATGGCCGGCTGTTTCTGCTGCCCGTGGGAAGAGGGAGACGGTTCCCTGGTGCTCACGGCTCTCCCAGCTGCAAAGTCCCCTCCTCGCTCCCGGCTGCACCCAGCTGCACGGCAGGGATGGGCTCTCCTGGCGCGGGGCTCAGGGATGGCTGTGCACTCAGCTCTGCTGTCGCAGCCTTTCTGTGCTCAGGGGGATGTGCCAGAGACACCTCTTCAGCATCGTCATAGCCTGTGCTCTCTGGGGACAGGGACCAGGCATCTCCCTCAGCTGCAGGGGCCCCAGCACTTCTCTGCGAGCGCAGGTTTGCCCCTGCAAGCAGCAAGGCAGGCCATTGCACGTTGGCCCCATGGGGTGCCCCTCCTGCTCTCTGCATCACCTGCCTCCCGTCTCCTCCTCCCTCCTGACATGTCCAGCTCCCTCTGCCAGCCCCGGGCCCCCCAGGGAAAACTCCCAGGGCAGGGTCCCCCATCCCAGGATGTTGGGCTCTCCGTACGGCAGCGATTCACCCGGCACCAGGGATGGCATCCCATAAAGCGGCAGCGCCATCTTTCCCTCTCACCTCCAGGGGCATCCCTGGGCCCTGCTCCCTCCTCTGGTGCCCTGGGCATTTCCCAGGCTCCCTGCCCAGGGGCAGGATCCTCCCCAGGGGCAGAAACCTCCCTGGCATCATCATAGCCATCCGCTGGGTCACTTCCAGGCAGGACAGGGACGTCTGAAAGGAGAGGGGAGCTGGTGACACTGAGGAGATACATCTGCAGAACAGAGGACGGGAGGATGCGCAGGGCCGTGGGGCTCAGACCCTGGTGTTGGCAGCACCCCAGGAGACTCCCCAGCTCTGTGGGGACACTCAGTGACACCGCTGTCCCTCACATGGCTGCAGGGAGGAGAGATCCACTCCTTCCCGCACCCTGTTACCTGGTGCTGAGCCCGGACCCTCCTCCTCCTTGCTGTCCGCGGGGTAGGGCTGCAGCTTGGCCAGGGACCCCTCTGAGTAGGAGCCTGGAGAGAGGCGCAGCGGCTGTTATGGGAGTGTGCTCTGCTGAGCCGGCTTGTGGTGAGTGCTGCTGGGGACGGGGGACCCACAGAGGCAGGGCTGTGTGGGGAGGAGGGCTCAGGACTCACCCTGCTCCCCTGGGACCAAGCCTGCCTCAACGGGGCTCCCAGAGCTGCCCCGGGACAGCCCCTTCCCTCAGCCCTGCGGTGCCACCCGGGGATTTATGCAGGGGCAGGCAGAGAGGGGCTGTCCCTGGCTGCGATGGGAAGAACTGCTGGGGAGGAAGCTCCTCTGCTGGGCCCAGGACCCGGCTGCTCTCCCCACACACCCCAGCGCTGCAGGGACCGTAGGCCAGGGGACTGCCGCGGGTCAGCCCTAGGTGGAGGTTTGGGGACAGAGCCCTGCCGATGTGCCCCCATGAGGGACCCACACCCACCTGAGCCGCTGAACCTCGCCTGCTTCTCCCATGCCGGGCCGTAAGCGATCTCCTCATAGACGGCGTCAGGGAAGGGCTCCCACGCTCTCCCCGAGCCTGCGGACAGCGGCAGGGCTGGCCCAGGGACAGGCAGAGAGGGGACAGGATCCCGCTCTGCTCCCCCTGCTTTGGTCCCCGGGGCCAGCAAAAGGCTCTGGCCACAGCACAGCCCCGCTGCGCTGCCTGCTCACCGCCACCCCTTCCTCAGTGAGGGCAATGTCCCCACGGAGGTGATCTGGGGCAGCGACACCCTCACAGCGTCCCCTCAGAGACAGCCCTTGTGCCCCTCTGGCCCCTGGGTCAGCTCCCCGGTGCTGAGCTTGGAGCAGCTCCCGCCTCTCCTCTCCCCCTGGAGCTGCCCCCTCTCTGCCCCAGGGATCCATAGCACGGCCCCTGCCCTGCCGCGGGGAGGTCACGGTTGCACAGAGGAACAGCCTGGGGGCCTGAAACCACAGGGATGGACCCTGCTGCCCCACGTTCCTCCTGGCATCTCCCCTGCCCCACAGACCCCTCCAGAGCTGCCCGGAGCGCTGCCAGTGTCGTGTCCTCGTCTGTGTCCCCTCTGCTCCCACCTCCCCCAGCCCAGCTCGGCCATTTCTCTCCTCGCCCCGTCCCTAACTCCCGCCGTGCCTGGACTCTCTCTACCCCTTGCTGCTGGTGGCCCATGGCCCATGGTCAGGCGGTGGATGAGGCGGCACATGGCAATGAAGGCAGCACACACGCTTATCCCCCCAGCTCTGCCTGTGCCGCTCACTGACACCTGCCAGCACCCCTGGCCTTGCCAGGAGGCATCTTTCCCCGGGACCCACCTGCGCGCCCAGCCCTGGCGCTTCGCACTTGCCCGGCCAGGAGGGCCAGGAGCAGGCAGAGAAGGGCCCCCAGGACGATGCAGATGATGACGGGCAACGACAGTCTCCCGCTGCCAGTCGGACGGTCCCGGCTGGGATCTGCATGGGCAGGAAGAGAGAAAGGGCAGCAGCAGGCCTGGGAGAGGTGGGGGCTGGCACACCCCAGTGCTGCCCCCCACTACAGCAGGGGTAGGGGACCCCAGGAGTGAGGGATGAGGAAGCTCCCAGGCTGCTGGGTAAATGAGAGCCCTCCCCAACGCCCCTCCCCACTGCTGTCCCGGTGCCTCCTCTTGGGAGTTTCACACCCCAGCAAGGAGCCCCCTCCCTGCGGCTGTGGCTCACAGCTGGCCCCGAGAAGAGCCAGCGCTGGCAGGGAGGACAGGTTACCTGCTCGCGGGGTTGGTGCTGCCGTCCTGGGTGCAGCTGCAGAGGGGAGAAAGGGATCTGGGCTGAGAGGGTGGCTGCGAGGGTACCAGGGAGCCGTGCGTGTGTGTGTGCACGCGTGCGTATATCCCTGCCACCCCCCACCCACACTGCCCCTCCTGCGAGGCTGGTCAGGGGGGCTGGGACAGAGCCCAGGGCCCTGCTCTGGCTATCGGGCAGGATGGCGCAGGCAGCCCAGGAGATGCCCCTGGGGGCTGCAGGGCCCTGCAGGCAGGAGCCGGAGGACATCCAGCCGCACAGAGGCTGCTGCCCACTTGGCACCAGGCTCCCATGCTCCACAGGCACAGCCTTGCTCTCAGCAGCTCTGCAGCCATGAGGGGACCCAGTGGGGAAAACGCCTGCCCCGGCTCCCTGCCAATAGCCCAGCGAGGGCTGCCAGCCCCGCCGCTCACCTGAGCACTGCACGGCAGCGTCCTCCTTATGCCGGCAGGCCCCGCTGTCCCCAGGCCGAGCCCAGCAGGCCTGCAGAGATGGCTCAGACCCCCGGCACTCCACCTGCTCCAGCCAGATGGGGCCCGTCCCCTCCCCAAACGCAGCCTCGTCCAGGGCAGACACTGCGGGGCCACAGCCCAGCTGCCTGCACGCCACCTCGGCATCCTGCATGTCCCAGGAGTCGTCGCACACCGTCCCCCAGGAGCCGCGATGCCAGACCTCCACCCTGCCCGAGCACCCGCTCTCGCCTCCCACGGCACGAATCTTCTCCCTGTCTGGAGAAGGCAGAGACCTCCCAGGGCACCGGGCAGCAGGCAGAGCCCTGCCAGGAGAGAGGGGCATGCAGAGGAGCAGCTACCTGTGCAGCTCGTGGAGTTTGGGCACACGGTCCCCACGGCCGGGGCTGTTTCTGGCCGTCTCCCTGCAGAAGGCAATGCTGCCGTGAAGGGGCTGCTGAAGGGGGTCGTGCAGCAGAGAGTGGGGCTGAGCTCTGCTCACGCCTCCCCGTGCCGCCTCGCTCACGGCAGCAGCTGAACCCCGCTCCTTCAGGGGACATGCACGGCACTGTGGGGGACCCTGGCTGCTCAGCCCCAAAGGGACCCTGGCTCACAGAGAAGCAGGAGGGTGTCCGTGGAGGGGACACGCCTCGCAGCCCTGGCTGGTCTCTTCTGAGACCTTGCCTGGAGACACCGCTGCCTCCCCCGGGCGCTGCTGGCAGCTGGCTGGCAACTGCTGGCGAACGAACGTGTGGGGCTCTGAGAGCTGAAGTGCCATTTGTGCCACCAGAAGCAGCAGGGTCTGGCACGTACAGTAAAAGCCCCCGTGGGCCCTGTCTCTGCGCTTGACTGTGCCCGGCAGGGAGCAGGAGCTGGGGCGATGCTGGTGCCCAGGAAGCTCAGAATTACCACTGCAGGTGATGTGGGTCTCCTCTCGCAGGTCATCGCACGACCGTGGGTCCCAGGGAGCAGAGGGACACTGCCAGAAGGAGCTGTTTCTCTCCCCACACTCCACGCGATCCAGCCAGGCGTGGCCAGACACCCTACCAGAGGGCAGGCGTGTTTCCAGGGTCCCCGCGTCCCCGCAGCCCAGCTCCTTGCATGCCAGCGACACCGTTTGGAGAGTCATTGAGTTGGAGCAAACGCTCCCCCATGTGCCATTGTAGAAAACCTGCAGGCGCCCGGAGCAGTTGCTGCCGTTCCCCAGCCTCAGGGCCATGAAATCTGGGAGGAAAGGCCCCAGAGGGGCACAGGCTGGTGTGGGGCTGTGGGAGCAGAGAAGCCTCTTCCCCCCGCAGGCCCTGGCCAGGCAGGGGCACGGCCAGCAAGTCACCCTTTTGCCAGGGGCCGAGAGAAGTCCCTGACGGAGACACACCCATGCCCTCCCCGCTAAGCCCTGGGCACAGCTCAGCTGACAAGGGACCCCCCGTGGGACCGAGGGGCTTCGTGCAGGGGTGTCCCCAGGACAGGCTCGGGCAGGGGCTCCGAGGCAGCCAGGCACAGCCTGGGCCGTTGCCGGCTCTCCCCTCGTCCCGGCCTCCCCGGGCGCTGGGCTCCCACCACAGCTCCCGGCACAGACCTGAGCAGACGACTCCTGCGTCCTCTTTGTGCGCGCAGTCGTGCTGCCCCCAGGACCCTGCCGGGCAGTCCCAGAGAGCAGCTTCGGCCCCGGAGCAGTTCACGCCATCCAGCCAGATCTGACCGGAGCCTTCCCCGAAGCGAGCGGAGCCGACCGCCTCCACCGCCCCGCCGCAGCCCAGCTGCTGGCAAACGATGGCGGCATCAGACAGGTCCCAGCCATCGTCGCAGACGGTCCCCCAGCTGCCCTGGTAGTAGATCTCCACTCTCCCAGCGCAGCGCCCGGGCCCCTTCACCAGCCGCACCTGCCGGCTCCCTGCAGCAGGAAGAAACCCCAGCTGCCCTCAGGGGCTGCTGCCCACCCAGCCCAGAGCCCGGGGGGCCCGTGCAGTGCCACTCACCCGCGCACACGACGCCCACGTCCTCCGCAATCCCTGCCGCCGCTGCGCTCTCGGGCAGGGAGGTGTTGCAGAGGCTCAGCTCGGCCTCGTGCCCTGCGCACCGCACCCCTCGCAGCCCCACGGGACCCGTCCCTCTCTGAGGCTTCGCGGGGTTGTAGGCTTTTTCTGCCTCTCTGCACCTCAGCTGACGGCACACCACGCTGGCCTCCCGCACGTCCCACTCATCATCCAGGACTCGGCCCCACGTCCCGCGCTGCAAGATCTCCACTCGTCCGTCGCACCGGCTCCCTCCACCCACCAGCCGCAGGGCCGTGGAGCCAGCGGGGCCTGGGGACAGCAGCCGTGCCCCAGCCCTCGGCAGCACCACAGAGCCCACAGACCTGCAGCACCTCCCCAGGCTCTGCAACCCGCACAGCACCCTGCAGCTCACCCGCCTGCCCCAGCCCTCTGCGCTCAGCTTCAGGAGCACGTTTCCACAGGATTGCTTTCCCAGGCCCTGAGCAAGACGCTGTCTTTGCTCTTGGTGGGGCAGAGCCACCCAACACGTCTCTGCTGAGGCCGATGGGGCAGCTCCCGCAGGAGGGAGCAGCAGCCGCTGCAGGGACCCGGGCACAGGCAGTGCTGGCCAAGCCTTGCCCAACCTCAGCGCTGACACCGGCGCTGCTGAGACAGCAGGCAGAGCCCGCACGTCTGTGCCCCTCTGCATCCCTGGGTTTGGGGTCTGGGCGCCTGCGTCCCTGGCAGGGAGCAGAGCACGGGGGGCCTTTCTGAGCAAACAGCACAAGGTTGGGTCTTGTGCTGACCAGAAGCACCAGGAGCAAGGGCAAAGCCCAGCCCCACTCTGCACCTCACCCCCCAGGTCTGCTGCTGGGGGCACCTGGGCAGCCCCCACGGGCGTGGGATTGGGCTCTGAGGGGGGGTCTCTGTGGGGCTGGGACTGGGCTGTCTGCAGCCAGAGGGATGGAGCTGAGCCCCACAGCCCTATCCTGGGCCTGTCCTGCAGCAGCAGAGCAGAGGACCCCGCGCCTGGCGCTGGCCGCAGGGCCTGAGCCACTGCCCTGGGGGGCAGAGATGCCTGACCTCGTTCACTCTTCAGCTCTCCCACATCAGAGCCGTCGGTGAGAGCAGGCAAAGCCCTCCAGGTTGCTCCTGGTGCAGGCAGGGTTTCTCAAGGGAGAAATGCAGCTGGTGCTGCCACGGGCTCCCCTGCTTTGGGTGGCCATGGCACCTTTTCCCAGCACTCACCTGAGCAAATGACAGCAGCGTGGTTCTCGGGGGAGCACGGTGAGGCCCCCAGGGCAGTCACTGGGCACTGTCCCAGGTGGGCTTCAGTCCCCTCACAGTGGAATGAGTCTCTCCACACAGGTCCGGTTCCACTCCCAAAATGCCCTCCTCTGGGAATGGACTCAGCAAACCCACAGTCGAGGTGACGACAGAGAACGTGGGCGTCCAAGAGATCCCAGCGGGAGGCACAGAGGGTACCCCAGGTGCCCAGCACCTGCACCTCCACTCTCCCCTCACACGCCGTGCTGCCGTTCACCAGCCGGAACCCTGTGTACTCTGGGGACAGAGAACGATGACAGAGTGCGCACCCAGCACGGCACGGTCCCTGCCCTGCTCCCCTGTCCCCAGCACACCCCCGGATATGTAACACCCCACCCTGAGTCCTTACGTGTGCAGGTGACACCGACAGCATTGGCATGGGTGCAAGGCTGGTCCCTGCGGGATCCCCTGGGGCAGGAGATGAGAAGGGATTCGTTCCCGGCACACTGCAGCTCTCTGTCCCACATGGGACCCACACCTTCTCCAAAGCGAGCTGCCCCAGGCACGGACAGGGCTGTGCCACACTGGAGCTCCCTGCAGACCACCTTGGCAGCTTTGGGACCAAAGTCGGAGTCACAGACAGTCTTCCACTGGTTCCCGTCACGGACCTCCACACGTCCTGAGCAGGGGCTGTCCCCTCCGACCAGCTGGACAAATCCTGGAGCAACCAAAGACCCCTCAAGCTCTCCCAGAGCCCTCTGGCAGTTACGTGCCTACATCCCAGCTGCTCTGCAAGGTGGCCACAGGCAGAGAGACCGCAACCACCCCACCACTGCCAGTGGGTCCCCATGGCACAAACACACCAGGGCCCCCCTGCCGCTCCTCAGGCATCATCACAGCACTTGTGGGTTGGCTGCTGTCCGCAGCCGGTGTCTGTGCCAGCTCCCCACTCTGGCACCTGCCCAGGGAGGGGGTCCTCAGCCAGGGCCAGAGTGCAGTGCCAGGCACGCACATCCCCACCAAGGGCCAGGCAGAGGGCAGGGGAGCGGGCAGAGGAGCAGCCCTGGGCTGACACGAGCTCCCGGTGCAAGCACAGGCACTGAGGACAGTGCAAGTGCTGGCAAAGCCCCTGTGGCACAGGGCAGCCGCGGGCTGGGGCAGGCAGGAAAGGCTGGGCAGCAGCTTGGCCCTGCCTGCCTGGGGCCGTATCCCCATGGGCTGGAACTCATGGGGGGACCCTGGGAGAGGAATGAGGTGCCACGGGCCACCCTGCTCCTCTGCCCAAGGCCAGCGCTCCTCCCCTCTGAACATCCCTTTTGCTGAGGCTGAGGGACTCCTCTCTGCCAGCAGGCACAACCCAAAAGTCCCTTGCCATCTCATGCCCTTCCCCGGGGCTGTGGGTGGCCACGTGAGCAGCTCCCAGTGCCTCTGGCATGGGGAAACCTGGCCCTCGGCAATGCCAGACAGGTCCTGGCTGAATGGGAGGAGAAAGATGGGAACCAGCAGCCATCCCGGGGCAGGGAGAGGGATTAATCTCCCAGCCCCAGGCCCCCACTGAGGGTGGGCTGAGCCACCTTGGGGCCTGGCAGTGGCTGGACACACAGGGTGGGCTCCCCTTGCTCTGTCCTCAGGGACCAGGGACAGCAGCAATGACAGTCCCAGCTCGGCAGTGTCACCAGCCACACCGAGCCCTGCTCTGGTGCCCACTTGTTGCTCCCTGAGGGCACAGCCAGGTCCCTTCCCCTGTCCCGGTCCCAAAGGTGGGGAACAGGCTGGCCCCTTACCTGAACACGTCACTCCAGCATCCTCATCATGATCACAGTCTTCTTCTCCCCATCCAGGGTGTGTACAGTCAGACAGGGCAGACTCATTGCCACGACAATCAACTTCATCCATCCATATGGGGCCAGATCCTGGCCCGAAGTGCCCGTATTTAGGAGCTGTGACAGCAGACCCACAGCCCAGCTGCTTACAAACCACTGCAGCATCCTTCATGTCCCAGTCGTCACCACACACGGTTCCCCACTGGCCCTGGTGTTTCACCTCCACTCGCCCAGCACAGCGCCCGCCGCCATCCTCCAGCCTCAGCTCTGCAGCCCCTTCAAACAGCAACATGGGACCGGTCAGGAGAGTGCCGAGCTCCAGACTGCAGGTCTAAGGGTCACCCCTGCCCAGGCCGAGTCACAGGCACCAGGGTGGGAGCCCCTTCCCCTCCAGGCTGTCCCTGCAGCAGTTTTGGGGTCCCTCCTGTCCCCATGGTCTGTGCAGGGCTAGGGTGCCCAACTCCAGCCCTGCGGGGCTATTCACCACCCCACAGCCCTTGGCACCTCTTCCCACGCGAACAGCCCCTGCCCGTGCCCACCCACACACCGTGCCCCCAGGCCCTGCACAGGGCACCGTCTCCTCCCCAGCCAAGCACACCCTGCACAGCCCCATGCCCCCACGCCCGCAGCTTCCCCGGCACCACCTTCCCTGGCACCACCCAAACCCACACCACCCCCAGGGCTTTCTGTGTCCTCAGGGAACACCGACACAATCCCAAGGATCCCCCCAACCCATGTCCCCTCCTCGCCCCTGGCATCAGCCCAGCCCCTGTGCTTGGCCAGGGCCCCCAGGAAGGAAAATTTTCTGCAGCCTGCGAGTGCAGACAGCCCGCTCCCCTTCTCTCTGGGGGACACAAACTGCCTTCCTGGGGTCGGGGCTCCCCTGCACCCGGGGGCAGGGAGCAGCACACAAACCTTGCGGGGCACCCCGCAGATTGGCTGTGCCCTGGGGATCCCTGAGTGCTGCCGTCACCCCCTGGGCCACTGCTGGCCCCAGGGGCACAGCCCGGGGAACAAGGAGCCCAAAAGGGTACCCCAGGATGGGGGATGTCTCTAAATGCAGCCAGGCACGGGCTGCCTTAAAGACAGAGAGGCACAGGGAAAGGCAGAAGGTCCATGGACGTGAGCACCTTCTGACCCTTGTCCCAGTGTTGCCGGGAAAGCAACCCCAGCCCCAAAGGGATCCTGATACCCCGCCGCTACCCACTGGCCCTGGGCGGTGAGACAAGGGAGCCAGCACTTACCCCTGCACAGCTGCACCCAGAGGAGCAGGCACAGCACCCGAGGGGACAGGAGTCCCTCCATCCCCATCCTGAGCCTGCTGCCCCGCTGGCACAGCCCTGCTGCGCCCCGCTCCCTGCCACGGCTCCGGGCAACTCACGGGGACAACGACGATGGCAGGCTGATATATCTCTGCAGATGCCGACCCAGCTGCAGGAGGAGCCAAGCGAAGCAGCAGCACCTTTTTAGACATGAGCGGCAGCTATCTCCCCTCCGACACAGACCAGTCCTCCAATGAACTTCTCCAGCGCCGTTCATGACCATATATGAGGGACATCTCTGTCCCACTGCGGGCGTCAGGGTCACTGCGGTGGGGGATCGTCACAGGACGAGCTGAGCGTGGAGGGGAAAGGAGTCTGTCACCCCTTGCAGCCTGCTGTGGGGACAGGGAGCACTGAGCATCTCCTGCACTGGGCTCATCCAAGAGCCCAAGGCGTGAGTGTCCCGACGCCCCCGAGACATGGGAAGCACAGGGCTGGGACTGCCGCGCGACCTGTGTCAGGATGGGAAGGGAACAGCCCCTTCCCCTGCCACAGCCCCTGCTGTGCTGGCAGCAGCAGCTGGGAAAAAGCCTTGGCCAGGGGAAGAGCTCCATGCCAGCAGTGCTGGCTCACGCCTCCCTCCCTGGAGAGACCCACGGTGGGTCCCTCGCAGGAGCCGGAGCTGGGACATGGCCCTGCCCTGGCAGCAGACACGCAGCCCCGAGGCTCAGACATGTCCCTGGCTCTCAGCGTGTCACTGCGGTGCCGTTATTCCCCGCGGGTGGATTGGGACCTGGAGCCTGCAGGTGCACAAACCACAGCCCACGTGGCCTCGCAGCGCTCGCCGCGCTCCCCTGGCAGCGCCCGTGCAGGAAGTCTGTGGTCTCCTCCTGGCACCGTGCCCAGGCACATCCCTGCCGTGCCCCCGAGCCACCCCCAGCCCCACTGCTCCAGCCAGGGCTGCAGGGGCTGCTCCTTCGGCCTGGCAGCCACGGGGCCAGGCAGCTCCCGTCCCCCGTCGTGCCCCTCTCATGCACACGGCCGCTCTGCACCCAGCCCCACGGCCACGGGTGCCATCGGTGACGTGACCTCACCCCCTCCTGCTGCCACTGCTCTGTGCTCATGGCTTACACTGTCACACCTCTGCCTGTGGTGCATGGGCTCCTGATGATGATGCTTCTTCCAAAAAGCCACATTTGGGTAGGGGCTCCATATGATCTGCATGACATCAGAAGCACCCACACAAGCCACATGCCTGCTCTTGGCCTAAAAGCTATTCCAGCAGCAGGGAAATCACAGGCTCGTACACAAGCCATGTGCATACTGCTGGCCTATCCGCCACGCAGCTACAGGTGATGTCACAGCATCTCCACCTGCCATGGACCTGTTCCTGGCTTACCAGCTATGCCGGCACTACTGACATCACAAGGACATTCACAAGCCATGTGCCAGCTCCTGGCCCATCATCCGCTCAGGCACCAGCAGCCTCACAAGCACCTACACAATCCATAAGCCTGCTCCTGGCCTATTAGCTCCTCAGGCCTGAGTGACCTCATAAGAACCTGCACAACCCATGGGCCTTCTCCTGGCTTGTGAAGTATTCAGACACCAATGATCTCACAAACCCCTACACAAGCTTTGCGCCTTCACCTGGCCTATCAGCTACTTGGGAACCGGTGACCTCACAACCACCCCCACAAACCATGTTCCTGCTCTTGCCCTGTCAGCTCTTCAGGAAGCAATGACCTCACAAGAACCTACAGAGTCCAGGGGCCTGCTCTGGGCCTATCAGCTACTCTGCCAAGAGTGACCTCACAAGCACATCTCCCCCTGTTTGCCATGTCCTCCTTGTTGAGGTATTCAGTCTCCAGTGACCTCACAAGCTCCTCTACAAGCCTTGCACCTGGTCCGGGCCTATCAGCTACTCTGCCAAGAGTGACCTCACAAGCTCCTACACAAGCCATGAGCCTCCTCTTGGCCTATCAGCTACTCAGGCAGCAGTGACCTCACAAGCACATACCAGCCTAGGTGCTATGTGCTCGTGTGGTGCAGTGACCCCAGACGGCAGCTAAACCCCCACCCAGGCACTCACTGCCTCCCTCCCAGCAGGATGGGGGAGACAACTGGAAGGGCAACAGCGAGAGCAAAACTCATGGGTGACGATAAACACAGTTGAAGAAGTGGAGGGAACAAGAGAAAAGGAAAGAAGGGATGGAGAAGCACTCACTCACCCCAGCAGACCGATGCCCAGCCAGTCTCCGAGCAATGGCTCCTTTGGAGAAACTCCCCTCCCAGCTGTATTTCTTAACAAGATGCCAGATGGCATGGACTATCTCTTTGGTCAGTTCGGGTGGGCTGCCCTGACCTTGTCCCCTCCCAGCCTCTTGCCCACCCCCTGCCTCCTCGCCATGGGGACGCAATGAGACACAGAGAAGGCCTTGACATTACGCCAGCACTGATCAGCAATAGCCACAGCGTCACCGTGTTATCAGCACTGTTTTAGCCACCAGCGCACAGCACAGCACCATACGTGCTGCTGTCAAGAAAATGAACTCCACGCCAGCCAGACCCAGGACAATCTCCACCCCTTATTACAAACCGTTTGCATCCTGCTCAAGGCCAGCAGGATTCAATGCATTTCCATCAACCACCACCCCCTGCTTCCCTGTCCTTTGACATGACATACACACAGGGTACTGGGTTTGGCTGGTGTGGCTCAAGTGGACCTGGACAAGTCCCAGCCCACTCCTGACGTCTCCCCTCACTCAGTCATCTGGAGTTTTTTGCAACATTCAATCAGGTCATCAAGCTAAGGACGAGGCAAAACATGTAGCACCGGCTTGCCCCCCACAATGGTCTTACAGGGAGCTGTGAGATCCCCGCCAGCCATGGGGGAAGGGAGCTCACCTCCACCATTAATGTTCTTAGTGTGACACCTCAAAGTGCAATGTGCAGTTCACGGGCCCATTGGCTGCTTTTTCTCATTCATGTGGTTCTTCTGGGGGATTCCCTTGGGGTCTTTTCCTCTTTGTCCCCATGCACGTGGTCTTCTGAAGCTAGCATTTTGTCCTGGTTTTCCATTTTCACGGAGAGCATGGCCTGTGTCTTGCAGCACTGGTCAAAGCCCAGAGCCTGCCCCAGTAAGCCTGCATGGCCGCCCTGCAGGGCTGGGCTGGGCTGGGCTGGGCTGGGCTGGGGGGGATTCCCAGTCCGGCTCACAGCACTGGGCTCTTCTTTGCAGGTGACAGGATTTGCTGTGGGGGCCCCTTGGAGGCCTCCTAGACGCGGGCCGTAGCCCTTGGGCATGTTCCAGCTTGCCCACGCCCCACCACTTTTCGGGCACCCCTCTGCCCTCCCGAAGTGCCCCCAGCCCCGCCCTGCCAGGGCTTGTTCTGCAGCCTGGTAAAGTGGGGGACCCTGACCTGGCCTTCTCCTTTTGTTTCTATTCACATTTAAACGTTAATTGCTCACTCCACTAGCTCTTATTCCATAAAAGGTTTTATCCATTTCATACCTATGTGTTTATGGCTACATATATTTACTTTCTCTACCTTCATAAATGTTCACATGTGTATATAAATCTATACATGAATACATATATATACATCCACAAGAATCAGAATAGGTGCTGGAATAGGACTGGATTCCTCCTCCTGCTGGGTCAAGGAATGTGGTGTTTAGGTTTCGGTCTGTTAGCAGTATGGTAACGCCAGCAGCTAGGACTGGAAGTGATAGTAGTAGTAGAACGGCAGTAATGAGTACGGACCATACGAATAGTGGAGTTTGGTATTGTGAGAGGGCTGGTGGTTTTATGTTGATGGCAGTTGTGATGAAGTTGATTGCGCCTAGGATGGAGGACACACCTGCTAAGTGGAGAGAGAAAATGGCTAGGTCTACTGAAGCTCCAGCATGGGCTAGGTTACCAGCTAGTGGCGGGGTATACAGTTCACCCTGTGCCTGCCCCTGCCTCTGCTGTGGAGGAGGCTAGTAGGAGTAGGAAGGATGGGGGCAGGAGTCAGAAGCTTATGTTGTTTATACGTGGGAATGCCATATCTGGGGCGCCGATTATAAGCGGGACTATTCAGTTTCCAAAGTCCCTGATTATAATTGGCATTAATATGGAGAAGATTATTACGAAAGCATGGGCGGTGATGATTACATTGTAGATCTGTTCATCTCCTAGGACGGTCCCTGGTTGTCCTAGTTCTGCGCAGATAAGTAAGCTAAGGGCAGTTCCAACTATTCCGGCTCATGCACCAAAAATCAGGTATAGGGTGCCGATATCTTTGTGGTGAGTTGAGAATAATCATCGGTTAATGAAGGTCACAGGTAAGATGGCCGAGTGTCAAGGCGTTAGGCTGTAGTCCTTTTTACAGAGGTTTGATTCCTCTTCTTATCGGCTCTGTGGTGAAATTCATGTTGAGTTGCAAGCTCATCGATGTGTGCTAAGAGCGTGCCAGAGCCTGATAGATGGAGGCCTGTTGGTTTGGGCATCTAGCTGTTAACTAGAATTTTGTGGGACCAAGGCCCACCTGTCTAGACCAAGGCCCTAGCTTAATTAAAGTGTCTGCGTTGCATTCAGGAGAAGCAGGTTAGTGTCCTGCGGGTCTTAGCAGAAACTCAGAGGGTTTAACTCTTGTTTAAGGCTTTGAAGGCCTTTGGTTTTGGCTATGCTAAGTTTCTAAATGATGGTCAAAATTATGGGGGAGATCGGTAGTAGTAGGGCCGATAGGGAGGTGAGGATGGCAATCAGGGTGCTTGTTGATTTGCTGACGTGCCACTGTTTTATGTGGTTTGTGGAGTTTGGTGGGAGTGTGATTGTTGAGTAATACGTGAGGCGGAGGTAAAAGAATAGTCCTAGTAGTGACAGTCTAGTGATGGTAGTGGCTGCTGTTGTTATTTCTTGTTTAGTTAGTTCCCGGGTGATGAGTCATTTGGGCAAGAAGCCTGTTAGTGGTGGAAGGCCTGCTAGGGAGAGTAGGGTTAGTAGTAGGGCTGCGTTTAGCATCGGGGTCTTTGTCCATGTGGTTATGATTGTTGCTAGTTTTAAGGTTTTGGTTGTGTTGAAGGTGAGAAATACGGCGGTGGTTATTAGCGAGTACAGGTAGAAGGTAAGTAGTGTAAGGCTGGGGTTGTAGATGATGATGATGATGGCTATTCAGCCCAAGTGTGAGATGGATGAGAAGGCTAGGATTTTTGGAATTTGGGCTTGGTTTAGTCCTATCCAAACCCCTAGGGCAGCAGAGGCAATAGCTATGCTGGTTAGGAGTGTCGGGCTGAGTGAGTGGGATGTTAGGAAGAGAATGGTGACTGGGGGGAATTTCATTATTGCTGATAGTAGTAGGGCAGTAGTTAGGGATGATCCTTGAAGGACTTGTGGGAATCAGAAGTGGAATGGAACTAGGCCTAGTTTTACTGCAATGGCTGATGTTAGTAGGGGGCAGGATATTGGGTGACTTAGCTGGGTGCTGTCTCACTGTCCTGTGCATCAAGCACTGGTTAGACTTGAGAAAAGGATTAGTGTCGAGGTGGTTGCTTGGACTAGGAAATATTTGATTGCTGCTTCAATAGCCCGTGGGTGGTGGGATTTTGAGATGAGAAGGGTGATGGCGACTGTGTTGCTTTCTAGGCCGGTTCAGTATACATATATATAGTGCAACTATCTCTAAATAAATATGTGTTTAGACGTATTTCCAAACTTATCTATAAATAGATATCTTTTAGATAAATGTCCATATATGTACATGTGAGCCCTTCCTGGCCCAAAGGCGGTGGGCAGCCAATCCCAGGGCTGCCTGAGAAGACGTGGGTATGAAGGGGTGAAGAAATGGCTGCCAGCCAATCCCAGTGCCGGATGAAAAGAGGTGGGCAAGGAGGCTGTGGGAAGTGGCAGCCTCCCTGTGGGCAATGCCAGGGGCTTCCTTTGTGCCGTGGCCCTGGGGACACCGGGACGCGTGGCCAGTCCTGCCAGCCAATCCCAGGGGCTGCCTGAGAGCAGGCGGGTGTGACGGTGTCAGGAAATGGCCGTCAGGCAATCAGAGAGCAGCATGAGGTGTCACCCAATGGCAGCTGACGGCCATGGCATGGCGGCACCCTGTCCCAGCCTGGCGGCCAAACCAAAGTGGCGGCCCCTGTGCAGGCAGGGGCAGGGCCTTCCGCGCCTGATGTCTCGCTGGGCACAGCGGAAGGGGTGGCCGGTGCTGGCAGCCAATCAGAGCAGAGCACGTGGCGGGAGAGGAGAGGGGCTGCCAGGGCAAATGGCGCCGGGGCTGCTGGCAGGGGCCGGGACTTCCCCCGGCAGCCGCTGGGCGCGGCACCTGTCCCGCCAGGGCTGGCGGAGCAGCGGGGCCTGTGCTGCTGGCGTGTCCCAGGGCAGGGATCCCAACAGGCAGCAGGAAGGGCCCTGGGGAGCTACAAACACCCCAGCCAGAGCTGGGCCTGCGCAGCTGCCCGAGCCTCCAGTTTCCTCCGAGCTCCAGGCCCCGGCAGCGACTGTCCCGCAAAACATACGGGCCATGGAAGTGACATGGAACAGCGGCCCTGGCTGAGCCCTCGGGGCAGTTTATCTGCGCTTCTCCTCCTGGGGAGCCTGCAGCTGCCCCAGCACCGCCTGCGGTCACCGTCTGACAGCGGCACAAAAGGAGCCCTCGCTCTGTGTGGGGGCTGTCTACGCATGCGCTGGCATGGTCTCTATTTTCATCTTGCTCGTGACAGCCAGCCACAGCATAGCTTGCTCTCACCTGTGTATGGGGGTGTGGAGGGAGCACGTCTGATCCCCTGAGAGTATTGGGTCAAGGCCCTGTTTGGCTGCCACAAGGGATAATACAATAATGAGGAAAGGAGGAAGCCACAGGCAAGAAGAGACAGGGACACAAACCTGACGGGCAGATGCTGAGGGAGGCAGTGCTGGGAACCAAAGCTGGCCAGTCATGCTGATGGATGGAGGCGTGTGAGAGGGGGAGAGTGTTTATTCCAGCAAGGTTATCTGCTTGGGGACCTTGTGAATTGGGGAGCTAAGAGACAAAAGGGGAAACCAGAAGCAAAGTATGCTGAGACAGAGACTTGACAAAACAAACATGCAGTCTGACAAGAAAGGAACTTTGCCAGTCACACTAGTTGTTGTGCCATCAAGAAACTACAGGTGCCACTTCCCAGAGGACCAACCGGACTTGTCAAGTGACATGATTGTGAATCAGAGGGACCATGGACTGGGAGGGATGCGGGAATCAGGAGAGCTATGCAAAGCCATGAGGGACGTGCAGAGGAAGGGGAAGCGGGGAGGAACAAAGTGGGGTTAGGCAGAAAATGGTATAAAAGAGGCCAGGTGCGTGTAAAACTCGACTTAGTGAGGAAGGGGATGGAGTAGGGTCAGGACCCTGAATTTCAGGTGAGTGAAGTTTGAGTGGTTTAAGGAATTAGTGGATGGGACGCGCTGGGACACTGCCCTCAGGGCTAAAGGAGCTGAAGAGAGCTGGCAGCTCTGTCAGAACATTTTTCTTAGCGTGCAAGAGCTCTTGATTGCCATGTGCAAGACATTGTGCAAGGAAGGCAGGAGGCCCGTATGGCTCAGTAAGGAGCTCCTGGTCCAAGTGCAGCGTCAGAAGGAAATGCAGAGGCAGTGGCAGCAGGGCCCTGTGTCGTGGGAAGAATATAGGGACGCTGCCTGGATGTGTAGGGATGGATTCAGGAAAGCGAAGGAAGGGCTGTGGCTGAATTTGGCAAAAGATGCAAAGAATAATAGAAGGGCTTTTACAGTTGTGTTGGCCAGAAAAGGAAGATTAAAGTAAATGTACCCACCGTGATGAATTCCCCTCACACTATTAAATTCATCTCTAAAAAGATCCAGTTATTAATCCCATGTAGATGTTTTCTCCACGGCGCTTGGCAGGACATTAAAGACAGGCAGCAGAGAGAGACCTTTCCCATTTAGTCTTGGCACAGGTAGACTAAAAGACCCTTTCTTCTTCCATTTCTTAACCCATGTCCTTTTTATGAACATTTGTACCCACATCAGCTCTTGTAGAGTTTTTCCTAAATGCTCCTCGTTTATCCTCATCACGTTTAAAAGCAATTATGAGTAAGTTGCTAACACCAAGGCCACCCAGGGGCATCCCCCAGAAAACGTCCCCCCTGTCAATGCCCCCCGGCCATGGCTGACCCCAAGTACGCTGACCTGCCCGGCATCGCGAGTGTGGGGCTGAAGCGGGGAGCAGGCAGGGCCAGGGTGTCCAGAGGGGGAGCGGGGGGAGCGGGTACGTGGGTGGCTGAGGGGGTTGGAGGGGTGTGGGAGAAGGGAAGGGGATGGGCGTGTCTGCGGGGGAAGTGAGGGCATGAGGGGTGTTTGTGGGGGGAGCTAAGAGGTGACCACAGAAAGAGTAAACGGACAAAAGGGGGGAATTATTCTCCAAGGATATCCCATTTTATGTGCCTTTAAATGAAACACTAAACATGGTGCCTAGACAGGCCTGCTTTGCTCCTCTTCTCTGCCAGCAGGAGAGCTTTCCCGGGGCTGCGATTCTGCTCTCTCAGTGACACTGGAGCTTTGGTGAGCGACCCTGGGCTGTGGGAGCCGGAGCTGGACCACGGGGGCTTCTCCTTCAAGCCCCATTCCCCTGCGCTGTCCCTTGCAGCCCGGACCACAAGCATCCTTCTCCTGAGGGACAAAGCTCCCTTCCCCACTAGCAGCACAAGCTGTAGGAAGCTCCCTGGAAGAACGTTTGCAAGGGACACACACAAGTCGAGCTGCCACACATCCTCTTTGTTTTATTATTCTTCCTAAAGGAGGTCTTGGGCCTGCGGGTGGTCGTTGAGGCTCACCATCTTCCCATGAACCTGTACCCGGTACACACAGGTGTACTCTGGGTTTCCCCAGTTGCTCTGCACCTGGAATTTGATGTAGCGAAAGGTCCTGGGAAGCTCCTTCTGTAAAGAAATGGGGGGAGCCATCATTGCGCTGGTGGGAAGAGCCACAACAGATTGCGGGAGGCCCCCCTGCCTGCGCTCCCCTGCTGAGGACCAAAGGGCAGCCCTGACGGAGGAGGAAGCCAGGGCAAGCAGAGCCCCCTTTGCCAGGGCCAAGGAGGAGCCCTCTGTGCCTAGAAAGCAAAGGCCTGGCCTCAGAGGCTTGCTGAGGGCAGCTGTGGAAAGCGGAGGCACAGTGCTGCCCGGGCTGCCGCGGGACGCGGGGAGAGTCCCGCTGAGGGAGGCAGGCGTCTGCCATCCTCCCTGCCACCGTCTCCCCTGAGGGGGACTGTTTCCCTTCCCGCACCCCTTCCCACTGCTGCTTTCTCTGCGCTACCCGAAGGGAAAGGAAAGCCCTTGCAAAGGTGGGGCAGCTGCCTCGGCCAGCAGAGCAAAGCCCCATTTGCCCTCCTCTTGCCGCCTTCCCCGCAGGGGCATGGAGCGTGGGAGAGCAGAGGCTGGCTGGGGTGACCCTCTGCACTCTTTCCTCCAAGGACTTGCAGACAAGCCTGCCTTCTTCCCGGGCATCCTGCCTACAGCTCTTGCGGTACCTGCACATGGAATGTCTGAGCGATCTCCTTGTGCACGTCGTAGGTGAATGTCCCCAGGAGAGTTTCTGCCGTTGCCTCATCCACTCCCTCAAAGACGAGAGAGAAAGGGAGCCGGTCAGGCCGAAGCAGGGTGTCAGAAAATGGGCACGGCGAGGCCAAGCGCGGGAACCCTTCCCCACCTCCCTTGGCTCCCTTGGTGACTCAGCTTAGGGTGAGTGTGGGTCGGGATGCTTTCAGCATGTGCTCCAGGATCGTTGGCCATGAAGCAGAGAAGAAGCCCCCAAAGGCACAGAACCTGCACGTGCCCCCAGTGGCGCCCCAGGGGATGCGGTGCGCTGCAGCACCCAGCCCCAGACAGAGCTCTGAGAGAAGCCACCACGAGAAGCACGTCTCTGGTACAGCTTTTCCCTGGGGCCGCCCCCCACCCCCAACCCTCCCCGAGAAGTGCAAGGCCAGGACTTACGGAGACAGCAAAGTCTTTGGGGGCACTGCTGACTTCCCCGGAAGGAGAGACTGCCTCGGAGATATGCCAGATGGTGAAAGCCTTTGGCCAGATTTGCTCAGGCAGCCGGATGACCACGTGGCCCCGAGATCCTTGGAAAGCCCAGCAGTTGCCAGGGGCAATACGGGGCTGAAACCAGAAAGCCATGACCATCAGTTGCTACTGGCAGCCAAAGAGCCACCACAGCTGCCTGTTTGGCCAGAAGCAGAGACCTTGCCTTGCCTGTGGGCTGCAATCCTGTTTGTAAATGAGTACAAGTGCATGGGCAGCAGGGCAATATGGAAGTGTTTCTACAAACCCTCTGGGCTCCACCGCCTTTCCCAAGGCAGCTCTGCTTTCTCAGAGCCTGCAGAGAAAGGGCAGGTCTCCCTAGCGTACCTCACCCCATCGTCCTTCAAAGATTCCGCTGCAGCTACAAGGTCCAATGCAGACATGGACCCTGCTTCAGACGTGGTAGACCAGATCATGGCTGGGGGCCCAGAGGAGCACCTCTCGCTGCTGGCATGGCTCAGCAGCCCCCACCACTCCCACCCACTCTGGAAAGGGACCGTCAGAGATGCCGTATGGCAGTGGGACTCCCAAGGACAAAGTTCCTTGGCAAACTGCAGCCAAGGGTGGTGGGCAGGTCACAGCAGCTGGGTTCATCTCGGTCCCCTTCCTGATGGGACGCAGTGCTGCCAGGGATCGCAGGGGTCAGGAATGCAATGCAGGCTGCAGCAAAGTGCTGTGCACTTGGTCTGCCAATGGAAAGCAAGGAGGTGAAGCACACTGAAGCCAGGAGTTCCTTTGTGACACCTGCCTGCAAGATTGTCTCTGGAGGGTTTCCAGAAGAGAAGGCAAATGGAGAAAGCCACCAGGTCTTCTTGCCTTGCTCACCATAACTCTTGGATGTCCTCTCCTCATCAATGGTGGCACCTTACATGACGGTGGAGAGAGATTAGGAGTTGAAGCAGTGCATTAGGATGCATTTCTCAGGCTGGAAAGCAGAGCTTGGCAGAGTTTGGGGGAGTGCCATAGACAACGTGAGGGCAGTGAGACTTCCTGTCTTCCTACCTATGGCTTCCAGAGCCCAGTCAGGCATCTGGAGGTAGTTTTCAAGCACCTTCTTAATTGCCGCCTGTGTCAACTGCAGAATTTCCTGGGGAAAAATTGGGAATGGAGAGATGGCAGTGAACACACACACACACGTGCACAGGCCATTCTGCATGAACCCCGAGCCCTAGCACAGAGCCAAGGAGCGCCTGTGTGTCAGAAAACCCAAGGCAAGACCTGTCGGAAGAGGTGCCGACTCTGAGAGTGCCAAGAGGAAGCAGCAGGAGGGAGCCCGGATAGGTAGCGGGGTCTCTGATCTACCGCCAGCACCCTTACCTCTCTCTTCTCTGCTTGGACACCATGGTCTACGAGGACCTCTCTCACTGCCTGAAGTATGTTCCCCCTCGCAGCAGACACCTGAGCCACCGTCTCCTCGAGCTCCCGCATCTTCTGCTCCAGCCAAGCCTGTGAGTTCCTGCAAGGCAGAGGGAAAGCAGGTCTTGTCCAGCAGCTGCCAAGCCTCTGCAGGCAGGCTCCAAACGCCGTGCAGAGAAGGGTCAGGTGAGCTTGGGTCAAGCCCCGTCCCCCGGCCCCTTTCCTTCCTCTGGTTTACAAATGGCTCCCTTCCAGCACCGTGGGTAGTAGATGGAAAGGCCGGGAGCCCTGGGTGCAAAGCAAGTGAGTGCAGGCAGCATGAAGCCAGCTGAGACGGCTCCACAGCGTGTGTTGCTTGGCAAGCAAGCGCTCTTACCCCAGAGACTGCAGCTCCGCTTCAGGAAGGCTCGACACCTCCTGCAAGATAAAGAGGGTGTGGGATGGACTCCTTAAGTAGCTTGTTTACTGCCAGAATTGACTCTTTGGAGAGACACTCTATTGGAGCAAGCATGAGGAGCACTGCCAGGGCTTCCCAAAGGAGACTCCCCTACGGAGAGGTGGCAGAATTTCCTGCTGCTTTCAGTCACTTTGGAGAGACCCTGACCCAAACCTGGCCTCTTTAACCATCCACGTTCAGCAGAGCATCTTTCGGGTCTCCATCTGACCCCCGCCCCCCCCAGGCTCTCCGATGGGTATGCAGGCAGCAAAGGCACCTTCTGCCAAAGTGCTCCCCACTTCAGCCTGCCACCCTCTGGAAGTCACTCGGGAAGATCCGTCTCCGTGTTAAACCCCAAGCAGGCGCTAAGGAGACTGAAGGATGACCAGAAGTGCTCCTCCCTCGCCTCTGCCTCAGCGGTGATGGGGAGTTTCGAGCAGGCACTGCGTGTTCCCAGGGGAGGCAGGAGGGCAGAGCGACGGCCTTTGCAGGCGTTGGCTTTCCCTCAGCAAGGGACACTTACCTGCAACGCTCCCGTTCCCCACACCGTTGGGTGTCTCCAGCAGTAGACAAGAGCTGTGGGTCACATTGTCAAGAGATGGTTATTTTCCTCAGGAGCTGCTCCCTCTGCCCAGGACTGAGAGGCCCATTTTTGGTGAGGGGTACTCACCCGACAGGACGGGAAGCAGCAGGAGAAGGAGCCTCAGGACACTCCTGCCCTTCTGGTGGGTGTGGCGTTGTCTAAAAGAGCAGGACCACTGCTGTTAGCAAAGCGCAAAATTTGGGACATGTATTTGCCAGGGATCCGCTTAGGAGCTCGCTTGCCACCAGGTTCCTGTGCTCAGCACAGCTGCAAGTCTGAAAGCCCAAGGGCCTTTGGGAAGGTCTGGCCCGTTGCACCCCACCCCTGGGGCACAAAGAGCTCTGGCCTGAGACAGGGGCAGCAGCCTGGCCCTGCTCGGCTCTCCCCGCAGAAGGGGCAGGGCCGTGCCCCCAGAATGGGGTTGCTGGGCTGCCCGGCTGGAGGGCAGTAGTGCAGACAGCCCCCATGCTGTGGGGCTGCCTGCTCCTGCCGGGAAGCCAGGCAGCACACAAGGCTTCTGGCCTGACCACCCTCTGCTTTCTGGGCCCCCTTGCACCCACCTGCCCAAAGTGGCTGGCATCTCCACAAGCCCAGCACACCGACCAGGCACAGGGCAAAGCCTGCTCTCCTCCCGAGACCCAAGCACCTCTTCTCTAGGCATGCGCTAGCTGCTGCCAGTGCTCTGCTTCGCACTGCTGCCCACCTCTGCAGCGCGGGGTTTTATGGAGGGCAGCAGGTTATGACATCACAAGAGCCGCCTGGTGATGCCCGTGATGAGCTGAGAGGGGCTACCAAGAAAGGGTTGCTGTGCTGCCTGGAGGGAGCAACCCTGTGGGTGAGCCTCCGCCCGCAGCTGCAGCTCCCAGAGACAAGGGGCCCAGAAGCACCCGGGAGCACAGAGAGCAGCAGCTCCTTTGGCTCCTGGCATCAAGCAGCGTGGTGTGCAGGTCCCCTCAGGCTGGAGGGCCACCCAATGCAGACTGGCACCTCTGCATACAGCCAGGGCTGCTCAGATGCACGCATTTTCACACGGTGTTAACGGAGATGACGCTGTGCATGGTGGAAATGATCAGCAGCATGGCTGTCTCTCTCTCTCTCTCGAGTGGTGCTGCTGTCCTGGCCTCCCTCCCTGCCTCCCTCCTGCCAGTGCTGGGCCAGCTGCTGTCCCCAGACCAGGAAGAGCTGCTGCAGGCACCCAGGGTGCTCCCCGGAGAGCCCTGTGCCACCTCCTCTGCCTTCCTGGCTGCCCAGGGATGTTCCTGGGCCACAAAGAAGGCCACAAATGTGCCTTAATCCTGACATCACTAATAGTACTGCTGCTTACAATCAACCTACTAGGCCTATTACCATATACATTTACCCCAACCACCCAGCTATCAATGAACATCGCACTAGCCTTCCCACTATGACTAGCCACCCTACTCACAGGCCTATGAAATCAACCCTCAGCCTCCCGAGGACACCTACTACCCAAAAGGAACCCCAACACTACTAATTCCTGCCCTAATCATAATCGAAACCACCAGCCTCCTTATCCGACCACTAGCGCTAGGAGTCCGCCTCACAGCAAACCTTACAGCAGGACATCTCCTTATTCAACTCATCTCCACAGCCACAACCGCCTTACTCCCCATCATCCCAGCCGTGTCAATCCTAACTGCATCAATCCGATTCCTCCTAACAATCCTAGAAGTAGCAGTAGCCATAATCCACACCTACGTCTTTGTTCTCCTACTAAGCCTATACTTACCAGAAAACATCTAATGGCTCACCAAGCACACTCCTACCACATAGTAGACCCAAGCCCCTGGCCCATCTTGGGAGCAGCTGCCGCCATACTTACTATGTCACGTTTAATCATATGATTCCACCACAAGTCATCACAACTCCTGGCCCTAGCTCTGCTCTCCATAGTCCTAGTTGTAATCCAATGATGACAAGACGTTGTACAAGGAAGCACATTCCAAGGCCACCACACCCCTACTGTCCAAAAACGCCTGTGACACGGAATAATCCTCTTCATCATATCCGAAGCGGCCTTCTTCCTGGGTTTCTCCTGGGCATTCTTCCACTCCACAGCTGTCTGGGCACCAAGGGCATGTGCTGCTGCACCCAGCGAGCAGCTGGGTGGGGGCTGATCCAGGGCATAGAATCATAGAACGGGTTGGGTTGGAAGGGATCATCTAGTCCAACCCCCCTGCCATGGACAGGGACATCTTTCATTAGATCAGGTAGCTCAAAGCCCCACCCAACCTGACCTTGAACACTTCCAGTGATGGGGCAGCCACACTTCTCTGGGCGACCAGAGTCTCACAACTCTTACTGGAAAACATTTCTTCCTTACGCCCAAGCTAAACCAACCCTCTTTCACTTTAAAACCATTGCCCCTTGTCCTGTCACTACAAGCCTTGATAAAAAGTCTGCCTCTGTCCTTCTTACAAGTGCCCTTTATATATTGAAAGGCCGCAGGAAGCTCTGCCCAGAGCCTGCACTTCTGCACTCTGAACAACCCCAACTCTCTCAGCCTTTCTTCATAGCAGACGTGTTCCAGCCCTCGGATCATTTTTGCGGCCATCCGCAAGGTGGTGTTGAGCCTGCGGGTGGTCATTGTGGCTCGCCACCTTCTCGTGAACCTGTACTCGGTACATAGCGGTGTACAGTCAGAGCCGTCGTAGGGAGCACAGCAGCCACCTCCCTCCGACCGGTCACCTGGCATTCACTGGTGTCAGTAAAAAAGGATTTGCTCGCATTTTGTTTTTTTCTCGTTCGTGCGCAGGTACTGGAAAGAAGGCAGCAGAAGTACACCCTAGCTAAAACCCCTTGTATTGCTGGCAGTAACGGTGCCTCTTGGCTGGGAACATGAGAAGTACCCCTTTTCACGCTCTTGACCCTTTATATACAGTTTTGAGACTACTCACATACTCATTTTTGCAATGTACATAACCTATATGCTTTGGCCATGACATCCCTTGTTACCATACGCTTTTGAGGATTTGTTCACATCAACCCCTATGCAAGCATGCTTAATGCATATTTATAAGCTGAGTTTGCACTATTTTGTTGCAACTTTGGCACTTTCAGCTGGTTTGGCCTGGTTTCTCCTAACTACAAACCCTCTTATGCAAGTGCGGTCATTGTTGGTCAAGTTCCATTGCGCCTGTGTGAAAACGGGCAACCGTTTACGCAGGACGGTGCACACACCCTCCTGCCTGCAAATCGGGCAAGAACCAGGTCTGAGGCAGAGCCATCGTGGGGCATGCACAGGCAGAAGGGAAAGCAGCAGCCACCTCCCTCCGGCCCGTCAGCTGACATTCACTATTGAAACGGTTGCGCACTTGTCCTACAATCACAGATGTCTGTCTTCTCTTTCTGGTTTTATTTCAAAAGAACGGGGACGTCACTGGGCGGCTCCCAAAGGCAGCCACCAGCTTCGGTGGCAGGGCCCAGTTAAGGATGTCCCTGTTCAGCAGGACCAGGATGAGGACGACGATCTGCAGGAAGGCGAGGAACAGAAGAAATCTCCTGTGGGACAGGAGAGGGGTCAGGCAGAACAGGGGGCAAATGTGTCTCAGCTCTTTCCAACCACCCTCTTCGCACAGCACCGTGGCACCTTGAACCGTGCTGGGCACAACACTCCCCGCTCAGGACTGGGGTGAGGGGCCCGGCTACCTCTCTCGGCTCTACTCTACGTCTCCCCGGTGGGCCCCAAAATCCCCCCCTACGCGCCCCCCAAGCTAGGAAGAAAAGAAATACTGAACCATTTCATCCCAGAGAAGTCCAAAGCTGCCTAGTGCCCTTGGACCACTGGCACGGACATGCCAGTGCCTATGGAAGAGCCCCGGCACCCTGACTGCCCCGGGCCACTCACCTCAGCCAAGAAGTGATGTTATGCCTCCTTGACGCCAGCTGCTCCTCCTAGAGGCCAAGGCACAGCAGGGACATGTGTTGGGGTGTGCGAGGCGGCGAGGTTTGGGGGCTCAGCCCCCCTCCCTCGTTCGCGCTGAGATCAGTGCCCCCATGTCCCCCGGGCACAGTGCAGACCCTTCCCTCCCCAAGGCCCACAGCGGGGTTGTCTGTCCTACCAGCCGCACAGCCACCATCTCCTGCAGCAGCGACTCGCCTGTCTTGTCCGCCTGCGCCGCCTTCCCCCTGCTACGGACACCATGGGGTTCTGGGCTGTGAGAAGAGACCTCGGCCGGCATGGTGGCCCCCTGGGTGGCCAACAGGGAGCCAGGGTGCTGCCCAGGCTCTGCCAGGGCTGGCACCAGGCACCGCAGCATCCCAGCACTGCACAGACCCACCCCCTGCCCCTGTCCCGCCCCAGGCCTGGGGGGCATGGAGGAGAGCCTGGGAGCTGCTCAGAGTGCTGCAGAGCTGCTTGCAGGAGTCCCGAGTGGCACAGAGGGGTTTTGAGCTGCTTAGGAGAAGACAAAGGGCTCTGCAGAGCAGGCTGGAGCAGCGGACAGGAGCCACAAAGATGTCTGCAAGTGGCAGAGCTCTGCCCAAAGCTGCTGAGCATCCCCCACCCCGCTGCCCCAGGTTTCAGTCGGGGCCCCATCACCACTCACAAAGCTGTTGGCTCTCGGAGGCATTCCTGTCTCTCCAGGAGGTGCTGGAGCTTGTTCCTGAGCAGCTGGAGAAGCAAAGGGCCCAGTCAGGAGTCCATGCCATGTCTGCTCTGAGGGGGCTTCCCCCCACAAACCTGTGGAGCCCCCGTCCCTCCAGTCCCCAGTACCTTCTTGACCTCAGCCTGCTCCTGAACAGCTTGTGCCAGCTCTGACCACTGCTCCCCCTGCAAAGCAAGCGGGACACATTGCAGGGAGCCATGGTGGGAAAGGGCATCCCCACTCAGTCCCCAGGGCACTGGGAGGTCAGGCCAGGGCCAGGGCGGCAGGCACACGGGTGTCCTGGGGCCAGCACCATTGCTCAGCGGCTCTGGCCACTCCCCGAGGCACTTCTGGGTGCGGGTCACAGACCTTGATCAGCTCCCGCACTTTTGTGCCTCCCTCTGCCTTTCCCTGACAGAGGTGTGCCTGGGAGAGAAGGGGGAATGGGAACGGCTCCAGGAGGGGCAGGGGGTGGAGGAGGACCCCCATGCTACTGGCCAGGGCGCAACGCCAGACTCCCCAGCGCCTCCCCTCCAGCCAATGCCTGGGTTCCTGTCACACACGGTGTCCCCGTACACCCAAGTGAGGGTCACTCATCGCACCCCCTTCCCCAAAGCCATAGTGCTGTGCCTGCTGTGCCTGCTGTGCCTGCAGACCCATCAGGGTCCCCTCTGCAGCACAGCCACAGCCAAGAGCCTGGGGGATCTCCAGAGGCCCAATCCCTCCATCATGGATGCCATATCCCGGAGTAAATATCCTCCGCAGCCACACCACTGCCCGTGGCTGCTGGGCTGCACGGACCCAGCACTGGCACCCCCCTCCCGGACCCTGTCAGAACGGGCCTCCTTTTCCCCTGTACCTTCAGCACCTCTTCCAGGCTTGCAGCTGCCTCCTCCTTTGCCAGCTGAACGTGCTCCTGTGGGAAAGGAGGGAAGAGAAGCAGCCATCAGGGCACCGGGACGCTCGCATGAGTGCACTCACGGCTCCCTTCGGGCACTGCCTTTGCCCTCTCGTCCCCTCTCCTTGATGCCATCAAACTACAGAGGGGTAGAACCCATTTGTATTTCTGGAGTGACAGGGGGATCCCAACAGCTCACTGTACTGGCGGCTGAAGTGAGCCTAACCGGGAATGAGTGGCAGAAGCACCCCATTGTGACTGGCCCAGACGCTCCGTGCATCCTTGGCATAGATCACCTCAGGAGAGGGTATTTCAGGGACCCAAAGTGTACCGGTGGGCTTTTGGGATAGCTGCCTTGGAGACGGAGGAAATTAAACAGCTGTCCACCTTGCCCGGTCTCTCAGAGGACCCTTCAATTGTGGGGTTGCTGAGGGTTGAAGAACAACAGGTGCCGATTGCTACCACAACAGTGCACAGGCGGCAATATCGCACCAACCGAGACTGCCTGATTCCCATCCATAACCTGATTCATCAACTGGAGAGCCAGGGAGTGATCAGCAAGACTCGCTCACCCTTTAACAGTCCCACATGGCCAGTGAGAAAGTCTAATGGGGAGTGGAGACTAACAGTGGACTATCGTGGCCTGAACGAAGTTACACCGCTGCTGAGTGCTGCCGTGCCACACATGCGAGAACTTCAATAGGAACTGGAGTCAAAGGCAGCCAAGTGGTGTGCCACAATTGACATCGCTAATGCATTTTTCTCCATCCCTTTGGCAGCAGAGTGCAGGCCCAGCTTGCTTTTACCTGGAGGGGTGTTCAGTACAGCTGGAACCGACTGCCCCAGGGGTGGAAGCACAGCCCCACCATTTGCCATGGACTGATCCAGGCGGCACTGGAACAGGGTGAAGCTCCAGAACATCTGCAGTACATTGATGACATCATTGTGTGGGGCAATACAGCAGAAGAAGTTTTTGAGAAAGGAAAGAAAATAGTCCAAATCCTTCTGAAGGCCGGTTTTGCCTTTATGGCAAAGTAAGGTCAAGGGACCTGCACAGGAGATGCAATTTTTAGGAATAAAATGGCAAGATGGATGTTGTCAGCTCCCAATGGATGTGATCAAACAAAATAACAGCTATGTCCCCGCCAACTAGCAAAAGGAAACACAAGCTTTCTTAGGCGTTGTGGGTTTTTGGAGAATGCATATTCCAACTTACAGTCAGATCGTAAGCCCTCTCTACCAAGTGACCCGGAAGAAGAACAATTTCCAATGGGGCCCTGAGCAACAACAAGCCTTTGAACAAATTAAACGGGAGATAGTTCATGCAGTAGCCCTTGGGCCGGTCCGGGCAGGGCAGGATATTAAAAATGTGCTCTACACCGCAGCCGGGGAGAATGGCCCTGCCTGGAGCCTCTGGCAGAAAGCACCAGGGGAGACTCAAGGTCAACCCCGAGGGTTTTGGAGTCGGGGATACAGAGGATCTGAAGCCCGCTGTACTCCAACTGAGAAAGAGATACTGGCAGCATAAGAAGGGGTTCGAGCTGCTTCGGAAGTGGTTGGTGCTGAAGGCCAGCTCCTGCTGGCACCCCGACTGCCGGTGCTGGGCTGGATGTTCAAAGGGAGGGTCCCCTCTACACATCATGCAACTGATGCTGCGTGGAGTAAGTGGGTTGCACTGATCACACAACAGGCTCGAATAGGAAAAACAGCTTTGCCCATGAAGGGGGTAGCACGTCCCTGCATCTGCAGAAGCAAAGGGGCAGCAGCGCCTCGGCTTCCGAGATGCCCAAAGCTGCCCTGAGCCCCAGCAGCCCCTGGCGCCTGCCCGTTTGCCTGGCCCTGAAGCCCTGCGGGGCCTGCCAGCGCTGGGGAGCCCTGGGGACAGAGGCGAAGGACGTGGGGAGAGCGACGGGGCTCTGCCCTTCCTTCTGGCCGCAGGAGGATGCCCTGGGCCATGCCAGGGCAGGGCATCTCTCCTCCTCACCGCCCGGGGGGAAGGCGAGGCCTGAGGAAGGCCCTGGGTGCTGGGCTCAGCACGGGCGCTGGCACCGGGGGCAGAGCCCCGTCTCCGGCCTGCTGCCGGCCTGGCCGACGCCAGCGGCTCCCGGCACACAGCTCCTCCTGCCCAGGGCTGTGGCTGGCAGCAGAGACAGAGCCGCCTTTCGGGAAAGCCTTGCTGATGCAGGGCAAATGCAGGGCAGCTCCCCTCCTGCCCCCTCCCCTCCTGTCCTGCCCCCTCCCCTTCCCCCCCTTTCCCTTGCCCTCCCCTCCCTCCCCGAGCAGGCCCAGCCCCCCTGAGCGGAGCGAGGGAGGGCAGAGCTGTGCACAGCCCTTGCGCTGCTGGGAGAGCAGCTCCAGGTGACATGGCCCTTCTTGAAGGCCGTCTCTCGGCAGGCCCAGGCTCCCGGCTGGCTGAGGAGCCAGCTGCGGTGTTGGGGGGCAGCTCTGGGAGGGGAGGCCCAGGCTGCCCCTGCCCCCCTGGCAACAGCCGCGCCATTGGCCACGGCTGAGCAATCAGCGGAGCTTCCTTGCTGCCGGCGCGGGAGAAGGGTGCATTCGTTGGGTCTCTGCTGCGGGTGCAGGGCCCTCCTAATGCCGCTG
Source organism: Pelecanus crispus (assembly GCF_030463565.1). NCBI lineage: Eukaryota > Metazoa > Chordata > Aves > Pelecaniformes > Pelecanidae > Pelecanus > Pelecanus crispus. The sequence continues at coordinate 2,622,144 of NC_134667.1, read as the reverse complement.
CGTAGGCACCGAGCGTGTGGGTGCCAGGGGTTCTGCAGGCTCGGCACTGACCTTTCTGGTTGCTTTGGATGAGGAAAATCGTGGTACGTACTCCCGAGAACAGAAAGGAAGGCAAAGAACTGATGAAGAGCGAGCTGCCCGTCGAGGTGGCAGTGTCGGTAGCTTCTGGTTTTACATTTTCTCGACTGCGTTCTGGCCAGAAGCCTTGTCTGAAACGATTGAAATGAGCTGAGCCACCGGGTATTTTTCATCCCTGCACAAGTCTGTATTGCCGCGGACTTTAACAGCAACAGCCATGGCCTGTGGGCCTGTCCTGTGGGGAGGTCAAAGCGGGCATTCAGGGAAAAAAAAGGTTGCTTTTCCCAGATGTTTCTGAGGGAGAAGGCAGCAGCTGGCTGTAGGCAGAGGGGACTATAAAGAGATGGGCAGTGTCCCTCAGAACGCAGCACGGTGATGTGGATGCGGCCGCGAGGTGACAGTTCCCATGGCCTTGAGCAGCGCAGCAGGAATTCCCAGGCAGCAAGGCCGGCTGCCAGGGGTGTGAACAGCTCCTCCCGAGCGTGGAGACGGGCAGGGGAGAGGACGGTGCTGTCCTGTTGGGTGTAGCAGGGGACGGTGGGTGGAAGCTGCTCGCAGGACGTGTAATTAGGAGCTGTCATCTTGGTTCTCGGTGGGAAATCACAGGAGGAGGGAGGCTGAGTCATGAAAGGCCGTATTGACTCTGTGTGTGAAGTAGTTGAGCTGATCAGATTTTGAATAAGAGGTGATTTGGGCAATACCTGGCAAAGTCAGCGTCTTGTACGTGTTGCGCAGACTGCGTAACTTGACCACGGGCAAGGACAGGAGCGTGACAGGCGTGCTGGAGGGGCAAGGAATGGGGATGGCAGTGATCACAGACTCATTTCTCAGTTTTCCGTGGGCTGTCTGTATACCCCACGTGACTCATCTTGCATTCGGGAAGAAGTGCCACCCTTTTGTTGAAAAGAAAAAAAAAGGAAAAAGATAGCGCTTAGTGCTCTCCCATGACTAGAATTTCATCCATGTTAATGAGCAGGTAGGTTATCTGTGGCAGAGCTGGGACTTGGGGCGAGATTGCCATGCTTAGTTTTACCATCCTAGAGTATTAAAAGCATTCCCTTGAAACACATTCCCAACATAAGAAGACATGACTTTCTGAAAGAGCCGCTTTTCTAGGAGCTGCATCAGAGCAAAGCCAAATGAGAGAGACTTGCCTGCTGTTGATCACTGAGGCTGATGGCAAGTCACCAGCAGTTTTGGCAAGGACAGAACAAGATTGGTATGTATGTGCCTGTGTGCTGATTGTCTTCAGGTTTTGGAGGTTGTAGGTTTTGGCAGGGCCGATGGTGGTGTTAACGTGATGGTAACAGCAAAACCTCCAGGCATCTGTGTAGGGCATTTTGGATTTTATACGGTTTAGAAGAGTACTTGACCAGTTTAATGCTCTGTTGACGTGCAGGAGCTCTAGTGTCATCAGAAGAACGTGAAGACAGGGAAGATGAGGCAGGCAAAGGGACTGAAAAGCGTTATAACCTCTGACAGCAGAAACGTGTCATTTATAGTTTATATGAACAGGTTTCCTTCAACATACTCTTCTTTTCAAAGATTTACAGAGTACGTTTTGCTCTTCCCATATCAGAACTCCATGATTTTAAGTTAAAGCTCTCCACCGAGATTTAAACTAAAATAGAGCAATGTGTCCTGGACAGAAGAGTAATTCCACAGACTCGGTAGTCTTAGTCTTATACTTTTCAGTTCTCCTTAACCAGCACGTGTGTGATTAAAAAAACCAGAAAAGAAAAAAACTTAAAACTTCCTCTGAAGTTAGGGGTAGGGGAGACACATCAGCTTTTCTGCCTCTTCCGCTCTCCTGCTTTCTCTTCAACTGGTTTGTATCATTATTCCAATCCTTTGCTTTCACTAGAGCCAAGACAAGGTAAGATACTGTTTTTGGTCCGGTCGTGTCCTGTCAGGAGGAGATATCCATGTAGACGTGTTCGGCCACAGAGGCCATGCTGCAAAAGGAGTAATGGGTGGGTGCGTGGTTAGTGGTGGTTCTCCCTTATCCACAGTGCTGTGAGTCAAGTCAGCGAATGGTGCTTTGGAGGGCTTTCAGATGGGTAGTAATTACAGACTAATAGTATGATTATTTACTGCGGTAGTCTGAAAGCATGAGGGAAACAAAGATTTGGCGAGGACAGGGTCCTTTTTATCAGCTGTCACATTTTTTACAGCGCAGCCTTTGTGGGTCACTGCCAAGACGATCATGGAGGCGGTGGCTGAGATTCTGTACTGGAAATTCTTTTGTTCTGGACTTGAAGCCCAAATCGCCCTCCAAAAGTCTTTGACTACTTAATCTGGAGGGATACGGTTTCTTTTCTTAGAAGTGAAGCCAGCTGTGGGACCTGTGGCTGAGCTGGGGGACAGGGAGAAGCCCCGGACCGGCCTCGGGACCTGCGGCAAACCTGCCTTCCAATGAGCTCTCCCAGCAGAACATTGCCCAGGAGCCACTTTGAGTGTTGCTGTTCTCCTTCAGGAAACATGGAACGCAGCAAGCACACCCAGAGCTGTGCCTGTGCCAGGAGAAGACTTCACGCACTGCTGATGGTGACAGTTCCCACCAGCTGTCCAGCTCTGGAAAGGCAGGTACGTTGCCACAGAGGGGGCACTGCCTGGTTGCCGCTTGTCTTGCAGGAACAGGATTTTCCCAGAAACAGCAGAAGGGAGGCAGGACAAGAGGAGCCACGAGGTCAAAAAGCGCATCAGACAGCTGGCGCAGTCACAATGAGAGCAGAGGGAGAAGGAGGTGCAGGTGACCTGGCTGGGACAATGCTTCCGAGGTAACATCTGCCACACAGTCACAAAGACAGGCAGAGGCATTGGGAGGTCATGGAGAGGGTGAGAAAGGTGGCTGGGGGAGAGGAGAGCACGGGGAGATGGGAGACAGAGGAGGAGATGGAGGTGAAAACGCCGGGCTGTTGGCAGCGAGGACGCTCCTGCTGTGCAGGTACTTGTGAGGTCACTGGTGGCTGAGCAGGTGTTAGGGCAGGAGCAGCCCCCTGGCTTGTGCAGATGTTTTTGAGGTCATAGGCACCAGAGTAGGTGGTAGGTGAGGAACAGGCCCCTGAGTTGTGCTGGTGCTTGTGATGTCATAGGTGGATGAGTCGATGATAGGGTGGGAGGCACCTGGCTTGTTCATGTGCTTGTGGTGTCACGTGTGCCTGAAGAGGTGATAGGGCAGGAGCGGGCCCTTGGCTTGTGAAGCTGCTTGTGATGTCACTTGTGGCTCTGTAGGTGTTTGGGCAGGAGCATGCACCTGGTTTGTGCAGGTGCTCGTGATGTCGCATGATGCCAAGGAGGTGATAGAGCAGGAGCAGGAACCTTGCGTGTGCAGCTGCTTATGGCGTCACAGGTGCCTGAGTAGTTGAGAGAGCAGGAGCAGGAACCTGGCTTGTGCAGGTGCTTGTGATGTCACTGATGACTGATTAGATGGGAGGGCAGAAGCAGACCCCTGGCTTGCAAAGCGGCTTTTGAGGTCACTGTTGTCTGAGTATCTGCTTGGGAATGAAAGGACACCTGGCTTGTGGAGGAGCTTGTGTTGTCATTTGTCCCTGCAGATGTGATAGGGCAGGAGGAGGCACCTGGCTAGGGCAGACGCTTGTGATGTCAATGGCGGGTGTCGTTATTAGGTCAGGAGTAAGCTCCTGGCTCTTGCAGACCCTTGTGAGGTCATAGGTGGTTGAGGAGGTGAAATGGTAGAAGGGGGCACTTGGCTTGTTCATGTGCTTGCGATGTCACATGTGCCTGAGTAGGTGACAAAGCTGGAGCAGGAAGCTTCTCTGCGCAGCTGCTCATGGTGTCAGGAGTGCCTGAGTAGATGGTGTGGCAGGAGCAAGCTCCTGGGCTGTGCAGGTGCTTGTGATGTCACAGGGGGCTGAGGAGTGATAGGGCAGGAGCAGGAGCTGGCTCGTGCAGGTGCTTGTGATGTCACAGGGGGCTGAGGAGTGATAGGGCAGGAGCAGGAGCTGGCTCGTGCAGGTGCTTGTGATGTCACAGGGGGCTGAGGAGTGATAGGGCAGGAGCAGGAGCTGGCTCGTGCAGGTGCTTGTGATGTCACAGGGGGCTCTGTAGCTCTTAGGGCAGGAGCAGGCACCTGGCTTCTGCAGCTTCTTGTGATGTCACAGGTGCCTGAGGAGGTGATAGGGCAGGAGCAGGCACCTGGCTTGTTGTTTCAGGAATGACGCAGCCGCCACCTAGACCATGGTAGGAATTACGTGGGTGCCACCTCAGCAGGGCTCGGCCCTAGGTTCCTGCTCGCAGAAGACGAGTCGCCAGCCCGCTGAGTAAATACGTGGTTCATTTATCCGACATGCAGAGCAGCTCGAGCTGGGTGCCTCCAGGCAAGGAGCCCCTGCTGCAGATGGCAGACCCCAGTTATACCCTTACAGACAGCTTTCCCAGAATGTACCACCCATCACCCGAACCCAAGTCCCATTACTTAATTCTGGTCGGTAGTCTCTTGATTTCCTATTGCTTTTCTTGGTCGCTGGGCTGGCCGCCTTCTGAAGCTACCTCATTCTCTAGGAATTGTTTCCTTGCTCCTTTTCTTCTTCATTCTGCTTGCATCTGCCAGTCTCAGCTAGTTCTGTGGTTGCCACATTTCTCCCCTGCCGTCAGCTCTCGGTATCCTCCTACTCCACAGTGCCTTTAATCTCTCTCTGCCTCGCTCCTCTCCCTTTGGTGCCTGCAGGCAGTGCCCTCAGCCCTGCTGCGCTTTGCAGAGGAGCTGCCCCTGGGCAGAGCTGTCTCTGCAGCGCTGCCCGCTTCCAGGAGCTCCCAGGAGCCCAGCCCAGCTCAGCAGCAGAGGACCAGCCCAAGGCGTGGCTTTTCCTTCCCCCTTCAGGTGTCCCTGGGGCTCCAGGGGAACCTGCTGTGAAAGAGGCTGAAGGAACCACTGATGTTCCCTTCCTCAGCCAGGGAGAGAGATTTCATTCCAGCAGCGGCATTTCTCATATCAGGAAAAAGACTGGGCATGAGAATTGCCTTTCCTTGTCCCACCGTTAGGCAGGTGTTGTGGTTTAGCCCCAGTCGGCAGCCAAGCACCACACAGCCGCTGGCTCAGCCTCCCCCTCGGTGGGCTGGGGAAGAGAATTGGAAGGACAAAAGTGAGGAAATTCCTGGGTTGAGATAAGAACAGTTTAATAACTGAAATAAAATTAAAAGTAGTAGAAACAATAAAAATAAGAGTAATAGTAATAATAATAATAATAAAAAATACGAAGCAAGTGATGCATAATGCAGTTGCTCACCACCAACCAACCAATACCCAGCCAGTCCCCGAACAGCGATTGCTGCCCCATGGCCAACTCCCCCCAGTTTCTATACTGAGCATGATGTCACATGGTATGGAATGTCCCTCTGGCCACTTTGGGTCAGCTGTCCTGGCTGTGCCCCCTCCCAGCTTCTTGTGCCCCTGGCAGACATGGGAAGCTGAAAAGCCCTTGACCAGTGTGAGCACTGCTCAGCAACAACTAAAGCATCAGTGTGTTACCAGCATTGTTCTCATCCTAAATCCAAAACACAACTCTATGCCAGCTCCGTGGAAGAAAATTCACTCTGTCCCAGGCAAAAGCAGGACACTCCCCTAAAGCAGGCACTGCTGGGAGCTGAGCCAGGCTCCCTCTCCCTGGGCTGGTGCTTTCACCTGCCCCAGCTCCCATGGGCAGAGAAAGCTTTCCCACAGGAGCCATGTGGGGAGAAGGATTTGACACTTGGGCAGGAAGACGGAGCCCTAAGTGCCCTCCCTGCTGCCGCTGGTGGGTCTCCACAGCCTCCAGCTCTTGCCCGATGGGCTCCTCTGCTGCGGGCTGGAAGGTGCGCTGGGTGTCCATGGCTCCCTGCGGGGAGCATCCACAGCTCAGTATCACTGCCAAGAGCAGGATGTGGCCCTAGAGCAGAAGAGGGGAGGAGGCAGCTGTCACCAAGAGCCTCTGCCATGCCAGCGTTGGCCCATTCCCTGCTGGGAGCTCCTCCAGCCCTGGGGTGAACCTGGGGGGGTCTCGGGGGAGCCCAGGCTCACACACTCGTCTTCTCTAGTGCATAGAGCTTTCCTGCAGGCAGCCCCTGGCCCCAGAGCCAGCCCCTCCCTCCCCAGCTCTGTGCCCACCACTCTCTGTGGAGATGCAGGGCTGGAGCCTGCCCCGGTGGGAGTTTCCTGGGGGATGGAGGCTGTGTTTGCAGTGCCCATGTGTGTCACCCATCTCCTTGGGGGTCTTGCCTTGGGAACACTGCTCTCCCATGGGCTTTCCACAGCCATGCTCTGCCCAGCATGGGGCAGCAGTGCAGAAGGTTGGGGTCTCACCATCAGGCCCCTTGGGTAGGTGCTTGGGAGCTGCAGGAGCAGGCACAGATCTGGGGCACAGTGATGATCCTGCTTGGCTCCAGAGAACGGAGCCAGCCTGCAGGGCCAGAGTGTTCAGGCCCCAAAATGCCATGCAATGGGCAATTCCGGCTCAGGTGTGCTGCACCCTCACACACCCCCAGGGCCTGTGGCTCATCTCCCTGAGGAGGAGGAGGAGGAGGAGGAGGATGAGTAGGCAAAGCTCTGCCAGGTGCCAGAGCAAGAGAGAACTATTACAGGTGGGGAGGGCAGAGCTGGTGGGCAGGTGGCATGGGACAGACGCTGGGCTCTTCTCCCTGGTCCCTTCCCAGGCGGTTTGGGATCTCCAGCTGGAGCCAGGACAATCTGAGACCCTTAGCCCTGGACAGCCTCGAGGGCAGTGTGGCTCTGGTCCCAAAGGGCACCTGGGCTGCAGCAGCAGCCTCACACCACATCTCTGAGTGCAGCCAGGGAGGATTCCTAGTGCGCTGCTGCTGCCTGTGCCCTCCCTGAGCTCTCCCCGCAGGCACTCTGCTGCCAAGCATTGTCCCTGGGCGGTGGGTGGGGTGGGTCTGTGGTGCAGGGCAGTGACCTGAGCTGCGGTCCAGCACAGCTGCCTGCCCCTCTTCTGAGAGGGGGCTCAAAAGAGGCACAGCCCTCCTCACCCCACAGACGGGCTGCGGAGGGAGGGAAAAAGCACCCTTGGAGATGCCAGGGGTTGAACCCGGGACCTCCCACACGCAAAGCAGGCGCTCTGCCACTGAGCTACATCCCCTTGACACCTGCCTGCAGCAGAGACGCTCTCCTCCCGTGACATGTCTGTGACAAGCACAGCCCTCTTGTCCCCTGGGTGCCCAGGCACCCTCTGCAGAAAACAGCCCTTGCACCCTCCCAAGATGGGGGAAGTCAGCAGTAGCTCTCCACTGGGGCCTGGCCCTGGCACGGGGCTGCACTGCAGAGCACGGCCCCTTCAACGTCCCTGCAGGGCAATGGGCAGGAGGAGGCTCTTGCTGCAGGCACTGCTCCCATGCCCTGACCCACTCAGGGCTCGATGGAGAGGAGAAAACCCCTGAGCCTCCTCTGCCCCGCAGGGCTACAGCCCTCTGTGCCACACGCGTCGCCAGCTGCACAGCAGGAGCAGAGCAAGAGGGTGAGGGAAATGGCCTCGCTGGGCTGAGGTGCCCCCAGGCTCTGACGGCACCCCAGGGTGTGCGGTGGGGGGACATGGGGGCAGAAATCTCACACGCCCTCGTCCTGGTACCGGGCCTCCCCCTGCACCCCTCTTCCCGCCAGCATCCCTGGAGGTGAGGTGAAGGGCAGGCTTCCATCTCCATGGGGCTGATGCCCAGAGAGGAGCACACACGTGTTCCATCAATCATTGCAGCAGCGGGGCAAAGGGGGCCAGGAAACTCTGCTCGGGCCAGCGTGTGACTAAACAGCACTGACGCCCGTGCACTGCAGTGGCTGATCCTCAGCACGGCTTTGTCAGCTGTCCTGGGCACATGAGAGGTCTGGCTGCGACAGAGCTCCGCAAGGAGGATGCTGGCACTCAGGCCTCAGCTGCAGGGAGTGCCTCTCCCTGGGACTGGGGGGACGGTGGCCTCTGCTCGGGGAGCTGAGGGCCAGGGGAGGGAGGTGCGTGAGGCACAAGCACGAAGCCTGCCCCTGCCCGGGCAGCACACTGCTTCCCCCCGCCTGCATCCCCCTGCCCTGCTCTGCAGGCTGGAAACCTGGGACTGGGGCAGGGCAGGGCAGGGCAGGGCAGGGCAGGGCAGGGCAGGGCAGGGCAGGGCAGGGCAGGGAAGGGAAGGGAAGGGAAGGGAAGGGAAGGGAAGGGAAGGGAAGGGAAGGGAAGGGAAGGGAAGGGAAGGGAAGGGAAGGGAAGGGAAGGGAAGGGAAGGGAAGGGAAGGGAAGGGAAGGGAAGGGAAGGGAAGGGAAGGGAAGGGAAGGGAAGGGAAGGGAAGGGAAGGGAAGGGAAGGGAAGGGAAGGGAAGGGACAGACCAGTTGCTGGCTCTGGGTCAGAGGCACAGCGTCTCCACAGGCTGAGCAAGCTGCAAGGCTGGGGACAGGAGACACTCGTCACCACCCACGTGTTGTGCCACCTTTGTGCTCGCTCTCGCTGTTCGATCGCTTCTCAGAGGCAGGGGAACAGGCGGCTGCTGGTGGCCAGAGGGCAGGAGGAGCTGGCACAGACCCATGGCCCCCACGGGCAGAGCTGCCCCCAGGATGGGTTGTGTGGCCCCGGTGCCCTTGCCCTGAGATGCCAGTGGGAACCAGGAGCTGCATGGTGCAGGGAGCCCTGCAGGCTCTGCCGCTCTCTCACTGCCGTCTCCTTTCAGCTGCTGGCCCGCATTAACATGGATGCAGAGGAGTTTGCTGACATGTGCAAAGTCTGCAGGTTTCTGAGGCGTCCAAGCGTGGTGATGCTCTCAGTGATGCTCAGAGGCCTCGTCACCTTGTCGAAGGAACCCGAGACAGTGAGCAGGGCGCAGTAATGTGACTCAGGGGTCAGGGTGGTCTTTCACTGCTTCACAAAAAGGAAACCGTGCTTTTCATGCAGGCAAGAACAATGCAGGTCCTGCTGCCAGGCATCATGGAGAGCCTGCAGGATGCCAATGCTGACGTTAAGAGGAAGGTCCTGTCTGTCTGCAGGAATGTGTTGGGTGTTATGAAGAGGCATGAGGCCAGCCCCATTGCCCCGAAACTCTCTGAGGAGCTCCTGCAGCTCTTTGACGATGTAAGGCTGCTGTGGGAGCCTGAGCCGCAGCGCTGGGCACTCCGCAAGGCCAGCTGCTGTTGGGCGCAGCGCTGCGGGCAGCACTCGGGCAGGGCTGCTCCCTTCCTCACGCCTCTTGTGTGGCCTTTCAGGGGCCCAGGGCCGTTCAGCTGTGGCTGCACATGTGGCCCACAGCTCCTGTGTTCAGGAGCCGGCCCTGGAGCATGTCCCTTCCCACCGGCCACACTAATGCCCCTGCGCACCACGGGCAGCAGGGAGCGGCTGTTGCTGAAGTCCTCCCGTCCTCCTCCCTACCACAAGTCCAGCCAGGTGCAGCAGCTCTGCATCAGCCTCAGAGAAATGATGAGTATGGTGGTGAGGGACAGCAGGAGACAGAGAAAGAAGAATGTGTGGAAGAGCCCGATCCCACTCTTCTTCCGTATGAATGACCAGATGGAGAGCGTGGCCAAGGTACAGATTTCAAACCCTACCAGTGGTGTGGGGAAGGGTGTGCTGACACCATGGGAGGAGCTTGGGCATCAGGGGTGAGGGCTGTTGGCAGCCGGACTGTTGGAATGTGTGTCACCTCGGGGTCCCAGTGCCTGAGTCGCTGGGGACAGGGCAGAGCTTCCCTCCTTCCCTGCACTGGGCCCACCGCTGCCTTCCTCCTCCCCGCCGACCCTTTCAGCTCTCCTCCAGCGCAGTCCGTAGGAAAGGTCCCTGCAGAGCCAGTGCAAGCAGGGCCAGAGAAGCTGGCACGGACATTTCCCAGAGCTGCCCTGCCTGGTCCAGCAGCACTCAGCAGCAGCCCGTGGCCACCAAACACACCAGTCCCTACAGGCTCCCCAGCTGTCCCTGCAGGCGTGGGAGGCCAGGGCTTTGAGCCCCAGTCCCTGTCCCCCCGGACTGTGCCCAAGAGACCTCCCGCTGTCTGGGCCAGGGCATGTCCCAGTGCCCAGAGAGCAGGATAGCCCCAGGAACAAAGCGCTGCTGCGCCAGGTCCCCCTGCGTTGGGCCAGTGAACTTGGTCTGCACAGAGGGGTGCAGCAGTTGCAAGGGGTGGAGAGGCAGCTTGTCCCCCAGCCTGGGGCAGGGAGAGCGGTGGGAGGGGAGATGCAGCCAGAGGGGGACCGGCCCTGCGTGCTGGGACCAAAGCTCTGCCTGCCCGGAGCCTGGGCGTGAAGCAGCTGGGGCAGCCGCAGCTGGGGAGCCAAGCGTCTTGCTGGGGGATTCCCATGGGGAGGTGCTGCTGGTGCCGTCCTGCTCCGGTGTCTCTGGGAGCCCAGCCCTCGCTGCCTACAGCCGTGGGCCTACACCTGCTTTGCCCTTCAGTCTGCCCCCATCCCTGGCAGCAGCTCAGCAGCGCTTGAGGATCCCTGTTCTGCTGGCCGGCAGCATGAGATATGTGAGGTGGTGGCTGCCCTGTGTCCCTGCCCTGGGCACTGAACCCAGTTCAGACTCTGTGCCCCGCTGCCTCTTCTCCTAAGGGGCTGGGAAGAGCTCGGAGCTGGCCAAGAGCAGGAGGATGCCAGGTCTCCTTGCCTGGGCTGTGGTGCCATCTCCCAGCCTCTGCTTTTCTGCAGGCCTCTAGGGACACTCTCCTCGCCTGCGCAGAGCTCCTGCAGTGGAGGAAGCTCAGCTACCTGGCCGAGACAGGTCAGACACACCTGACTGGAGAGGGCTTGGTGAGGACAAGCCCCAAACCCCAGGGCCGGGCTGGACAGGGGCTGCCCTAGGTGCCCATGGGGAGGGCTGTGCCTCGCCTGCCCTGCTCCAGCCTGGAGCCACATCCTCCTTCCCTGCCTTCAAGCACAGACCCCCAAGGGCTCTTCTCCAGGCCCCTCTCCCCTCCCTGCCCCCAGGGTGCTGAAGGAGACCCTGGCCCATGCGCGCCCTGGCAGTGGGACAGAGGGGTCTCAGCACCCCCAGACCCCCTCTGCCTGTGTCTCTCTGAACCTCAGCCCCACAGGGCTCCTGGCTGGGAGGTGGGAATCGCTGGGAGGGAAGGGGAGCACTGGTAGGAGGGCCTGGTCTGGATGGCTGGGGAGGGCCCACCCTATGGGCTGCTATGAAGAAAATTAACTCCATCCCAGCCAAAACCAGTGCAGTCAAGCCCATCCTACTCCTGCCACGCAAGCGACACGCAGCAGAGAGGAGTGTTTGGGCACACTGGAGGGGCTGTTGCATCCCACAGGCCTTCGATCCCATCTCTTGTAACTGCCCAACTGCAGCCAACCCCCAAACCCCACCTGCCCGCATGGGATCCCAGTAGCACAGGCGTGTTGGTGCAGGGGGCAGGCGGGGCTTTTGGAAAAGGACTGGTGAGAAAGGGGATGACTGTTGCCCAGGACAAGAGGGGAAATGTCTCTCCTCTCTCCCCAGCTGTGCCGTCTCCCTGCTGGTGTCATAATGCACCTTCAAATGATGCGGGCTGATGTCACAGGGGGATGCCCCACATCACAGGGAGGTCTCTGCAGCGCCGCAGAGGTGCCGACACTTCCCGGCAAGGCCTGGGTGCTGCTGGGCACTGCTCAGGGGCTCCCCAGTGCTGCCCTTTGGAGCTGCTCCACAGCCAGGAGTGGGGTTTGGAGGAAGCGGGGCTGTGCTGGGGGACCCTCGCTGACAGGCAGGACCCTCGCTGACAGGCAGGACCCTCGCTGACAGGCAGGGCCCTTGCTGACAGGGAAAGTAGGGGCACGTCGGAGAGGAGTTTTTGGCAAGGAGCTGCAAAGAGCATCCCTTTCCCTGAGCTGAGGGGCCATCAGCAAGTGCGATGGAGGGCTGCTGCACCGTGGCCGTCAGCTTGGAGCTGAGCAGCTTGTTCCCCACGCTCCTGTATCTCTCCACCAAGGGTAAGGGTTCTGGGAGCTCCTTCCCAAGGGGAGGCACCGGGGCTGTCCACTGTCAAAAGCTGCCACTGCTGGGCTGTGGGGGTGGCTGGAGGGGGCTGGGGGCTGCTGCGAGAGCCCTGCCTGAGGGTCCCACCGGGCTCGGGGAACAATGTGGCAAGCAGGACTCCCGGCTGCCCTGAGTCCCAAGGCTCCCATGGGAATGGCTCGGTGCCCTTGCGAGGGGGCCCATCCAGGGCCAGCTTTCCCTGGGAGCGGGTACCACTTGGGGTTCTGGCTCTGGGATGAAAAGGGGTCCTGCATCGTGGGGCTGGGGTGTCCTTCAGCTCCCACGGGGCTCTCACCAGCCAGTTGGAAATGCCTCTGATGTAAATCAGTCCTTTACCTTCAAGCAGTCTGCTTTGGGACAACCTCTGTTCCTTCCCAGGGGATCCTCTTGTGCCACCAGGCTGGCAGACCGTGTCCTGGGCACTGGGGTGCCATCCCTTTCTGGGCCTTAGATGGCCACTGCCCTGGTCCTGAGCCCTTCCCACATCCCCATTTCTGCTCCAGCCCTGTCCCGGGAGCAGAGGAAGGCTGGCAGTCTGACATTGGAGCACAGCCCAGCTCCGCAGCCATGGCAGTGTTTGTCTGGGCTGTTTGTGGACACCCGCCTCTGTCACCCCCTGGGCGAGGAGCTGGCCGAGAGGCTGTGAGCCGGCTGGCCTGCAGCCTGACACCTCTTTCCCTTGCTTTCCAGAGGTTGTGGCTGTCTGGGATGCTGTGTCTGCGTATATCCTGGGACAGCTGAAGCTGGACAAGGTGGGCTGGCGTCTTGGTCCTCCTTTGCCCTGGAGAGCCTGGGCCCCGGGGAGCCATCCCTCCTTGAGCATCGTGGCAGCACACCGAGACAATCCCGTGTGCCCAGAGCTGCTTCTTGGTCAACCAAGAGAGAAACCAAGGCCAGATCGAGTCTGAGAAAGCACTTGGCGCACAATAGGGCTTCACTCTTCCCTGTGCTCAGAGTGGAGAGACCAAGCAGAGAGGCAGGGGATTATGCTGGGTCCATGCCAAGGATAATCCCTGGGAATCAGTGCCTGTGCTGGAAATGCCTGGGCTCTTCTCCAGCCAAGGGACGTTAGCATGTGTTTTGAGGAGGGGAAGAAAACCAATGGAGAACATGGGCCTTGGCCACAGCTTTTACTTTTGCCATCTCTACAGTACTCACTCATCAGCCTTTTTGTCTTCTTCCTGGGCAGGGTGTCCTGCTTGCAGGACTCGGGACCTTCGCTATGGTCCAAGAGCAATGCCAGGGCGACAAAGAGGTGTATGTGGTTCGCAGACCCGTCTTCCAGCTGGATATTGATGTGCCATGCCTGCAGGAGCTGACGTTCCCCACAGTGGTTATCCCTGGTGAGGAGGCAGCGGCCACCCTCCACTCTCGGCCTCCATGTCCGGGGGTGGGGTGCGTGCTCTCTGCTCTTTGGAAAGGGCTGGGAGAAGTAGAGAATTGCATCCAAAGGTCGGGGCATAGCTTGAGCTCCCCCAAAACAAACCACTCCCCAGGAGCTCTTTTCTATGGCATTTTGTTATGACTCTTAGATGGAAATGTGGCCTGCTGTGGCAGTGACGCTGTTCCTCCTCCTTCCAGGCAATGTCAAGATCAAGCCGCTGAACTACAGGTGGCTATCGCGAGCCACCTCCTTGCCGTGGCACACGGTGGAGGACTGTGTGAAAGAGACCATACTCTTGTACTCTTACCACCTGAGGAACAGCCAGCACCCCTCCTTCGCCTTCAAGGACATTGGCGTTCTGTCCTGCGAAGACGGTGTCCTGTGCATGCGGTTTTACTACGACTGCGTCACAGGGCTGGAGAGCAAGGCCAGCCGCATTGCACTGCTTCACACTGTAAGCTGCTCAGGTTTTGAGGGCTGCTGCAATGTCTTTGGGAAGCCCACTGAAGGCTGAGCAACCCAGTCGCCATTGGCCAGCCTGGACGTTGCAGGCCACTCAAGTGCCTTTCCCCATGCTCACCCCCACTAACTTCTCCATTAGCAAAGAAAGTTTCTTCTGAGTTTATGGGTCCTTGCCCTACAAAAAGCCTGGCAGTGTTCTTGCGCAGCTTCAGTGTTTGCTGTGCAGCTTCTCCAGAGCAGAGCAAGGGCTAACGCTCATGGAGGAGGATTTGGAAGAGGGGTTTGGAGAAGTGGCTTTCTTTTGGAGCAGGAGACAGGTCTGCTTCCTTTGGGAGCCAAGAGAAAACTGCCTTGGAAACCTTCCAACAGCTCTGGGTCACTTTGCAGAGGCTGTGGATGCCAGTTGCAGATGTCTGCGGTGGAGCGACCACCGCTCGGGGGATGCAGGCTGCTCCTGCCCAGGCATTCCCAAGGTGAGTGCGTTTCCTCTGCAGCCCTCGACCGACCGAGCGGGCGGCTTCCCAGCTCCTGCTCAGCAGCGCGCATTGCCGGGGCTCAACACTCAGCATCGCGTCAGGGCTCAGTCCTGAAGTGACTGGTTTATGGTTAACTAATGCTGAGTTTGGGCTCTGCCTGTATTCTCCTGCAGTGACTGGGCACCGTGATTGTGTTTCTCACGCCCAGCCTGCCGTCATTCCCACCAGAGAGAAGCAGCTGCACACGGAGAGGACTTGAAGCTGCATTTTCTGGTGTTGGGGGGAGATTGCCAGTAAAACCTGTGCATGGCCACAAAGGAAAAGGGCTGCCATGCCTTGCACGACAGTCAGGAGGATTAGTGCTGGGAAGCTGCAGAGGGTAAAGGGTCACCCTTCTTCAAGCCTGTGTCATCATTTGCTTTCCAGGTTTCAGTTCCTGGTGGTCAGCAGAGCGCTGGCCAAGTCTTTCTGCACCTGGCACAAGAAGGCTGCAGAAAAGCATGGGAGCAGAAGAGGTACGGGTACCCTGCCCCACGCTGGGTGACCACAGCCCACTTAAAACGCACTCTCCACGCGGCTGCTCTGAAGAGCTTCCTCCTTTCCCAGGCACAGAGGGGCATCCTGACCAGCTGCTGCACAGGCGGGTGAAGTTATCCCTCCCCGTGCTGCCAAGCCAGGGGCCAGGCACAAGGCAGCAAGACATGGGGAAGAAGCCTTCTGCCAGGTGAGAGCCTTGTGGGAAGGGATGAAAGGGATCCTTGCACCCATGTGGGAGAGACATCCCCTTTGGACAGTGCGGATGCAGGGACTCAGGAAAGTCCCTGACTCATGCCCCACGGTTTTTATGAGCTTGCTTGCCCCATGGCAGGCCCCTTAGTGAGGAAGACGGCACATGCTGAGTGCACCCCACATCGCTTTGCTTGCCCTCACAACAGAGCTGAGGTGCAGCCCTCTCCCATCCATCTGATGGGGCTCAGGAAAGGCTCCCCCTTGCCATGGGAGATGGCCCCACCTCCCCTGCTGCTTCTGCCAGCCTGGGGAGCCTTGGTACCAGATGAAAAGGAGAGGCCAAAGTGCCCCGTGCTCATGCCGACTCCTCCTGGTGTCTCTTTGCAGTGTGCTCCCCCCGTGTCCAGGCAGCTCCCCCAGGACGAAGGAGCCAGGCAGGCAGGAGCCAGCTCCTCCAGCCAGGCCCACTGCTGCACTCCCGTCCTCTGAAGCCTGCAAGAGAGCGTTGCAGGTACGTGCTCTGCCTTGCTGTAACTACCGTGCTGGTTGAGACTCGGCAAAAGCCTCTTTGTGCAGAGAGCCATCCTGAAAGGATCCCTTGGCGTGCGTTCATTGTAACCTGGCTGTCACCTCCTTCAGATCTTCTTCAGGAAAAGGAAGGGGCTGCACGTCCTTCCCGCCTGTTATTGCCCCTGGGTTTGTCATGAAACACTTTATTGTGTCCAGGGGCTATGGAAAGTGTACAAGTCCTTTCTAGGTCATTGACAGTGGAGGTCTTTGCTCGCTCAGCTGTGTTTGCCATGAGCTGAGGAGCCTGGCATGACTCCATGGCCCCTCATCTGTTAGGGGAAAAGTGCTGCTGACCGACCAGCTGAAGCAAGAGGCACCGACATGGGCCAGGCCCAAAGGAACATCCCCTCTGGGAGCTGAGACTAATCCTGTCTGCTGCTGCGTTTCCATCCCCTCCAGGAGGTCTGGCAGCTGTCTGCAGAGTGGGAGCGAGGGAAGACCCAGTGGCAAGAGCGGCGACAGCAAGCAAAGGCAGAATGGGCAGCGTGGCAAGCCTGGTCTGCAGGGGAGGACCGACAGCCGCCCCAGGTACGGGCAGTGACTGACACCGCTGAGAGCAGCAGTGACCCTCTCTCTCGGGGCACCAGGGTGGCAGGTCTCCAGGGAGTGGGAGCAGGACTGACCCAGCTGCAGGGCAGGGGTTTGCCTGCTCATCCCTGTCAGGGAGATTGGCAGCAGGATCCAAGGGGCAAAAGCAGCCGTCGGCCATGATGACGGGCAGACGATGCTGAGTCTCCCAGCTCCCAGGTCCTGCTGCAAGCTCCTCTGAAGAGAAGTCCTCTGGCAAACAGCACCTCTGTTTGCCGTCTGGTTTGCTGAGAGTGTCTCCTTCTTGGCAGGCACTGGGCACTGGAGGCACTTGGACTCCCCACCCTCCAGCCCAGCCCAGGAGAAAGGAGGTCACCCAGAGGTGGAGAAAGGCTGAAAACCCTCTCCCAGCAGAGGAGATGGCAGCAGCAGCCCAGCGGGAGAGACTCCGGCCTGAGTAAGTGTGCGCTGGCTCTGCACACAGCCCGGGGCAGCCGAGCAGTCATGACCCCACGGGCTGAGGGATGATGCTTCCCTGTTGTTGCAGGCACCTTTCCCCACGAGCGCTCCAGGTCCTCAGAAGGCTGGAGCCGTATCAAGCACGGAGGAACATATTCAAGCACGTCACTGACAACCACAGGCGGTGTCAGGAGCAGCAGAGGCAGCTCCCCTGGTAACTATCTCCAAAAAGAGATGGTGCTTCCCCAGCTGCAAGGGAAGCCCATCCCTCCACTGAGGGCAGCCCTGGGGGAAAGAGGATATTTCTCTGACAGCCCTTGTGAGACTGAAGCAGGTTCTGGAGCTTGGCTGTGGGCTGGATCTCCCTGACACCCAAGGGGACTGCCCGGGCATCCAGAATTGGCTTTCCATGTGGGATGTGGAAGTCCTGGCTGAAGACAGAGGGGTCCCTCTGATGGCTGGCTCTCCCCTTTCCAAAGCAGAGAGCATGTCCTTCCCTTGAAGAGTCTTGGGCCAAGACACCTTGCCCCTGGGGGGACACCTGTATGGGGCACTCAAGGTCTTGGCCCAGCCTCACTCAGCCCCAGGCTGATCAGCTGCACCTAGGACCTTCTCATGGGCTTGGGCATCAGGGGCCTCTCCCACTTCACAGGCACCTTCAGGCTTCATCGCAAGCAGATCCCACCACAGGTGGCCTGAGCTATGCCTGCAGGATTTCTCTGCCTTCTCCCTCTCCATACAGTCATAGGCTTTTCTTTCTTCCTCCCTAGCACTAGGTGCTGGTACCGCAGCAGCAGGGAAGGTGCCGGCAGCAGCGGCTGTAGCAGTGGCTGTTAGCAAAGAAGCTGGGAGGCTTCTCAGCTGCTGAGATCCACCTATAAATACAAAATAAAGAGCTCTGGGGCTGTTCCCAGCTGGACTGACTGGCCTGTGCCCGGTGCTGGACCGCTCTAAAGGGATTATGCACACCCCATGTGTGATCCCAGAAGTGCTCCTAGGTGGAGGAGGGAATAAAGTCCACACATAGCCCACAGCTTGAAGACGTGCAGCCCCACTCCTGCACATCCCAACACACAGGCAGCATGACAGAGGAGGCTCTCACACCCCTCCTGGGAACCCAGCACAGCTGGTGCCTCCCTGCAGCGCCTGCACGCTCATGCACGCGGCATGGAGAACCACCAGCAGGGCCAGCAGTCTGTGTGTGATTGCAGGGCTGTGACCACACCGGGACCACGGAGGTGTGGTGGGTCAATGGCACAGCAGGACGGCTGCAGTGGAGGGACACGGGCTCTTCAGGAAGGACCATCTGGGGAGGCGAGGAGGTGGACTTGCCTCCTGCTCGGGGCGGGACGGGAGCCAGCTTATGGCTCAGGATCAGAAGGCAGACCAATGTGGGTGCTGCGTTAGCAGGTATCTGCTAGAGAGCTGTTCAGGAGGAAGATGTAGATGAGGCCTTCTTGAAACAAGTGAAAGAAGCCTCACATTCACAGGGCCTGGTCCTCATGGGGGGCCTGAACCACCCTGGTGTAGCTGCTGGAAGGACAATGCGGCAGGGCCAAGCAATCTAGGAGATTTCTCGAGTGCATTTCCTGGCACAGGTGATGGGGGAACCAAGAAGGAGAGGTGCTCTGCTGGACCGGGCACTGCTGAACAAGGAAGAACTGCTAGGGGATTTGAAAGCCAGTGGCAGCCTTGGCTGCAGTGACCATGAGATGGTGGAGTTGAGGATGCAGAAGGGAAGGAGCAAGGCAAAGAGCAGGACTAGAGCCCTGGCTTTCAGGACAGCAGATTTCAACCTTGTCAGAGATCAGTTTGGAAGAATCCCATGGGAGATGGCCATGGAGAGAAGAGGGGTCCTGCAGAGCTGCTTGATATTCATGAACCACCTCTTCCAAGCTCAAGAAAGGTGCCTCTCAAGAAATAGGAAATCAAGCAAAAGCAGCAGGAGGCCAGCATGGATGAGTGAGGAGCTCTTCACAGATGACAGATGTCATCTACTTGGATTTCTGTAAAGCGTTCAACACGGTCCCCCACAACATCCTTTTCTCTAAACTGGGGAGATATGGATTTGATGGGTGGACTGTTTGGTGGATAAGGAATTGGTTGCATGGTTGCATCCAGAAGGTAATGGTGAATGGCTCAATGTCCAAATGGAGACAGGTGGTGTCCCTCAGGGGTCCGTACTGGGACCAGTGCTGTTTAATATCTTCATCCATGACACAGACAGTGGGATCGAGTGCACCCTCAGCAAGTTTGCAGACGACACCAAGCTGAGTGGTGCAGTTGACACACCAGAAGGACGAGATGTCATCCAAAGGGACCTGGAGAAGCTGGAGAGGTGGGTCTCTGTGAACCTCATGAGGTTCAACAAGGCCAAGTGCAAGGTCCTGCACCTGGGAGGGGGCAACCCCCAATATCAATGCAGGCTGGGGGATGGAGGGATGGAGAGCAGCCCTGCGGAGAAGGACTTGGGGCTACTGGGGGATGAAAACCTGGACATGAGCCAGCAATGTGCGCTTGCAGCCCAGAAGGCCAACCCTAACCTGGGCTGCATCAAAACAAGCGTGGCCAGCAGGTCGAGGGAGGGGATTCTGCCCCTCTGCTCTGCTCTGCTGAGACCTCACCTGGAGCACTGCGCCCAGCTCTGGGGCCCTCAGCACAAGAAGGACATGGAGCTGCTGGAGCGGGTCCAGAGGAGGCCACCAAAATGATCCGAGGGCTGGAGCACCTCTCCTACGAGGCCAGGCTGAGAGAGTTGGGGTTGTTCAGCCTGGAGAAGAGAAGGCTGCGAGGAGACCTTATTGCGACCTTCCAGTACTGAAAGGGGGCCTACAGGAAGGATGGGGAGAATCTTTTTAGCAAGGCCTGTTGTGACAGGACAAGGAATAATGGATTTAAACTAAAGAAGAATAGATTTAGACTGGGTATAAGGAAGAAATTTTTCACACTGAGGGTGGTGAGGCACTGGAACAGGTTGCCCAGAGAGGTGGTGGAGGCCCCATCCCTGGAAACCTTCAAGGTCAGGTTGGACGGGTCTGTGAGCAACCAGATCTGGTTAAAGCTGTCCCTGCCTCCTGCAGGGGGGTTGGGCTGGGTGAGCTCTAAAGGTCCCTTCCAACCCAAAGCGTTCTATGATTCTATGATTCTATGATGCAATTGCTCACCACCCACTGACCCGATCCCCAGCCAGTCCCCAAGCAGCAATCGCTGCCCCCTGCTCAACTCCCCCCAGTTTCTATACAGAGAAGAGGTGACAGCAGCATTCTCCAATTTATAGTTGTCGTGGTTTAGCCCCAGCCAGCAGCTCAGCACCACGCAGCCGCTCGCTCACTCCCCCTACCCCGATGGGATGGGGGAGAGAATCGGAGGAGTAAGAGTGAGAAACACTCCTGGGTTGAGATAAGAACAGTTTAATAATTGAAATAAAGTACAATACTAATGATAATAGTAACAATAAAATAATGATAATAATGATGATAATAATAAGAATATACAAAGCAAGTGATGCACAATGCAATTGCTCACCACCTGCCGATCGGTACCCAGTCGGTCAACCCCCCCCCAGTTTCTATACTGAGCATGACGTCATATGGTATGGAATAGCCCTTGGGGCAGTTTGCATCAACTATTCTGGCTGTGCCCCCTCCCAGTTTCTTGTGCCCCTGGCAGAGCATGGGAAGCTGAAAAGTCCTTGACTAGCATAAGCAGTACTTAGCAACAACTAAAGACATCAGCATGTTATCAACATTCTTCTCCTACTAAATCCAAAACACAGCACTGTGCCTGCTACTAGGAAGAAAATTAACTCATCTAGGAAGAAAATTAACTCTATGCCAGCCGAAACCAGGACACCAGAGAAGGGCAACGAAGCTGGTGAAGGGACTGGAGCACAGGCCTTATGCGGAGCGGCTGAGGGCACTCTGTCTGCAGAAGAGGAGGCTGAGGGCAGACCTTATCGCTCTCTACAGCTGCCTGAAAGGAGGGTGTAGTGAGGTGGGTGTTGGTCTCTTCTCCCACGTAATTAGCAATAGGACAAGAGGAAATGGGCTCAAGCTGCACCAGGGGAGGTTTAGGTTGGATATTAGGAAAAATTTCTTCACGGAAAGGGTGGTCAAGCATTGGAACAGGCTGCCCAGAGAAGTGGTGCAGTCACCATCCCTGGAAGCGTTCAAAAACGGGCAGATGTGGCACTTGGGGACATGGTTTAGTCTAGTCTACCCTTGTTTGGTTTAGTGTAGACTTGGTAATGTTAGGTGAATGGTTGGACTGGATGATCTTAAAGGTCTTTTCCAACCTAAACAATTCTATGATTCTATGATTGTGTTTCCTTCTTGCTAGCTGGTGGGGACAGAGCTGTTATTTTGTTGATCACATCCATTGGGAGCTGACGACGTCCGTCTTGCCATTTTATTCCTAAAAATTGCATCTCCTGTGCAGGTCCCTTGACCTTTCTTTGTTTGATGGCAAAACCGGCCTTCAGAAGGATTTGGACTATTTTCTTTCCCTTCTCAAAAACTTCTTCTGCTGTATTGCCCCACACAATGATGTCATCAATGTACTGCAGATGTTCTGGAGCTTCACCCTGTTCCAGTGCCGTCTGGATCACTCCATGGCAAATGGTGTATTTGGTTTCTGTACGTGCACGAGTAATTCTGCCTCTACCTGCAATGATATCCCTAACGCCATGTACCATTATTGGTCTCGGTACGTGTGTGTCACTCTGTAACACTATTGATGTCTCAATCTGTAGTGGGATCAGAATGTGCGATGGCCTCTGCATCGGCAAAGGCATTTGTAATGCTCTGAGTGTCTGCTGTGGCCTCTGCATCTCCTAGTGTACCTGCACCTGACTTTGCATCAGCAATGGTCTCTGTGGTGGAGAGACTCCAGTGCTATCTGCAGCTGCAGCAGAATCTGCATCTGGCATGGCGTCTGCATCTGCAGCACTATTGGCTTTGGTGTCTGCACTGTGGCATCTGTGCATCTGCAAAGGTCTGTGCAATGGGTTCTGCAATGGTATCTGATCTGCCATGCCATTTGCAATGCTGTCTCTGTCTGTAATGGCATCCGCATCTGCTCTGGCATCCGCAACACTCTATGCATCATCAATAGCATCTGCAATAGGAACTTGCGGTGCAGAGGTGTCTGATGGTTCCTCTGTCTGTCACGGGCCCTCAGTCGGTAATGGTGTCACTTGCTGTATCTGCTGCTTTTGGTGTAATTGAAAGTGCACTTGGATCAGTGACTGCACTTGTATCCTCAATTGTATGTGCAATTGCACCTGTATCTGGAATTGTATCTGGTTTGTGCCTGTCCCTGCAGTTGTATTGGCAATTCAGTGTGGGTCCGTGCCTGTAATGATATTGGTCTCTGTGATGATGCTGGCAGCAGTGTATTTGATGGTGCCAGTATCTGTGTCTCTAATGGTATCTGTGCCTGTACCCGTAATTGTACCCGTAACTGTATCTGCATTGCTAACGGTATCTGGACCTGCACATGTACTTGGAATGGTTTCTGTATGCGCACACGTAATTCCCTCTCTAGCTGAACTAGGAAGCGCAGGGGTATCTCTAATGGTATCTGTACCACTGACGGTCTCAGGATCTGTGTGACTACCTGTAATGCTATCGCCTTCTCTGTACTGGTGTTGGGATCTGTGACAGTCCTGGTAGTGGCATCGGCAATGGCGTGGGTACCTGTATCAGTATGTGCAATGCTATCGATAGCTGCAATGGGATCGGCATCTCCAAGGGCCTCTGCACCTGCAGCGGGAGCTGGATCTGCAATGCCATCTGCAATGGTTTCTTCAGCTGCAGTGGTACCTGCCTCTGCAGTGCTGTTTGCTTTGATAGCAGCACCTGCAGGGTTGCCAGCAGTGGCTTGTTCAGCTGAAATGGTGGCTGCAATGGCATTTGAATCTGCAATGGCATCTGCAAAGCCATAGCGTCTGCAATGCTCTGTGTGCATCTGTACGCTCTCCACTGCAGACACCACTGCAGATGCAGATGCCATTGCAGATGCAAATACAATTTCAGATGAGTTGCGAATGGAGATGCTGTTGAAGATGCAGGTGCCATTGCAGACGCCATTGCAGATGCAGAAACCATTACAGACGCCAGTGGAGATGCAGATGCCATGTCAGACACCACTTCAGATGAAGATGCCGTTGCAGATGCAGGTACCTTTGCAGACGCCATTGCAGATGGAGATGCCTTTGAAGCTTCCTTTGAAGATACAGCCCTTGATGCCACTGGAGATGGCCTTGCAGACGCAGATACCACTGCAGATGGCCCTGCAGATGCAATTGCCTTTAGAGTTGCTCTCAAAGATGCTGAAGCCATTGCAGTCACCCAATGGAGATGCAGATACTCCCTGTACCTTCAGTGGTATGTCTACCACTCCCTGTATGTGTAACGGCACCTCTGTCTGTAATGGTTCCCCTCCCAGGAGCGAGATCGGTCTCTGTATCTGTATCCATAGCTGTAACTGAATGTGTACTCGTGGCTGGGGCTCTTCTGGTGGCTGGAACTGCATGTGCAGTTCTGTCTGTATCTATGACTGCCCCTGCAATTTTATGCGTAACGGTGTCTGTGACTGTACTTGTATCTCTAATGGTAGGTGTCTTCTGTCTGTATGTGCCCCTGTATCTGCCGTTGCATCTGCAATTGAGTCGGTATCTTCCTCGTGGGATTGCTGTCTATGGCTGTATGTGAAAAGGCATTGTCAAGGATATCTGCAATGGCACCTGCATCTACAATGTTCTGGCCAATGGACTGTGCATCTGCAAAGGTATCTGCAGTGGCGTCTGCAATGCGAATTCATGCTGCAGGGCCATCTGAAATGGTATTTGCATCTGCAATGGAAGCTGCAACGGTATCTTCTTCTGTAAATGGATTGGGCATCTGCAATGGCATCTGCATCTCCAGCACTACGTCCACCTACAATGCTCTCTCTATTGGTATTTGGAGCTGAGGAAAGGCGTGGGGTTTTCCCTCAGATGGACAAACCCAAATGATCAGAAAACAGGACAGGTTGCAACACCCGTCAGGTATTAATGAATTACTTAAAAGTCAAGCGAAAGAGAGGTGCTGCGATGACAGACAGTGAATTTCACACCCTGCCTCATATCCAGAGGCTCAAGCTCGGCACGCTCCATGCTCCTGCGTGGCAGGTGGCTTTCCGCAGCAATGCTGCTCACCGGGCGTTGTTAAAGACATCAGCCTCACAGATGTTTCTGCCTCCCCCCAGACAGCCCTGATACCCTCAGTCACTGCCTGCCTGCCGGGTGCCCCCACCCCTTCCTCCTGGTGCTCCCCTGCGTGCCAGCAGCCACAGCTGTCTGAGCAGGAGAGACACTCCACTCCTCTTGGCAGCCTGCAAGCACAGACTAGAGCACAGGGCTAGTCTTTTTGTTCCCCTTCCTGGGCTGCACTTCCCCCCCGCAGCTGGGTGCTGGATCCTGGAGGGGGCTGGGTGTTTCAGCCCTGTCTTGGAGCCCAAGCGGTGTGTGTGTCCGTGCACACCCGTGCTGCACGCGCCTCTCTGTGAGTGTCTGCGTGTGCCTGCTGGGAGTCCATGTGCAGCCCGGCTCCCGCGTGGACCTGGTGTGGGGAGCTGCCGCAGCTGGACTTCCGCGGGACAGGCAAACCCTGCGGGGAGTGGCCGACACGCGGTGACCGTGGTTGCTCCGGCCGTGCGCTGAGAGTGGGTGCTGCCCTGTTTCCCACGTCAGCTCTTGGCACCAGCCCCGGGGAGGTGATTGTCGTGTCACAGTGGGCAGTGGTGGCCGTGTCACCATGATGTCACTGTGGGCTTGTGACACGGGCGCCCTGGAGGGTACAAAGGGTGCTGCTCCCAGAGGCGGGGGAGCATCTGGAGGAGAACCTGGGTGCTGCTGGGCAGGAGTATGGAGAGTACTCGCCAACGACCTCTCCGGCGTCCACTGTGCAGAGGGGCCGCGCGGGTGCCCGGCAAAGCAGGGCAGGAGAAACTCCTTCTCTCCTCAGCCCCGCACCACACCTGGCCAGAAGCTCAGCACCCAGCTGGTGCAGGCCAAGCCGCGCATGGAACCAGTGCGTGCGCGAGCACAGGACCGCTGGCAGAGTGGGACACAGGTGCGTGAGTGCAGGCGGCTGACGGAGCCCCTCTCTGGGGGAGGCTCCCGTGCCAGCCCTGGCCATTCCTGACGGTGCATGTGTGTGGCCTTTGCATGAGAGAGCACGGGTGCACCTGTGCTTGGGCAGCACAAGGCGCTGTGTGGCTGTGCCCGTGGGCGTACGGCTGTACCTGTGCCAGTGCCTGCAGTGCTGGGCACAGCTACAGGCAAGCAGGGTGGCGTGCCTGTGCACAGCTGTGCAGGGCTGCGTTCTCCTGAGTGCACCCGCGTGTCCACGTGCGATTGTGAGTCAGGGCAGGGCAACGTCCCCGTGAGTGTCCGTGCCTGATAGTTCCCGTGGCCGTGCCCCTCACACCCTGCTGGCTCCCGACACACAGGTGCAGCCATGCAGGCAGAGGTGCTGAAGCAAGACCTCCGCATGCTCCGGGAGCGCCTGCTGCAGTGTTCTGGTGACTCACAAAGGCACAAGGAGCTGCTGCAGTGTCTGGTAGGTGTGGAGTGTTCCCCTTGTGCCCGGGGGCTGGGGCTGCGAGACCTGAGCCCCTGAGCCCTCCTTTCCCCCTGCAGGGCAAGCAGCAGCAGGAGCTGCGGCAAACCATGGAGGAGCTCAGCATGGAGGTCAGTGTCCCCTCCTCTGCCCACATCCCCCAGCTGCGGCACCTGGGGCTGTGTCAGGGGCCCAGTGCCTGTGTCCGGCTCCTCTTCCCAGAACCGTCTTGTGGCTCAGAGTTTTGAGAACAACCACCGGGAGCTCCAGCAGCTGGAGGGGCTGGTGGCCCAGGCAAAGGTGAGTTCACAGAATCACAGACTGGTTGAGGCTGGAAAGGACCTCTGGAGATCATCTGGTCTTGTGCAATGCCCCTGCTCAAGCAGGGTCACCTAGAGCCACTTGCTCAGCCCCATGTCCAGCTGTGGACCGCGTCCAGAGTTGGGCCTGGGGGTCGCTCTGGCTGCCTGCAGTGCCTGCAGGGCTGGGAAGGAGAGGGGACGTGAGGGCAAAGGCAGTGCCTGAAGGGAGCCATGAGTGCACTCGTGGGAGCGTCCCGGTGCCCTGATGGCTGCTTCTCTTCCCCTCCTCTCCCACAGGAGCACGTTCAGCTGGCAAAGGAGGAGGCAGCTGCAAGCCTGGAAGAGGTGCTGAAGGTACAGGGGAAAAGGAGGCCCGTTCTGACAGGGTCCGGGAGGGGGGTGCCAGTGCTGGGTCCGTGCAGCCCAGCAGCCACGGGCAGTGGTGTGGCTGCGGAGGATATTTACTCCGGGATATAGCATCCATGATGGAGGGATTGGGCCTCTGGAGAGCCCCCAGGCTCTTGGCTGTGGCTGTGCTGCAGAGGGGACCCTGATGGGTCTGCAGGCACAGCAGGCACAGCAGGCACAGCACTATGGCTTTGGGGAAGGGGGTGCGATGAGTGACCCTCACTTGGGTGTACGGGGACACCGTGTGTGACAGGAACCCAGGCATGGGCTGGAGGGGAGGCGATGGGGAGTCTGGTGTTGCACCCTGGCCGGTGGCATGGGGGTCCTCCTCCACCCCCTGCCCCTTCTGGAGCCGTTCCCGTTCCCCCTTCTCTCCCAGGCACACCTCTGTCAGGGAAAGGCAGAGGGAGGCACAAAAGTGCGGGAGCTGATCAAGGTCTGTGACCCGCACCCAGAAGTGCCTCGGGGAGTGGCCAGAGCCGCTGAGCAATGGTGCTGGCCCCAGGACACCCGTGTGCCTGCCGCCCTGGCCCTGGCCTGACCTCCCAGTGCCCTGGGGACTGAGTGGGGATGCCCTTTCCCACCATGGCTCCCTGCAATGTGTCCCGCTTGCTTTGCAGGGGGAGCAGTGGTCAGAGCTGGCACAAGCTGTTCAGGAGCAGGCTGAGGTCAAGAAGGTACTGGGGACTGGAGGGACGGGGGCTCCACAGGTTTGTGGGGGGAAGCCCCCTCAGAGCAGACATGGCGTGGACTCCTGACCGGGCCCTTTGCTTCTCCAGCTGCTCAGGAACAAGCTCCAGCACCTCCTGGAGAGACAGGAATGCCTCCGAGAGCCAACAGCTTTGTGAGTGGTGATGGGGCCCCGACTGAAACCTGGGGCAGCGGGGTGGGGGATGCTCAGCAGCTTTGGGCAGAGCTCTGCCACTTACAGACATCTTTGTGGCTCCTGTCCGCTGCTCCAGCCTGCTCTGCAGAGCCCTTTGTCTTCTCGTGAGCAGCTCAAAACCTCTCTGTGCCACTCGGGACTCCTGCAAGCAGCTCTGCACCACTCTGAGCAGCTCCCAGGCTCTCCTCCATGCCCCCCAGGCCTGGGGCGGGACAGGGGCAGGGGGTGGGTCTGTGCAGTGCTGGGATGCCGCGGTGCCTGGTGCCAGCCCCGGCAGAGCCTGGGCAGCACCCTGGCTCCCTGTTGGCCACCCAGGGGGCCACCATGCCGGCCGAGGTCTCTTCTCACAGCCCAGAACCCCATGGTGTCCGTAGCAGGGGGAAGGCGGCGCAGGCGGACAAGACAGGCGAGTCGCTGCTGCAGGAGATGGTGGCTGTGCGGCTGGTAGGACAGACAACCCCGCTGTGGGCCTTGGGGAGGGAAGGGTCTGCACTGTGCCCGGGGGACATGGGGGCACTGATCTCAGCGCGAACGAGGGAGGGGGGCTGAGCCCCCAAACCTCGCCGCCTCGCACACCCCAACACATGTCCCTGCTGTGCCTTGGCCTCTAGGAGGAGCAGCTGGCGTCAAGGAGGCATAACATCACTTCTTGGCTGAGGTGAGTGGCCCGGGGCAGTCAGGGTGCCGGGGCTCTTCCATAGGCACTGGCATGTCCGTGCCAGTGGTCCAAGGGCACTAGGCAGCTTTGGACTTCTCTGGGATGAAATGGTTCAGTATTTCTTTTCTTCCTAGCTTGGGGGGCGCGTAGGGGGGGATTTTGGGGCCCACCGGGGAGACGTACAGTAGAGCCGAGAGAGGTAGCCAGGCCCCTCACCCCAGTCCTGAGCGGGGAGTGTTGTGCCCAGCACGGTTCAAGGTGCCACGGTGCTGTGCGAAGAGGGTGGTTGGAAAGAGCTGAGACACATTTGCCCCCTGTTCTGCCTGACCCCTCTCCTGTCCCACAGGAGATTTCTTCTGTTCCTTGCCTTCCTGCAGATCGTCGTCCTCATCCTGGTCCTGCTGAACAGGGACATCCTTAACTGGGTCCTGCCACCGAAGCTGGCGGCTGCCTTTGGGAGCCGCCCAGTGACGTCCCGGTTCTTTTGAAATAAAACCAGAAAGAGAAGACAGACATCTGTGATTGTAGGACAAGTGCGCGACCGTGTCAATAGTGAATGTCTGCTGACGGGCCGGAGGGAGGTGGCTGCTGCTTTCCCTTCTGCCTGTGCGTGCCCCACGATGGCTCTGCCTCAGACCTGGTTCTTGCCCGATTTGCAGGCAGGAGGGTGTGTGCACCGTCCTGCGTAAACGGTTGCCCGTTTTCACACAGGCGCAATGGAACTTGACCAACAATGACCGCACTTGCATAAGAGGGTTTGTAGTTAGGAGAAACCAGGCCAAACCAGCTGAAAGTGCCAAAGTTGCAACAAAGTAGTGCAAACTCAGCTAATAAATATGCATTAAGCATGCTTGCATGGGGGTTGATGTGAACAAATCCTCAAAAGCGTATGGTAACAAGGGATGTCATGGCCAAAGCATATAGGTTATGTACATTGCAAAAATGAGTATGTGAGTAGTCTCAAAACTGTATATAAAGGGTCAAGAGCTTGAAAAGGGGTACTTCTCATGCTCCCAGCCAAGAGGCACCGTTACTGCCAGCAATACAAGGGGTTTTAGCTAGGGTGTACTTCTGCTGCCTTCTTTCCAGTACCTGCGCACGAACGAGAAGAAACCAAAATGCGAGCAAATCCTTTTTTACTAACACCGTGAATGCCAGGTGACCGGTCGGAGGGAGGTGGCTGCTGTGCTCCCTACGACGGCTCTGACTGTACACCGCTATGTACCGAGTACAGGTTCACGAGAAGGTGGCGAGCCACAGTGACCACCCGCAGGCTCAAGACCTCCTTTAGGAAGAATAATAAAACAAAGAAGGTGTGTGGCAGCTCGACTTGTTCCTCGCAAACGTTCTTCCAGGGGGCTTCCAACAGCTTGCACTGCAGACATGGATCTGTTGGAGCGGGTCCAGAGGAGGGCCACAAAAATGATCCGAGGGCTGGAACACGTCTGCTATGAAGAAAGGCTGAGAGAGTTGGGGTTGTTCAGAGTGCAGAAGTGCAGGCTCTGGGCAGAGCTTCCTGCGGCCTTTCAATATATAAAGGGCGCTTGCAAGAAGGACAGAGGCAGACTTTTTATCAAGGCTTGTAGTGACAGGACAAGGGGCAATGGTTTTAAAGTGAAAGAGGGTTGGTTTAGCTTGGGCGTAAGGAAGAAATGTTTTCCAGTAAGAGTTGTGAGACTCTGGTCGCCCAGAGAAGCGTGGCTGCCCCATCACTGGAAGTGTTCAAGGTCAGGTTGGGTGGGGCTTTGAGCTACCTGATCTAATGAAAGATGTCCCTGTCCATGGCAGGGGGGTTGGACTAGATGATCCCTTCCAACCCAACCCGTTCTATGATTCTATGCCCTGGATCAGCCCCCACCCAGCTGCTCGCTGGGTGCAGCAGCACATGCCCTTGGTGCCCAGACAGCTGTGGAGTGGAAGAATGCCCAGGAGAAACCCAGGAAGAAGGCGGCTTCGGATATGATGAAGAGGATTATTCCATGTCACAGGCGTTTTTGGACAGTAGCGGTGTGGTGGCCTTGGAATGTGCTTCCTTGTACAATGTCTTGTCATCATTGGATTACAACTAGGACTATGGAGAGCAGAGCTAGGGCCAGGAGTTGTGATGACTTGTGGTGGAATCATATGATTAAACGTGACATAGTAAGTATGGCGGCAGCTGCTCCCAAGATGGGCCAGGGGCTTGGTTCTACTATGTGGTAGGAGTGTGCTTGGTGAGCCATTAGATGTTTTCTGGTAAGTATAGGCTTAGTAGGAGAACAAAGACGTAGGTGTGGATTATGGCTACTGCTACTTCTAGGATTGTTAGGAGGAATCGGATTGCTGCAGTTAGGATTGACACTGCTGGGATGATGGGGAGTAAGGCGGTTGTGGCTGTGGAGATGAGTTGAATAAGGAGATGTCCTGCTGTAAGGTTTGCTGTGAGGCGGACTCCTAGCGCTAGTGGTCGGATAAGGAGGCTGGTGGTTTCGATTATGATTAGGGCAGGAATTAGTAGTGTTGGGGTTCCTTTTGGGTAGTAGGTGTCCTCGGGAGGCTGAGGGTTGATTTCATAGGCCTGTGAGTAGGGTGGCTAGTCATAGTGGGAAGGCTAGTGCGATGTTCATTGATAGCTGGGTGGTTGGGGTAAATGTATATGGTAATAGGCCTAGTAGGTTGATTGTAAGCAGCAGTACTATTAGTGATGTCAGGATTAAGGCACATTTGTGGCCTTCTTTGTGGCCCAGGAACATCCCTGGGCAGCCAGGAAGGCAGAGGAGGTGGCACAGGGCTCTCCGGGGAGCACCCTGGGTGCCTGCAGCAGCTCTTCCTGGTCTGGGGACAGCAGCTGGCCCAGCACTGGCAGGAGGGAGGCAGGGAGGGAGGCCAGGACAGCAGCACCACTCGAGAGAGAGAGAGAGAGACAGCCATGCTGCTGATCATTTCCACCATGCACAGCGTCATCTCCGTTAACACCGTGTGAAAATGCGTGCATCTGAGCAGCCCTGGCTGTATGCAGAGGTGCCAGTCTGCATTGGGTGGCCCTCCAGCCTGAGGGGACCTGCACACCACGCTGCTTGATGCCAGGAGCCAAAGGAGCTGCTGCTCTCTGTGCTCCCGGGTGCTTCTGGGCCCCTTGTCTCTGGGAGCTGCAGCTGCGGGCGGAGGCTCACCCACAGGGTTGCTCCCTCCAGGCAGCACAGCAACCCTTTCTTGGTAGCCCCTCTCAGCTCATCACGGGCATCACCAGGCGGCTCTTGTGATGTCATAACCTGCTGCCCTCCATAAAACCCCGCGCTGCAGAGGTGGGCAGCAGTGCGAAGCAGAGCACTGGCAGCAGCTAGCGCATGCCTGGAGAAGAGGTGCTTGGGTCTCGGGAGGAGAGCAGGCTTTGCCCTGTGCCTGGTCGGTGTGCTGGGCTTGTGGAGATGCCAGCCACTTTGGGCAGGTGGGTGCAAGGGGGCCCAGAAAGCAGAGGGTGGTCAGGCCAGAAGCCTTGTGTGCTGCCTGGCTTCCCGGCAGGAGCAGGCAGCCCCACAGCACGGGGGCTGTCTGCACTACTGCCCTCCAGCCGGGCAGCCCAGCAACCCCATTCTGGGGGCACAGCCCTGCCCCTTCTGCGGGGAGAGCCGAGCAGGGCCAGGCTGCTGCCCCTGTCTCAGGCCAGAGCTCTTTGTGTCCCAGGGGAGGGGTGCAACGGGCCAGACCTTCCCAAAGGCCCTTGGGCTTTCAGACTTGCAGCTGTGCTGAGCACAGGAACCTGGTGGCAAGCGAGCTCCTAAGCAGATCCCTGGCAAATACATGTCCCAGATTTTGCGCTTTGCTAACAGCAGTGGTCCTGCTCTTTTAGACAACGCCACACCCACCAGAAGGGCAGGAGTGTCCTGAGGCTCCTTCTCCTGCTGCTTCCCGTCCTGTCGGGTGAGTACCCCTCACCAAAAATGGGCCTCTCAGTCCTGGGCAGAGGGAGCAGCTCCTGAGGAAAATAACCATCTCTTGACAATGTGACCCACAGCTCTTGTCTACTGCTGGAGACACCCAACGGTGTGGGGAACGGGAGCGTTGCAGGTAAGTGTCCCTTGCTGAGGGAAAGCCAACGCCTGCAAAGGCCGTCGCTCTGCCCTCCTGCCTCCCCTGGGAACACGCAGTGCCTGCTCGAAACTCCCCATCACCGCTGAGGCAGAGGCGAGGGAGGAGCACTTCTGGTCATCCTTCAGTCTCCTTAGCACCTGCTTGGGGTTTAACACGGAGACGGATCTTCCCGAGTGACTTCCAGAGGGTGGCAGGCTGAAGTGGGGAGCACTTTGGCAGAAGGTGCCTTTGCTGCCTGCATACCCATCGGAGAGCCTGGGGGGGGTCAGATGGAGACCCGAAAGATGCTCTGCTGAACGTGGATGGTTAAAGAGGCCAGGTTTGGGTCAGGGTCTCTCCAAAGTGACTCAAAGCAGCAGGAAATTCTGCCACCTCTCCGTAGGGGAGTCTCCTTTGGGAAGCCCTGGCAGTGCTCCTCATGCTTGCTCCAATAGAGTGTCTCTCCAAAGAGTCAATTCTGGCGGTAAACAAGCTACTTAAGGAGTCCATCCCACACCCTCTTTATCTTGCAGGAGGTGTCGGGCCTTCCTGAAGCGGAGCTGCAGTCTCTGGGGTAAGAGCGCTTTCTTGCCAAGCAACACACGCTGTGGAGCCGTCTCAGCTGGCTTCATGCTGCCTGCACTCACTTGCTTCGCACCCAGGGCTCCCGGCCTTTCCATCTACTACCCACGGTGCTGGAAGGGAGCCATTTGTAAACCAGAGGAAGGAAAGGGGCCGGGGGACGGGGCTTGACCCAAGCTCACCTGACCCTTCTCTGCACGGCGTTTGGAGCCTGCCTGCAGAGGCTTGGCAGCTGCTGGACAAGACCTGCTTTCCCTCTGCCTTGCAGGAACTCACAGGCTTGGCTGGAGCAGAAGATGCGGGAGCTCGAGGAGACGGTGGCTCAGGTGTCTGCTGCGAGGGGGAACATACTTCAGGCAGTGAGAGAGGTCCTCGTAGACCATGGTGTCCAAGCAGAGAAGAGAGAGGTAAGGGTGCTGGCGGTAGATCAGAGACCCCGCTACCTATCCGGGCTCCCTCCTGCTGCTTCCTCTTGGCACTCTCAGAGTCGGCACCTCTTCCGACAGGTCTTGCCTTGGGTTTTCTGACACACAGGCGCTCCTTGGCTCTGTGCTAGGGCTCGGGGTTCATGCAGAATGGCCTGTGCACGTGTGTGTGTGTGTTCACTGCCATCTCTCCATTCCCAATTTTTCCCCAGGAAATTCTGCAGTTGACACAGGCGGCAATTAAGAAGGTGCTTGAAAACTACCTCCAGATGCCTGACTGGGCTCTGGAAGCCATAGGTAGGAAGACAGGAAGTCTCACTGCCCTCACGTTGTCTATGGCACTCCCCCAAACTCTGCCAAGCTCTGCTTTCCAGCCTGAGAAATGCATCCTAATGCACTGCTTCAACTCCTAATCTCTCTCCACCGTCATGTAAGGTGCCACCATTGATGAGGAGAGGACATCCAAGAGTTATGGTGAGCAAGGCAAGAAGACCTGGTGGCTTTCTCCATTTGCCTTCTCTTCTGGAAACCCTCCAGAGACAATCTTGCAGGCAGGTGTCACAAAGGAACTCCTGGCTTCAGTGTGCTTCACCTCCTTGCTTTCCATTGGCAGACCAAGTGCACAGCACTTTGCTGCAGCCTGCATTGCATTCCTGACCCCTGCGATCCCTGGCAGCACTGCGTCCCATCAGGAAGGGGACCGAGATGAACCCAGCTGCTGTGACCTGCCCACCACCCTTGGCTGCAGTTTGCCAAGGAACTTTGTCCTTGGGAGTCCCACTGCCATACGGCATCTCTGACGGTCCCTTTCCAGAGTGGGTGGGAGTGGTGGGGGCTGCTGAGCCATGCCAGCAGCGAGAGGTGCTCCTCTGGGCCCCCAGCCATGATCTGGTCTACCACGTCTGAAGCAGGGTCCATGTCTGCATTGGACCTTGTAGCTGCAGCGGAATCTTTGAAGGACGATGGGGTGAGGTACGCTAGGGAGACCTGCCCTTTCTCTGCAGGCTCTGAGAAAGCAGAGCTGCCTTGGGAAAGGCGGTGGAGCCCAGAGGGTTTGTAGAAACACTTCCATATTGCCCTGCTGCCCATGCACTTGTACTCATTTACAAACAGGATTGCAGCCCACAGGCAAGGCAAGGTCTCTGCTTCTGGCCAAACAGGCAGCTGTGGTGGCTCTTTGGCTGCCAGTAGCAACTGATGGTCATGGCTTTCTGGTTTCAGCCCCGTATTGCCCCTGGCAACTGCTGGGCTTTCCAAGGATCTCGGGGCCACGTGGTCATCCGGCTGCCTGAGCAAATCTGGCCAAAGGCTTTCACCATCTGGCATATCTCCGAGGCAGTCTCTCCTTCCGGGGAAGTCAGCAGTGCCCCCAAAGACTTTGCTGTCTCCGTAAGTCCTGGCCTTGCACTTCTCGGGGAGGGTTGGGGGTGGGGGGCGGCCCCAGGGAAAAGCTGTACCAGAGACGTGCTTCTCGTGGTGGCTTCTCTCAGAGCTCTGTCTGGGGCTGGGTGCTGCAGCGCACCGCATCCCCTGGGGCGCCACTGGGGGCACGTGCAGGTTCTGTGCCTTTGGGGGCTTCTTCTCTGCTTCATGGCCAACGATCCTGGAGCACATGCTGAAAGCATCCCGACCCACACTCACCCTAAGCTGAGTCACCAAGGGAGCCAAGGGAGGTGGGCAAGGGTTCCCGCGTTTGGCCTCGCCGTGCCCATTTTCTGACACCCTGCTTCGGCCTGACCGGCTCCCTTTCTCTCTCGTCTTTGAGGGAGTGGATGAGGCAACGGCAGAAACTCTCCTGGGGACATTCACCTACGACGTGCACAAGGAGATCGCTCAGACATTCCATGTGCAGATACCGCAAGAGCTGTAGGCAGGATGCCCGGGAAGAAGGCAGGCTTGTCTGCAAGTCCTTGGAGGAAAGAGTGCAGAGGGTCACCCCAGCCAGCCTCTGCTCTCCCACGCTCCATGCCCCTGCGGGGAAGGCGGCAAGAGGAGGGCAAATGGGGCTTTGCTCTGCTGGCCGAGGCAGCTGCCCCACCTTTGCAAGGGCTTTCCTTTCCCTTCGGGTAGCGCAGAGAAAGCAGCAGTGGGAAGGGGTGCGGGAAGGGAAACAGTCCCCCTCAGGGGAGACGGTGGCAGGGAGGATGGCAGACGCCTGCCCCCCTCAGCGGGACTCTCCCCGCGTCCCGCGGCAGCCCGGGCAGCACTGTGCCTCCGCTTTCCACAGCTGCCCTCAGCAAGCCTCTGAGGCCAGGCCTTTGCTTTCTAGGCACAGAGGGCTCCTCCTTGGCCCTGGCAAAGGGGGCTCTGCTTGCCCTGGCTTCCTCCTCCGTCAGGGCTGCCCTTTGGTCCTCAGCAGGGGAGCGCAGGCAGGGGGGCCTCCCGCAATCTGTTGTGGCTCTTCCCACCAGCGCAATGATGGCTCCCCACATTTCTTTACAGAAGGAGCTTCCCAGGACCTTTCGCTACATCAAATTCCAGGTGCAGAGCAACTGGGGAAACCCAGAGTACACCTGTGTGTACCGGGTACAGGTTCATGGGAAGATGGTGAGCCACAACGACCACCCGCAGGCCCAAGACCTCCTTTAGGAAGAATAATAAAACAAAGAGGATGTGTGGCAGCTCGACTTGTGTGTGTCCCTTGCAAACGTTCTCCCAGGGGGCTTCCTACAGCTTGTGCTGCTAGTGGGGAAGGGAGCTTTGTCCCTCAGGAGAAGGATGCTTGTGGTCCGGGCTGCAAGGGACAGCGCAGGGGAATGGGGCTTGAAGGAGAAGCCCCCGTGGTCCAGCTCCGGCTTCCACAGCCCAGGGTCGCTCACCAAAGCTCCAGTGTCACTGAGAGAGCAGAATCGCAGCCCCGGGAAAGCTCTCCTGCTGGCAGAGAAGAGGAGCAAAGCAGGCCTGTCTAGGCACCATGTTTAGTGTTTCATTTAAAGGCACATAAAATGGGATATCCTTGGAGAATAATTCCCCCCTTTTGTCCGTTTACTCTTTCTGTGGTCACCTCTTAGCTCCCCCCACAAACACCCCTCATGCCCTCACTTCCCCCGCAGACACGCCCATCCCCTTCCCTTCTCCCACACCCCTCCAACCCCCTCAGCCACCCACGTACCCGCTCCCCCCGCTCCCCCTCTGGACACCCTGGCCCTGCCTGCTCCCCGCTTCAGCCCCACACTCGCGATGCCGGGCAGGTCAGCGTACTTGGGGTCAGCCATGGCCGGGGGGCATTGACAGGGGGGACGTTTTCTGGGGGATGCCCCTGGGTGGCCTTGGTGTTAGCAACTTACTCATAATTGCTTTTAAACGTGATGAGGATAAACGAGGAGCATTTAGGAAAAACTCTACAAGAGCTGATGTGGGTACAAATGTTCATAAAAAGGACATGGGTTAAGAAATGGAAGAAGAAAGGGTCTTTTAGTCTACCTGTGCCAAGACTAAATGGGAAAGGTCTCTCTCTGCTGCCTGTCTTTAATGTCCTGCCAAGCGCCGTGGAGAAAACATCTACATGGGATTAATAACTGGATCTTTTTAGAGATGAATTTAATAGTGTGAGGGGAATTCATCACGGTGGGTACATTTACTTTAATCTTCCTTTTCTGGCCAACACAACTGTAAAAGCCCTTCTATTATTCTTTGCATCTTTTGCCAAATTCAGCCACAGCTCTTCCTTCGCTTTCCTGAATCCATCCCTACACATCCAGGCAGCGTCCCTATATTCTTCCCACGACACAGGGCCCTGCTGCCACTGCCTCTGCATTTCCTTCTGACGCTGCACTTGGACCAGGAGCTCCTTACTGAGCCATACGGGCCTCCTGCCTTCCTTGCACAATGTCTTGCACATGGCAATCAAGAGCTCTTGCACGCTAAGAAAAATGTTCTGACAGAGCTGCCAGCTCTCTTCAGCTCCTTTAGCCCTGAGGGCAGTGTCCCAGCGCGTCCCATCCACTAATTCCTTAAACCACTCAAACTTCACTCACCTGAAATTCAGGGTCCTGACCCTACTCCATCCCCTTCCTCACTAAGTCGAGTTTTACACGCACCTGGCCTCTTTTATACCATTTTCTGCCTAACCCCACTTTGTTCCTCCCCGCTTCCCCTTCCTCTGCACGTCCCTCATGGCTTTGCATAGCTCTCCTGATTCCCGCATCCCTCCCAGTCCATGGTCCCTCTGATTCACAATCATGTCACTTGACAAGTCCGGTTGGTCCTCTGGGAAGTGGCACCTGTAGTTTCTTGATGGCACAACAACTAGTGTGACTGGCAAAGTTCCTTTCTTGTCAGACTGCATGTTTGTTTTGTCAAGTCTCTGTCTCAGCATACTTTGCTTCTGGTTTCCCCTTTTGTCTCTTAGCTCCCCAATTCACAAGGTCCCCAAGCAGATAACCTTGCTGGAATAAACACTCTCCCCCTCTCACACGCCTCCATCCATCAGCATGACTGGCCAGCTTTGGTTCCCAGCACTGCCTCCCTCAGCATCTGCCCGTCAGGTTTGTGTCCCTGTCTCTTCTTGCCTGTGGCTTCCTCCTTTCCTCATTATTGTATTATCCCTTGTGGCAGCCAAACAAGGCCTTGACCCAATACTCTCAGGGGATCAGACGTGCTCCCTCCACACCCCCATACACAGGTGAGAGCAAGCTATGCTGTGGCTGGCTGTCACGAGCAAGATGAAAATAGAGACCATGCCAGCGCATGCGTAGACAGCCCCCACACAGAGCGAGGGCTCCTTTTGTGCCGCTGTCAGACGGTGACCGCAGGCGGTGCTGGGGCAGCTGCAGGCTCCCCAGGAGGAGAAGCGCAGATAAACTGCCCCGAGGGCTCAGCCAGGGCCGCTGTTCCATGTCACTTCCATGGCCCGTATGTTTTGCGGGACAGTCACTGCCGGGGCCTGGAGCTCGGAGGAAACTGGAGGCTCGGGCAGCTGCGCAGGCCCAGCTCTGGCTGGGGTGTTTGTAGCTCCCCAGGGCCCTTCCTGCTGCCTGTTGGGATCCCTGCCCTGGGACACGCCAGCAGCACAGGCCCCGCTGCTCCGCCAGCCCTGGCGGGACAGGTGCCGCGCCCAGCGGCTGCCGGGGGAAGTCCCGGCCCCTGCCAGCAGCCCCGGCGCCATTTGCCCTGGCAGCCCCTCTCCTCTCCCGCCACGTGCTCTGCTCTGATTGGCTGCCAGCACCGGCCACCCCTTCCGCTGTGCCCAGCGAGACATCAGGCGCGGAAGGCCCTGCCCCTGCCTGCACAGGGGCCGCCACTTTGGTTTGGCCGCCAGGCTGGGACAGGGTGCCGCCATGCCATGGCCGTCAGCTGCCATTGGGTGACACCTCATGCTGCTCTCTGATTGCCTGACGGCCATTTCCTGACACCGTCACACCCGCCTGCTCTCAGGCAGCCCCTGGGATTGGCTGGCAGGACTGGCCACGCGTCCCGGTGTCCCCAGGGCCACGGCACAAAGGAAGCCCCTGGCATTGCCCACAGGGAGGCTGCCACTTCCCACAGCCTCCTTGCCCACCTCTTTTCATCCGGCACTGGGATTGGCTGGCAGCCATTTCTTCACCCCTTCATACCCACGTCTTCTCAGGCAGCCCTGGGATTGGCTGCCCACCGCCTTTGGGCCAGGAAGGGCTCACATGTACATATATGGACATTTATCTAAAATATATCTATTTATAGATAAGTTTGCAAATACTTCTGAACACATATTTATTTATAGATAGTTGCACTATACATATGTATACTGAACCGGCCTAGAAATCAACACAGTCGCCATCACCCTTCTCATCTCAAAATCCCACCAGCCACGGGCTATCGAAGCAGCAATCAAATATTTCCTAGTCCAAGCAACCACCTCGACACTAATCCTTTTCTCAAGTCTAACCAGTGCTTGATGCACCGGACAGTGAGACAGCACCCAGCTAAGTCACCCAATATCCTGCCCCCTACTAACATCAGCCATTGCAGTAAAACTAGGCCTAGTTCCATTCCACTTCTGATTCCCACAAGTCCTTCAAGGATCATCCCTAACTACTTCCCTACTACTATCAGCAATAATGAAATCCCCCCCAGTCACCATTCTCTTCCTAACATCCCACTCACTCAGCCCGACACTCCTAACCACCATAGCTATTGCCTCTGCCGCCCTAGGGGGTTGGATAGGACTAAACCAAGCCCAAATTCCAAAAATCCTAGCCTTCTCATCCATCTCACACTTGGGCTGAATAGCCATCATCATCATCATCTACAACCCCAGCCTTACACTACTTACCTTCTACCTGTACTCGCTAATAACCACCGCCGTATTTCTCACCTTCAACACAACCAAAACCTTAAAACTAGCAACAATCATAACCACATGGACAAAGACCCCGATGCTAAACGCAGCCCTACTACTAACCCTACTCTCCCTAGCAGGCCTTCCACCACTAACAGGCTTCTTGCCCAAATGACTCATCACCCGGGAACTAACTAAACAAGAAATAACAACAGCAGCCACTACCATCACTAGACTGTCACTACTAGGACTATTCTTTTACCTCCGCCTCACGTATTACTCAACAATCACACTCCCACCAAACTCCACAAACCACATAAAACAGTGGCACGTCAGCAAATCAACAAGCACCCTGATTGCCATCCTCACCTCCCTATCGGCCCTACTACTACCGATCTCCCCCATAATTTTGACCATCATTTAGAAACTTAGCATAGCCAAAACCAAAGGCCTTCAAAGCCTTAAACAAGAGTTAAACCCTCTTAGTTTCTGCTAAGACCCGCAGGACACTAACCTGCTTCTCCTGAATGCAACGCAGACACTTTAATTAAGCTAGGGCCTTGGTCTAGACAGGTGGGCCTTGGTCCCACAAAATTCTAGTTAACAGCTAGATGCCCAAACCAACAGGCCTCCATCTATCAGGCTCTGGCACGCTCTTAGCACACATCGATGAGCTTGCAACTCAACATGAATTTCACCACAGAGCCGATAAGAAGAGGAATCAAACCTCTGTAAAAAGGACTACAGCCTAACGCCTTGACACTCGGCCATCTTACCTGTGACCTTCATTAACCGATGATTATTCTCAACTCACCACAAAGATATCGGCACCCTATACCTGATTTTTGGTGCATGAGCCGGAATAGTTGGAACTGCCCTTAGCTTACTTATCTGCGCAGAACTAGGACAACCAGGGACCGTCCTAGGAGATGAACAGATCTACAATGTAATCATCACCGCCCATGCTTTCGTAATAATCTTCTCCATATTAATGCCAATTATAATCAGGGACTTTGGAAACTGAATAGTCCCGCTTATAATCGGCGCCCCAGATATGGCATTCCCACGTATAAACAACATAAGCTTCTGACTCCTGCCCCCATCCTTCCTACTCCTACTAGCCTCCTCCACAGCAGAGGCAGGGGCAGGCACAGGGTGAACTGTATACCCCGCCACTAGCTGGTAACCTAGCCCATGCTGGAGCTTCAGTAGACCTAGCCATTTTCTCTCTCCACTTAGCAGGTGTGTCCTCCATCCTAGGCGCAATCAACTTCATCACAACTGCCATCAACATAAAACCACCAGCCCTCTCACAATACCAAACTCCACTATTCGTATGGTCCGTACTCATTACTGCCGTTCTACTACTACTATCACTTCCAGTCCTAGCTGCCGGCGTTACCATACTGCTAACAGACCGAAACCTAAACACCACATTCCTTGACCCAGCAGGAGGAGGAATCCAGTCCTATTCCAGCACCTATTCTGATTCTTGTGGATGTATATATATGTATTCATGTATAGATTTATATACACATGTGAACATTTATGAAGGTAGAGAAAGTAAATATATGTAGCCATAAACACATAGGTATGAAATGGATAAAACCTTTTATGGAATAAGAGCTAGTGGAGTGAGCAATTAACGTTTAAATGTGAATAGAAACAAAAGGAGAAGGCCAGGTCAGGGTCCCCCACTTTACCAGGCTGCAGAACAAGCCCTGGCAGGGCGGGGCTGGGGGCACTTCGGGAGGGCAGAGGGGTGCCCGAAAAGTGGTGGGGCGTGGGCAAGCTGGAACATGCCCAAGGGCTACGGCCCGCGTCTAGGAGGCCTCCAAGGGGCCCCCCCAGCAAATCCTGTCACCTGCAAAGAAGAGCCCAGTGCTGTGAGCCGGACTGGGAATCCCCCCCAGCCCAGCCCAGCCCAGCCCAGCCCAGCCCTGCAGGGCGGCCATGCAGGCTTACTGGGGCAGGCTCTGGGCTTTGACCAGTGCTGCAAGACACAGGCCATGCTCTCCGTGAAAATGGAAAACCAGGACAAAATGCTAGCTTCAGAAGACCACGTGCATGGGGACAAAGAGGAAAAGACCCCAAGGGAATCCCCCAGAAGAACCACATGAATGAGAAAAAGCAGCCAATGGGCCCGTGAACTGCACATTGCACTTTGAGGGGTCACACTAAGAAGATTAATGGTGGAGGTGAGCTCCCTTCCCCCATGGCTGGCGGGGATCTCACAGCTCCCTGTAAGACCATTGTGGGGGGCAAGCCATGTTTTGCCTCGTCCTTAGCTTGATGACCTGATTGAATGTTGCAAAAAACTCCAGATGACTGAGTGAGGGGAGACGTCAGGAGTGGGCTGGGACTTGTCCAGGTCCACCTGAGCCACACCAGCCAAACCCAGTTCCCTGTGTGTATGTCATGTGAAAGGACAGGGAAGCAGGGGGTGGTGGTTGATGGAAATGCATTGAATCCTGCAGGCCTTGAGCAGGATGCAAACGGTTTGTAATAAGGGGTGGAGATTGTCCTGGGTCTGGCTGGCGTGGAGTTCATTTTCTTGACAGCAGCACGTATTGTGCTGTGCTGTGCGCTGGTGGCTAAAACAGTGCTGATAACACGGTGACGCTGTGGCTATTGCTGATCAGTGCTGGCGTAATGTCAAGGCCTTCTCTGTGTCTCATTGCGTCCCCACGGCGAGGAGGCAGGGGGTGGGCAAGGGTCTGGGAGGGGACAAGGTCAGGGCAGCCCACCCGAACTGACCAAAGAGATAGTCCATGCCATCTGGCATCTTGTTAAGAAATACAGCTGGGAGGGGAGTTTCTCCAAAGGAGCCATTGCTCGGAGACTGGCTGGGCATCGGTCTGCTGGGGTGAGTGAGTGCTTCTCCATCCCTTCTTTCCTTTTCTCTTGTTCCCTCCACTTCTTCAACTGTGTTTATCGTCACCCATGAGTTTTGCTCTCGCTGTTGCCCTTCCAGTTGTCTCCCCCATCCTGCTGGGAGGGAGGCAGTGAGTGCCTGGGTGGGGGTTTAGCTGCCATCTGGGGTCACTGCACCACACGAGCACATAGCACCTAGGTTGGCGTGTGCTTGTGAGGTCACGGCTGCCTGAGTAGCTGATAGGCCAAGAGGAGGCTCATGGCTTGTGTAGGAGCTTGTGAGGTCACTCTTGGCAGAGTAGCTGATAGGCCCGGACCAGGTGCAAGGCTTGTAGAGGAGCTTGTGAGGTCACTGGAGACTGAATACCTCAACAAGGAGTACATGGCAAACAGGGGGAGATGTGCTTGTGAGGTCACTCTTGGCAGAGTAGCTGATAGGCCCAGAGCAGGCCCCTGGACTCTGTAGGTTCTTGTGAGGTCATTGCTTCCTGAAGAGCTGACAGGGCAAGAGCAGGAACATGGTTTGTGGGGGTGGTTGTGAGGTCACCGGTTCCCAAGTAGCTGATAGGCCAGGCAAAGGCGCAAAGCTTGTGTAGGGGTTTGTGAGATCATTGGTGTCTGAATACTTCACAAGCCAGGAGAAGGCCCATGGGTTGTGCAGGTTCTTATGAGGTCACTCAGGCCTGAGGAGCTAATAGGCCAGGAGCAGGCTTATGGATTGTGTAGGTGCTTGTGAGGCTGCTGGTGCCTGAGTGGATGATGGGCCAGGAGCTGGCACATGGCTTGTGAATGTCCTTGTGATGTCAGTAGTGCCCGCATAGCTGGTAAGCCAGGAACAGGTCCATGGCAGGTGGAGATGCTGTGACATCACCTGTAGCTGCGTGGCGGATAGGCCAGCAGTATGCACATGGCTTGTGTACGAGCCTGTGATTTCCCTGCTGCTGGAATAGCTTTTAGGCCAAGAGCAGGCATGTGGCTTGTGTGGGTGCTTCTGATGTCATGCAGATCATATGGAGCCCCTACCCAAATGTGGCTTTTTGGAAGAAGCATCATCATCAGGAGCCCATGCACCACAGGCAGAGGTGTGACAGTGTAAGCCATGAGCACAGAGCAGTGGCAGCAGGAGGGGGTGAGGTCACGTCACCGATGGCACCCGTGGCCGTGGGGCTGGGTGCAGAGCGGCCGTGTGCATGAGAGGGGCACGACGGGGGACGGGAGCTGCCTGGCCCCGTGGCTGCCAGGCCGAAGGAGCAGCCCCTGCAGCCCTGGCTGGAGCAGTGATGCTGGGGGTGGCTCGGGGGCACGGCAGGGATGTGCCTGGGCACGGTGCCAGGAGGAAACCACAGACTTCCTGCACGGGCGCTGCCAGGGGAGCGCGGCGAGCGCTGCGAGGCCACGTGGGCTGTGGTTTGTGCACCTGCAGGCTCCAGGTCCCGATCCACCCGTGGGGAATAACGGCACCGCAGTGACACGCTGAGAGCCAGGGACATGTCTGAGCCTCGGGGCTGCGTGTCTGCTGCCAGGGCAGGGCCATGTCCCAGCTCCGGCTCCTGCGAGGGACCCACCGTGGGTCTCTCCAGGGAGGGAGGCGTGAGCCAGCACTGCTGGCATGGAGCTCTTCCCCTGGCCAAGCCTTTTTCCCAGCTGCTGCTGCCAGCACAGCAGGGGCCGTGGCAGGGGAAGGGGCTGTTCCCTTCCCATCCTGACACAGGTCGCGCGGCAGTCCCAGCCCTGTGCTTCCCATGTCTCGGGGGCGTCGGGACACTCACGCCTTGGGCTCTTGGATGAGCCCAGTGCAGGAGATGCTCAGTGCTCCCTGTCCCCACAGCAGGCTGCAAGGGGTGACAGACTCCTTTCCCCTCCACGCTCAGCTCGTCCTGTGACGATCCCCCACCGCAGTGACCCTGACGCCCGCAGTGGGACAGAGATGTCCCTCATATATGGTCATGAACGGCGCTGGAGAAGTTCATTGGAGGACTGGTCTGTGTCGGAGGGGAGATAGCTGCCGCTCATGTCTAAAAAGGTGCTGCTGCTTCGCTTGGCTCCTCCTGCAGCTGGGTCGGCATCTGCAGAGATATATCAGCCTGCCATCGTCGTTGTCCCCGTGAGTTGCCCGGAGCCGTGGCAGGGAGCGGGGCGCAGCAGGGCTGTGCCAGCGGGGCAGCAGGCTCAGGATGGGGATGGAGGGACTCCTGTCCCCTCGGGTGCTGTGCCTGCTCCTCTGGGTGCAGCTGTGCAGGGGTAAGTGCTGGCTCCCTTGTCTCACCGCCCAGGGCCAGTGGGTAGCGGCGGGGTATCAGGATCCCTTTGGGGCTGGGGTTGCTTTCCCGGCAACACTGGGACAAGGGTCAGAAGGTGCTCACGTCCATGGACCTTCTGGCTTTCCCTGTGCCTCTCTGTCTTTAAGGCAGCCCGTGCCTGGCTGCATTTAGAGACATCCCCCATCCTGGGGTACCCTTTTGGGCTCCTTGTTCCCCCGGGCTGTGCTCCTGGGGCCAGCAGTGGCCCAGGGGGTGACGGCAGCACTCAGGGATCCCCAGGGCACAGCCAATCTGCGGGGTGCCCCGCAAGGTTTGTGTGCTGCTCCCTGCCCCCGGGTGCAGGGGAGCCCCGACCCCAGGAAGGCAGTTTGTGTCCCCCAGAGAGAAGGGGAGCGGGCTGTCTGCACTCGCAGGCTGCAGAAAATTTTCCTTCCTGGGGGCCCTGGCCAAGCACAGGGGCTGG
The DNA here is from genome assembly GCF_030463565.1 of Pelecanus crispus. Taxonomy (NCBI): domain Eukaryota; kingdom Metazoa; phylum Chordata; class Aves; order Pelecaniformes; family Pelecanidae; genus Pelecanus; species Pelecanus crispus. Next base: position 2,577,752 of record NC_134667.1, on the reverse strand, counting down.
GCTGATGCCAGGGGCGAGGAGGGGACGTGGGTTGGGGGGATCCTTGGGATTGTGTCGGTGCTCCCTGAGGACACAGAAAGCCCTGGGGGTGGTGTGGGTTTGGGTGGTGCCAGGGAAGGTGGTGCCGGGGAAGCTGCGGGCGTGGGGGCATGGGGCTGTGCAGGGTGTGCTTGGCTGGGGAGGAGACGGTGCCCTGTGCAGGGCCTGGGGGCACGGTGTGTGGGTGGGCACGGGCAGGGGCTGTTCGCGTGGGAAGAGGTGCCAAGGGCTGTGGGGTGGTGAATAGCCCCGCAGGGCTGGAGTTGGGCACCCCAGCCCTGCACACACCGTGGGGACAGGAGAGACCCCAAAACTGCTGCAGGGACAGCCTGGAGGGGAAGGGGCTCCCACCCCGGTGCCTGTGACTGGGTCTGGGCAGGGGTGACCCTTAGACCTGCAGTCTGGAGCTCGGCACTCTCCTGACCGGTCCCATGTTGCTGTTTGAAGGGGCTGCAGAGCTGAGGCTGGAGGATGGCGGCGGGCGCTGTGCTGGGCGAGTGGAGGTGAAACACCAGGGCCAGTGGGGAACCGTGTGTGATGACTCCTGGGACATGAAGGATGCTGCAGTGGTTTGTAAGCAGCTGGGCTGTGGGTCTGCTGTCACAGCTCCTAAATACGGGCACTTCGGGCCAGGATCTGGCCCCATATGGATGGATGAAGTTGATTGTCGTGGCAATGAGTCTGCCCTGTCTGACTGTACACACCCTGGATGGGGAGAAGAAGACTGTGATCATGATGAGGATGCTGGAGTGACGTGTTCAGGTAAGGGGCCAGCCTGTTCCCCACCTTTGGGACCGGGACAGGGGAAGGGACCTGGCTGTGCCCTCAGGGAGCAACAAGTGGGCACCAGAGCAGGGCTCGGTGTGGCTGGTGACACTGCCGAGCTGGGACTGTCATTGCTGCTGTCCCTGGTCCCTGAGGAAAGAGCAAGGGGAGCCCACCTTGTGTGTCCAGCCACTGCCAGGCCCCAAGGTGGCTCAGCCCACCCTCAGGGGGGGCCTGGGGCTGGGAGATTAATCCCTCTCCCTGCCCCGGGATGGCTGCTGGTTCCCATCTTTCTCCTCCCATTCAGCCAGGACCTGTCTGGCATTGCCGAGGGCCAGGTCCCCCCATGCCAGAGGCACCGGGAGCTGCTCACGTGGCCACCCAGAGCCCCGGGGAAGGGCATGAGATGGCAAGGGACTTTTGGGTTGTGCCTGCTGGCAGAGAGGAGTCCCTCAGCCTGAGCAAAGGGATGTTCAGAGGGGAGGAGCGCTGGCCTTGGGCAGAGGAGCAGGGTGGCCCGTGGCACCTCATTCCTCTCCCAGGGTCCCCCCATGAGTTCCAGCCCATGGGGATACGGCCCCAGGCAGGCAGGGCCAAGCTGCTGCCCAGCCTTTCCTGCCTGCCCCAGCCCGCGGCTGCCCTGTGCCACAGGGGCTTTGCCAGCACTTGCACTGTCCTCAGTGCCTGTGCTTGCACCGGGAGCTCGTGTCAGCCCAGGGCTGCTCCTCTGCCCGCTCCCCTGCCCTCTGCCTGGCCCTTGGTGGGGATGTGCGTGCCTGGCACTGCACTCTGGCCCTGGCTGAGGACCCGCTCCCTGGGCAGGTGCCAGCGTGGGGAGCTGGCACAGACACCGGCTGCGGACAGCAGCAAGCCCACAAGTGCTGTGATGATGCCTGAGGAGCGGCAGGGGGGCCCTGGTGTGTTTGTGCCATCGGCACCCACTGGCAGCGGTGGGGTGGTTGCGGTCTCTCTGCCTGTGGCCACCTTGCAGAGCAGCTGGGATGTAGGCACGTAACTGCCAGAGGGCTCTGGGAGAGCTTGAGGGGTCTTTGGTTGCTCCAGGATTTGTCCAGCTGGTCGGAGGGGACAGCCCCTGCTCAGGACGTGTGGAGGTCCATGACGGGAACCAGTGGAAGACTGTCTGTGACTCCGACTTTGGTCCCAAAGCTGCCAAGGTGGTCTGCAGGGAGCTCCAGTGTGGCACAGCCCTGTCCGTGCCTGGGGCAGCTCGCTTTGGAGAAGGTGTGGGTCCCATGTGGGACAGAGAGCTGCAGTGTGCCGGGAACGAATCCCTTCTCATCTCCTGCCCCAGGGGATCCCGCAGGGACCAGCCTTGCACCCATGCCAATGCTGTCGGTGTCACCTGCACACGTAAGGACTCAGGGTGGGGTGTTACATATCCGGGGGTGTGCTGGGGACAGGGGAGCAGGGCAGGGACCGTGCCGTGCTGGGTGCGCACTCTCTCATCGTTCTCTGTCCCCGGAGTACACAGGGTTCCGGCTGGTGAACGGCAGCACGGCGTGTGAGGGGAGAGTGGAGGTGCAGGTGCTGGGCACCTGGGGCACCCTCTGTGCCTCCCGCTGGGATCTCTTGGACGCCCACGTTCTCTGTCGTCACCTCGACTGCGGGTTTGCTGAGTCCATTCCCAGAGGAGGGCATTTTGGGAGTGGAACCGGACCTGTGTGGAGAGACTCATTCCACTGTGAGGGGACTGAAGCCCACCTGGGACAGTGCCCAGTGACTGCCCTGGGGGCCTCACCGTGCTCCCCCGAGAACCACGCTGCTGTCATTTGCTCAGGTGGGTGCTGGGAAAAGGTGCCATGGCCACCCAAAGCAGGGGAGCCCGTGGCAGCACCAGCTGCATTTGTCCCTTGAGAAACCCTGCCTGCACCAGGAGCAACCTGGAGGGCTTTGCCTGCTCTCACCGACGGCTCTGATGTGGGAGAGCTGAAGAGTGAACGAGGTCAGGCATCTCTGCCCCCCAGGGCAGTGGCTCAGGCCCTGCGGCCAGCGCCAGGCGCGGGGTTCTCTGCTCTGCTGCTGCAGGACAGGCCCAGGATAGGGCTGTGGGGCTCAGCTCCATCCCTCTGGCTGCAGACAGCCCTGTCCCAGCCCCACAGAGACCCCCCCTCAGAGCCCAATCCCACGCCCGTGGGGGCTGCCCAGGTGCCCCCAGCAGCAGACCTGGGGGGTGAGGTGCAGAGCGGGGCTGGGCTTTGCCCTTGCTCCTGGTGCTTCTGGTCAGCACAAGACCCAACCTTGTGCTGTTTGCTCAGAAAGGCCCCCCGTGCTCTGCTCCCTGGCAGGGACGCAGGCGCCCAGACCCCAAACCCAGGGATGCAGAGGGGCACAGACGTGCGGGCTCTGCCTGCTGTCTCAGCAGCGCCGGTGTCAGCGCTGAGGTTGGGCAAGGCTTGGCCAGCACTGCCTGTGCCCGGGTCCCTGCAGCGGCTGCTGCTCCCTCCTGCGGGAGCTGCCCCATCGCCCTCAGCAGAGACGTGTTGGGTGGCTCTGCCCCACCAAGAGCAAAGACAGCGTCTTGCTCAGGGCCTGGGAAAGCAATCCTGTGGAAACGTGCTCCTGAAGCTGAGCGCAGAGGGCTGGGGCAGGCGGGTGAGCTGCAGGGTGCTGTGCGGGTTGCAGAGCCTGGGGAGGTGCTGCAGGTCTGTGGGCTCTGTGGTGCTGCCGAGGGCTGGGGCACGGCTGCTGTCCCCAGGCCCCGCTGGCTCCACGGCCCTGCGGCTGGTGGGTGGAGGGAGCCGGTGCGACGGACGAGTGGAGATCTTGCAGCGCGGGACGTGGGGCCGAGTCCTGGATGACGAGTGGGACGTGCGGGAGGCCAGCGTGGTGTGCCGTCAGCTGAGGTGCAGAGAGGCAGAAAAAGCCTACAACCCCGCGAAGCCTCAGAGAGGGACGGGTCCCGTGGGGCTGCGAGGGGTGCGGTGCGCAGGGCACGAGGCCGAGCTGAGCCTCTGCAACACCTCCCTGCCCGAGAGCGCAGCGGCGGCAGGGATTGCGGAGGACGTGGGCGTCGTGTGCGCGGGTGAGTGGCACTGCACGGGCCCCCCAGGCTCTGGGCTGGGTGGGCAGCAGCCCCTGCGGGCAGCTGGGGTTTCTTCCTGCTGCAGGGAGCCAGCAGGTGCGGCTGGTGAAGGGGCCCGGGCGCTGCGCTGGGAGAGTGGAGATCTACTACCAGGGCAGCTGGGGGACCGTCTGCGACGATGGCTGGGACCTGTCTGATGCCGCCATCGTTTGCCAGCAGCTGGGCTGCGGCGGGGCGGTGGAGGCGGTCGGCTCCGCTCGCTTCGGGGAAGGCTCCGGTCAGATCTGGCTGGATGGCGTGAACTGCTCCGGGGCCGAAGCTGCTCTCTGGGACTGCCCGGCAGGGTCCTGGGGGCAGCACGACTGCGCGCACAAAGAGGACGCAGGAGTCGTCTGCTCAGGTCTGTGCCGGGAGCTGTGGTGGGAGCCCAGCGCCCGGGGAGGCCGGGACGAGGGGAGAGCCGGCAACGGCCCAGGCTGTGCCTGGCTGCCTCGGAGCCCCTGCCCGAGCCTGTCCTGGGGACACCCCTGCACGAAGCCCCTCGGTCCCACGGGGGGTCCCTTGTCAGCTGAGCTGTGCCCAGGGCTTAGCGGGGAGGGCATGGGTGTCTCTCCGTCAGGGACTTCCCTCGGCCCCTGGCAAAAGGGTGACTTGCTGGCCGTGCCCCTGCCTGGCCAGGGCCTGCGGGGGGAAGAGGCTTCTCTGCTCCCACAGCCCCACACCAGCCTGTGCCCCTCTGGGGCCTTTCCTCCCAGATTTCATGGCCCTGAGGCTGGGGAACGGCAGCAACTGCTCCGGGCGCCTGCAGGTTTTCTACAATGGCACATGGGGGAGCGTTTGCTCCAACTCAATGACTCTCCAAACGGTGTCGCTGGCATGCAAGGAGCTGGGCTGCGGGGACGCGGGGACCCTGGAAACACGCCTGCCCTCTGGTAGGGTGTCTGGCCACGCCTGGCTGGATCGCGTGGAGTGTGGGGAGAGAAACAGCTCCTTCTGGCAGTGTCCCTCTGCTCCCTGGGACCCACGGTCGTGCGATGACCTGCGAGAGGAGACCCACATCACCTGCAGTGGTAATTCTGAGCTTCCTGGGCACCAGCATCGCCCCAGCTCCTGCTCCCTGCCGGGCACAGTCAAGCGCAGAGACAGGGCCCACGGGGGCTTTTACTGTACGTGCCAGACCCTGCTGCTTCTGGTGGCACAAATGGCACTTCAGCTCTCAGAGCCCCACACGTTCGTTCGCCAGCAGTTGCCAGCCGGCTGCCAGCAGCGCCCGGGGGAGGCAGCGTTGTCTCCAGGCAAGGTCTCAGAAGAGACCAGCCAGGGCTGCGAGGCGTGTCCCCTCCACGGACACCCTCCTGCTTCTCTGTGAGCCGGGGTCCCTTTGGGGCTGAGCAGCCAGGGTCCCCCACAGTGCCGTGCATGTCCCCTGAAGGAGCGGGGTTCAGCTGCTGCCATGAGCGAGGTGGCACAGGGAGGCATGAGCAGAGCTCAGCCCCACTCTCTGCTGCACGACCCCCTTCAGCAGCCCCTTCACGGCAGCATTGCCTTCTGCAGGGAGACGGCCAGAAACAGCCCCGGCCGTGGGGACCGTGTGCCCAAACTCCACGAGCTGCACAGGTAGCTGCTCCTCTGCATGCCCCTCTCTCCTGGCAGGGCTCTGCCTGCTGCCCGGTGCCCTGGGAGGTCTCTGCCTTCTCCAGACAGGGAGAAGATTCGTGCCGTGGGAGGCGAGAGCGAGTGCTCGGGCAGGGTGGAGGTCTGGCATCGCGGCTCCTGGGGGACGGTGTGCGACGACTCCTGGGACATGCAGGATGCCGAGGTGGCGTGCAGGCAGCTGGGCTGTGGCCCCGCAGTGTCTGCCCTGGACGAGGCTGCGTTTGGGGAGGGGACGGGCCCCATCTGGCTGGAGCAGGTGGAGTGCCGGGGGTCTGAGCCATCTCTGCAGGCCTGCTGGGCTCGGCCTGGGGACAGCGGGGCCTGCCGGCATAAGGAGGACGCTGCCGTGCAGTGCTCCGGTGAGCGGCGGGGCTGGCAGCCCTCGCTGGGGTATTGGCAGGGAGCCGGGGCAGGCGTTTTCCCCACTGGGTCCCCTCATGGCTGCAGAGCTGCTGAGAGCAAGGCTGTGCCTGTGGAGCATGGGAGCCTGGTGCCAAGTGGGCAGCAGCCTCTGTGGGGCTGGATGTCCTCCGGCTCCTGCCTGCAGGGCCCTGCAGCCCCCAGGGGCATCTCCTGGGCTGCCTGCGCCATCCTGCCCGATAGCCAGAGCAGGGCCCTGGGCTCTGTCCCAGCCCCCCTGACCAGCCTCGCAGGAGGGGCAGTGTGGGTGGGGGGTGGCAGGGATATACGCACGCGTGCACACACACACGCACGGCTCCCTGGTACCCTCGCAGCCACCCTCTCAG